>NW_005841881.1:1911309-1946561 GCF_000455745.1 Alligator sinensis | reverse complement strand
CAGGATCTGTATGGTATCTGTTTGTAGAGTATTCAGGATAACAAGAACTTAACCTCTGCTTAGGGTTCCTTGCATGCTACCACACTAGGGAATACTTTCATTAACATTATTATCCTCTACCAGAAGTTCCAATCACAACATTTCAGTAACTTCCAAATCTGCATAACTTATTATATGATAACAACTTGAAAACAAACGAACAAAAACTAATTAAAACAGCTGAATTCACATTTTATTGTTGCATTTTTAAGCACATTTTTGGAAGCAAAAGGTCGAAAACTGACAACACTGGAGACTGACACATTCTCTATATCAGGATATGTCTACAAAGCCCAGTGCCAGGCAGCTCTGGCACTGGGAATAGTACAGCCCCATTAGTGTGGTGGTATGGCCAGATTAACAACTGCTGCCTTACATTTACTAGAGTCAAGGTTTGTGCCTGTGGTCTCTTTCCCCTTAACTTATGGGTTGTTTTAGGGAAAAGAACAAAATGGACTATTAAGGCTGACATGGTAGATTTCTGGTATACGAGGATTCTACTTGAATATGTTTTTTTTCCTACCATACACCAGTGACATAAGTTAGAGGAGCTCCTTTATTGTTCTTACTCCAACTTCAGTAGGCTTGCTTGCCTGCTTAATCAGGTAGCTATAACTGGCACTAATAAACCTGGTCCCTTCTCCCTTCTCCCACACACACAAATTCCCTTATATTGAGCAGAAGTCAGATGCCTACTCTTGAGAGCTATCTAGCCTGATTTTGCAAACTGCATATGTTCAGATTTGTATCTAAGCTTTAAGATGATTATATTGCAAGAACTTCTGGCTAACGAAAGCTTCCCGGATGTCAGTAAGCTGCACACCACAGCCACTTGGAACTCTGTAGAAACTGCAAGACAACAACAGAGATTGAATTTAGTACCATCAGGTAAAACATTTCAAGCTATAGCCATTTTGCTAGGGGGAAAATGGTATAGTTGAGCAGGTCTGATTCCCTCCAGTGAGGGCAGTAGTCACACATTCTCTCTAGCTAAGCATCATAATATAAACTGAACTTCAAAACCGTTTGAAAAATCAAGCCATCACTAACCAGTAGGAACAGAATTCAGACATCACAATCTTTGAGAAGTAGTTCAGAAATTGTCTTTCTTACAGCTTCTTCTGCAATCTACTGAATGGTCTTTTTATAGAATGATACTATTTATCTCTTTTCACCAATTATCAGTAATATATTAGCACATTTTTGTAATAACTACAGGTTCAGGTATTATTATCTTGTTCAAATTTATTTTTCAAAGTTGTTATTAAAGGCCAGACAAACACTAAATTTTAATGGATGAACATATTCTACTCTTCTCTACTGTTGTGCTCTTTTCTACTGCAAATAATTCTGTAGTAAGTTGTTAAATCATTTTACAATTTTATTCATTTATATGCAGACTCAAGAGACTATTATAAAAGGAGAAATAGACTTCTATGAGAGATCATATATGAACGGGGATAGGCCTGAACTATGAAAATGTGAATCTGGGCTTTGGGTTCAGCTTGTTAAGAAAAGCCATCAAGGAGCTTCAGGCCTCATTTAGATTTGTTTTCTTATCCACACACCCACACCCATATCCCTGTACTCCAAATTTCAGGTGTGTTCAGATCCTGTATTTTCAGGCTGGTTCATTATTTCTTACACAAAAGTTCAGCAGTAGAGAATGGGGAGGAATGCAATTCCACTAAATTCCTCTCTCCCATTCCCAACAATCTGAGTCTTCCAAGCAGTCTACTCCAATTTCAGATCTGTGACATGTCCAGGAGGAGTGAGTGGGAAGGTCATATTTTGTCAGTTGTGGACCCAAGGTTGGGAAGCAACCATAAGAGATGTAAACACTAATGCCTTAGGACATAAGCCAACTACTAACTGTAGTCAGGAAAAGCTTTCTTCTCTAATCATTTTATTATAGATAAATGGTGAGGTCAGCCTTTTTTTTTTGTAGCTTTCCCTGAAATACTTAGCACAGATATTTCATCCTCTTCTTTCACGAAAGGAAAAGACACTTTGTTGGGAACAAGCCTAAAATAGTTTCCAGCATTCATAGACAGCAGTCACTGATGCTCAAGAATTAAATGCTTTAGTGAAGTAGTTTTCGGTAGTCATCAGTGTCCATGTCCACATGGAGTTTATTTTGGTAGAGCGAGCCAGTCTGAAGGATGCTTGTGTCCCTTGCATTTTACTTCAGGGTTGAGTGAAGGGGGCAGAGTGTGCAAGCAATTTGGGATCCTGCAACTGTTGAGGAGTCCTCTGTCACTGTCCCATATGAGTTGGAAATAAAGTGACAGTTCTTGCATATTTGAAATGTTTTTCATTCTTTCCTACTTTCATGAGTACCATATTGATATACAAATTACATACACTCAAACCAGGGAATATGCAAAGCAAGATGTACTGAGATTCAGAATTGTTTGAAAGCAGCTGCCTGAGGCCTTATCTTGGGAGCTACATTTATGGCTAAGAATTTTCATTTAAAAAAACAATTTAAAGAAAATAACCCCCACTCCCATGCCCACTACAATAATTAGTTTCTAGTAACCATTAATTTTTCAGACAACTGCTGATACAGCCTAGGAGTGACATGGGATATTTAGAAATAGCTTTGTTTTAAAAAGCTGTGTTTGGACTGATGCACACAGTATCATTAATAAGGACTTTTTTGATGATCAGTAGCATTAAAACTTGTTCCATATGCATAGCATATGCACATTGGAAATTAAGCCATATTACCCTCTTTGCTGCTCAGATACTCCTAGCCTGTTCTTTTTCTGAGGGCGAAGCAAAGAATTGTGGTGTTTATTTGACATGCTGCTGAAAAAGGAAATGAAAGGCATTGAATAGCTTGTAAATTCCAATCATAAAATTGGGATTGTTAAAATGGAATTGATCAGATTACCAGAATAGTTTCTTTTGTATGAGGTGCTGTAGGGAAGCAATACTAGTATCATCTCTCCAGCCTACAGATCAAGCATGGGAATTTGGCTCGTGGCCAGAATGCCATAAACTATTTACGAATATAGTAATTAAAATTAATGAATGAACTGTCAAATGGGTTTGACAGAGTAAAGTAATCAAAAAGGAGATTTAGCTTCTTATCTCACTGTCTAGTAAAATGGAATTCAAAGAAAACCCATTTTAGACAGGGATAACAACACTGATTATTGAAAAGTAGATTTCAGACTTAATTTCTGTTTGATTAATTGCATAAACTACAATTTTTTAACCTTTCAGATTCTATATGAATGGAAAAAGAGTGGGCAACTGCCCTGCAATATCAAGAGTTAATGGGAGAAATTAATCTGCAGGGAAGAGTACCAGTATGAGGACTCTATTCTATATAAGCCACTATGTTTAGTGTTGTGACAGATAGATTTCAAGGGAGGAGATGGATTTACATACTGATGATTTTATAGCAGACACACATTATAGAATAGTCACAGGGTAGTGGAGAAGGTTATGATGGGGACAAAGGGGGGAGATAAAGGGTTCACTTCTTAGCTAACTCCATCACATTTTGCTTCAGTCCAGTCTTTATGTATAAGAGGGGAGACACCTACTTGAACAAGTACACCTAACTGACACCAGCAGTGATTTCAGTGGAAAGTAAAGATGTGGGGGACGTTTTAACCCAGTGGTTAAGAAACAAAAGATTTCTAGGATGGCTGCAGTGGGTTTGAAACCACATCTCCTAGTTCCTAGCGCAAGGCTATGGGCAATCGTAAATTGGGATTATTTTCACCCCTCCTGTTGAAACTGTGCCACCAGGCAGTCACAAGAAAAATATTCCTGTGGTCAGAAGGATCTATTGCTTGGATCCTGGAGTCTGGATACATTACTTAGTGAGGTAGGACAGAACCCTCAGTTCTTCTCCCTGCTCTTAATGTTGATTAACTGTTTTATTCAATGATTAGTTAATGTAAAATGCATTAGTTACACTGAAATGGGTCTGGATTACCTGGGGACAGGGTCTGACCCCATGGAATTGCATCAGTGCAATCAAGAGGGGCATGGTGCAGAGGATGATTTGGAAAAAAAAAAAGATTAGTTATCATTATTATGCCCATCCTAATCTTCTTTGTACAGTGGATTCATGATGATAGTTATGAGGGAGAAGCGTGAGTTCAGGATATTTGATTGGGGATTTTTGGCTGGTGTGTTATTAAGATAGTGTGCTATTAAAGAGAGGGCTGAAGAATCCTAAATATTGTACACGTGTATTTGACTTTTCTGTAAGGATAGCCAAAGACTTTGAGGTTTGTTACTATCTCCCAGGATTTCTTTTTCTCTCTCCAAAAAAAAAAAGGTACATACTCTTTTCTGGTCAAGATTCTGATTAACACCTTCCAACTTGCACTTGCTATATGAAGAAGTACTGTAATTAGTAATACTGCTATTCTGCTTTCCAAAAACTGTGCTATAGGCATACATTACAGACCCAATGGGAAAGAGATTTAGGTGAGTGAGGCACCACAGAAAGAAGCCTGATCTTTTTTCACAGTGCTGTTTATTTCTTCTTTTCTGATGACTGGTACATACACAATATATAAAAAGAATTGGGAACAGGGTAGGGAAGTCCAAACTCCTTCCCTTCCTGAGCATTGCTCACCTTGCCAGATACAGTCAAGCTCATGCTTACTTGTTTTCCTTCTGAATCCTAGATACGGACTCAACGTCAACTGAAGAGGTGGAAAATGTTCTTAGTTCAACCCTAGCCATTGCTTGGCAGAGACAGCATTATCCTGAAAAGTGGAAAACACTGTCTAGGTGAGGAGGGCCTAGAACACGTTTCTCCCCTCCTTGGTAACCACTAGATTATTGGACAAAAGGCAGCTACTACCACACTATTTGATTGAAGCATCAGTTACTGAGGATTTCTCTCTCTTTCTCTCTCTCTCTCTCTCTCTCTCTCTCCCCTCCGACTCAGAGATTGGAGACTGTAGTGTATACAGGCCCATAGGGGGATGATCTGTGTCTTCCCAACCCCCTAGTGGCCTCCTGGATCCCTTCCCCTTGCTCACTCTGAGCTCTCAGATGGTCTGCCCTGCCATCTTGCCTGCCACATCTTGATGCTATAGTTGGACTGGGAGGCTGCCCCCAAAGGTAAACGGTCTTAGATTTTTGTCTCGGCTGTAGACCCCTTGGCCCACTTTCATTTAGCTGAGCTCCTCTGCCCTAGGTCCACTACTGCAGGACCCTAGACCCCCAGGCCTGAGTCCTGTCCTCATCTTTCATGGGCTTTAGGACTTTTGTCCCTGCCTTGCTCTTCACAGGCTCTGGGTTTGTGGCCTCAGGTATTTTCTGCTGCATGCTACAGTCCTTTAGTTGATAGTAGTGTTCTTCCCGGGCACTGCTTGTGGCCTCCAAGCTTTTCAGGGCTCATAGCTGGGCTTTGGCCCTCTCAGCCTTAGCCCACTTATGCCACCTGCCCACATTTAAAAGGGTTCGGGCCAGGGGTGCCCCATACACCCACCTTGGTTGTCTCCTCCTCCCCTATAGGCACAATCCAGTCCTCCAGTTCAAACTTCAACACAACAAAAAATATGAGCATTCACGTCCAAACAAAAGATATCCTCTCCACACCGGGTCAATGTCCACTGTGATAAGAAGCTAAAACATAAGACCAAAATACTTAGATCTGCTGCCCAGTGATGCAGGGACTTCCTTGCAGCTCCCTGTAGTCTGGAGTCATTGCTGCTTGGCAGGCCAGAACTTCCTCTCCTGAGGCCTCAGACGTGGCCCTGGCTTTATAAGGCGTCTAACCCCCTCTCGGGGTCACCTCCCCCACCATTCCTGCCCAGGTCTGTCAACTACTAGTTGCTCTGTGCTGGCCTCACTTGGGGTGGGATAGCATTTTATTAATCCCTCCAGGAGGCTGGAGCCAGCCAGTTGCTCATTCTCTCCTTCAGTAATGGGGAAGGGACCCTATTACTGAGAATTAAGCAAATTTTATTATCTTTTCCAGATGGAACTGGATAGCCACAGACGTCTTCTGACATGCTGAAGCCTAGATACCTAAGGTTCTATTCAGGCTTCAATACCTTACATTTTTACAAGTCATTTAACCCCAAATCCCATGATACAGGTATGCAGTCCTTAGTAAAACACAGCAGTGTCTGGTATAGAAAATGATGGTTGTTGAAGGGCCTGAAGGGTAGTGCATAGTCTCATTTTTCGTTGGCTTTAATGAAAATTGATAATCTTAATAGCAGGGAGCAACACTGTCATGGGAAGAGAAAACTGGTGAAAATATATCCTCCTGCAACCATGGGTGGAATTTGGGGAATCAAAATACAATTCACCCAAATTAGAATTTTTTTAGTATACTAGGTCAGAGATAGCATCTTTTGTGAGATGTGGCCATAAGAATGGCAATAGCCATACAACAGGAACTCAGTGGGCATGGCTACATGAGATGATTACTGCACAGTAGCCTAATAACATTGTGCAGTAGTGTGCTGGACAAAATCTGTACTAATACGCTATTGTGCAGTAGTATTAAGCTACTGCACACTAAGCATCATTAAAAAAAACCATACGCTGGTGCTACTGCGCAGTAACTAGTTACTCAACATTTAGTTAGTATTTTATTTTTAAAAAGTACTAAATTAAATGTGCAGTAACTACTGCACATTAATGAACATGTAGATGTGCCCTGTTTAACAGAACCTTCAGAGTACAATTCTGTCATATTTCCTCAGTACTGATTCTAGGACAAGACCATGCCAAAATAATGTTCAATTTCTGTCTGTTTGTTTGCTTTTTTTCTGGAGTTCTGGAAATATTAAAGTTTTGGTTTTGACTTACATGAGTAGATGACATGGGTAAGAAAAGTAAGATTTCTCTGAAATGAGACGAATTTAGAAACATTAATGATTTACAGGTTTTGTGATACTTGAACCCAAATCAACCTTTTTATCTATTCTCAAATGATGGTTTTGAAGACCGATTCTGGTTAAGCAACTGAGTGCATCTCAACAAGGTTAGAATAATTGTCTCATAAAACTTGCTGAGATGAAGTAAGAAATTATCCTGAGTAATTGCAGAATTTTACAGATGACATACTGTATTGTTAATGAGCTAATTAGAAGAAGCCTTTTTATAAATGGGTGATTATAGTATCTGGTGTACAGGGTCATTCATAAGCCATGGCAGACCTTACACTATCATTTCTAATACTTCCTAGAGTATAACATAAGCAGCATGTTTGCCAACAGAAATATGTTTTTTATTGCAAAAATGACAAAAATCTGCCCTCTCCCATCAAACGTGAGAGAAATATCTCCAGATAGAAATACATCATTTTTCCAGCTCCTCATAAACTTATAAATACAACAGTTTTCCATGTGCCAAAAAACATATTTCATGCTTTCTAACATGTTTTGACCAATGGCAGTAAGGTACCTTTCCATAATTTTAGTTTTCTAATAATGAACATTTTGATTACTTAAAAATACAACACTTCCTTTAACAGACAAACATATCCAAATATCCGTTCAATCTATCCTTCAAGATCATGGTTTGGAGTCCCCAGATATTGGTGCTGAAACTAATAGCTATTAATTATTCCAGATTATAGCCTCTCTTCTGCCACCTTTACTTAAAGTGATTGATTAGTACATTCTGCTAGGAAAAGCCTGAATTGTATCACGTCAATTAGGGTAGTTCAATCTAGCCCTGCTTTACTCATTATTTTTGATAGTTATTAACTTTCAACGTATATTGTGTAGATCATTAATAATATTAACCACCTTAGTCAGTTAATGAGTGGTACCAAAGATACAGTCCCACATTTAAATCTCAGTTAAATTGGGATAAGCCTAGTATAACCCACCTATAATTAGAAGGATTCACTGTGAGCCTACATCAGTGTAATTATGTGAAGATTCCTGCCACAACATTTCCTAAACTTAACTAAATTTGTTTGGGCCATTCTTAGTGCATGATTTACATTGTTTTCTTACTCACCTTAGTTTAGGCAGACAGTGCTTAGTAGGGGTGTGTGAAGCAGGCCCTATTCGATTTGGATTTGGCCCAAATCAGGGACAGTGATTCAATTAGTTGATTCTGATGACTGTCCCTGATTCGATTTGGCCGAATCCGAATCTAAAGATTCGATGTTGATTCAGAGGATCAGTGATTCAGTCATAGACACAACTTTAAATGTTTTTTTCTATGTACCTTGAGGTACCAGACATGGTTCATGAATGCTGCGATGCTGGGGTGCATAGAGCGTCCCACAGAAGTGCAGGGGGGCAGTCCACATGCTCGGCAGTGAACATGGAAGTGGACCAGAAGTACTTCCTGTTCACTTCCAGGTCCACCAGGGAGCGTGCAGCCCCCCCCCCCCCGTACCCCCCAGCTTGGTGATTGGCTGCTGGGGGATCCTGGGTTCAGCCCCCCAAACCCAGAAAGCACCAGTCACTGAGCTGTGGGGTGCAGGCCCCCCCCTCCCCCTGCACGCACTCTGGTGGACCCGGAAGTGGACTGGAAGTGCTTCTGGTCCACTTCCAGGTCTGCTGCCAAGCATGCTGGGGAGCCCCCACACTCCTGCGGGACATTTCATGTGCCCCAGCATTGCAGCATTCATGAGCCGTCTGCTACCTAGGGATATGTAGAAAAAACATGTAAAGCTGCTTCTACATCTGAATCACTGAATATCCCTGAATCGATTCGGTGGGTTCCAATTTGATTTGGAGAGATTAAAGGGTCGCTATACACCTAGCCGGGGTCATTTGACCCCAGCATTCTTTCCTGCCCAAGGCAAGGGGTTGGACTTGATGATCTGCTCAGGTCCCTTCCGACCCTACCTACTATGAAACTATGAAACACCTATGAAAGGGTCCTCTCATTCAATTTGGATTCAGAGATTCAGCCACTGAATCAGCCAAATCTTCGAAAAATCAAATCAGGGACCGAAGCTTCGCACAGCCCTAATGCTTAGCTTTTGAGCACCTGCCTTAAGAGGGAGATTCAGAATGACTTGTTTAGACATCCAGCATTCCCAGAGTGTCATTGGAGAGATTGCACAGATACATAAAACCAATCTATATTTATGTCAGGGTGCTGTGTACAGAGAATGGGCAAGTTAGAAAGCTTGGAGGTGCCTAGTGATAGCCAATGGGAAACACTAACACCTTGAGTCTTTTGTAGTTACTTTCAATTCTCAACACCAAGTCATAATTGAGAGCTTGCTGTGCACTTCATTTTTTGAAAAGAAGTAATTCAGCATCCCCATTTTCATTAGTTGTCTAGTTGTGAGAGTATTCACCCAAGACAGGGGATGCCTGTGTTCTAGCCTCTTTTTCCTTGAGGCAACTCAAATCTCCTTCTCAAGGGAAGGCCATAAGCACCAGGCTGTAGAACAGACAAGGTGTATGCAAGCCTAATCCCCCCCTATTAAAGATGGGAGGATGAAGAAAAGACCCTCCTTTTGTAGCCCAGTGGTTACAGAACTCTCCTAAGAAAGGGCTGTTCTGCCTTCCAGCACTGTTTATACATTTTCCTTTAGAAAGTCCTTGATTGAAAACCAGATCCAAACCTGTCATCAGGTGCTAGAACCCAGGGCTCCCAGGAGGGTGCCCTAATTAATAGACCACTCTATTTTATTTGTTTTCTCTCAAATTTGTGCTGACATCAGTACTGTTGGAGTGAATTAGCTATGATATGGTGACTGAGCTATGATATTGACTCTCTCCCTGAGTCCATTTGATTTTCTCTGGACTTTATGTAGGAACTAGTTGCCAAAGTACATGCTATGGATTTCTTCTGCCAGCTGTATGCACCTGAGGCCCCTGTAACATGTTACACTTAAAATGTGATAATCCCATTTTAAATTATAACCCAAGCACATGTTAAACCTTTATTTAGATGTTTTATTTAGTAAGTAATATATTTTAAACAGAATGTTAAGATACACTTCATCCAGGTGCAGACATTATACTTGTTCCAGTTTAGGTAGTAAGAAACTGGTCTATACCTGTAACAGAACAGAATTTAAGAGCATATAGACTGGTTTAAAAATAGCAGAATCTAGTCTAAGATAGATCTGGATGAATGTAGTATCAGATTTAACCAATTTAGGTTAAACTGGTCTATCAAACTTCAGTGCAAGTTAGGTCGCTGTCCCCTAGCATCCCAGACTGCCTTGTAGGACTCTGCTAACCTCTCCATGCAGGGCAGCTCACTAGATTCAGTCATGTTCAGCTGCTTCGAGCTGTCAGCTGCAGGCAAAGAGGGGGAGGGGAAAGGGAGTGTCTGTAGCTCAGGGATTTTCTATCTTTATACAATTTCCCTAGGCACGATTCCTGAAATCACTATTCCTGCAGTTGTGCCAGGTGCCTGCTGCTGTCACTGCAGTTTCCCGGAGCTCCAGGTGCCCAATCCTTCCTTCTGTGGGGTCCCTCTCCCTACATTGTATGGCATAGGGCTTCCAATTTCTGCTGCTGGGAGAGATGGGTAGGGGAGGGCTCCCGTCTTGCTTCCTGGTACCAGGACCAGAGCCAGCCATGGCTACACAGGCGCAGGCAGGAGGTGCAGCACCTAGGCAGTGGAGGGTTGAACAGCTCCAGCATGAGCCAGCACAGCTGGGGTGCAGAGGAAGGGACTGATGGGAGGGAACTCCCTCCCTACCCTCTGCCCAGCTGGCCAGTGTGGCACCTCTGCCCAGCCAACCCCCTGCCCACAAGTGGCCAGCTGTCAGAGGCAGTGGTGGTGGGAGTAGCAGGAGGAATGTAGGCTCTCACCCCATCCCTGACCCCCTCAAACTTGCCCCAGCACAGTTAGGGGGGCACACAGAGGAGACTTCCACCCCCCGCCTGCTGTTCTTCTATGGAGTGCTCCTGTCCTCGCTGCCTGGTGTGGGCCTGACAGCCTACCCAGCATGTCTTGCCACCTGCCCCTGGTGCTGGGCTCTGGAAATATGCTTTGGGTGGCCTGAGGGCTTTGTGCCAGGTGCCGTGGACAAGAGTGCTCCACAGAGGGAAGGATCAGGCCCCATTGCCTGACACAGGCTTCCCAGGCTACCATGTGTATCTTGTTAGAGCTCAGCACCAGCAGCAGCTGGCAGGATGCTATGGGCAGCCTGGGGCACTTGTGCCAGGTGGCAGGACCTGATCTTTCTTTTTATAGAGCAATCCTGTCCCTGGTGCCCAGTGAAGACTTCCCAGGCTGTCCAGCATGTCTTGCCAGTTACTGCTGGTCCCAAGCTCTAGCGGTACATGCTGGGCAGCCTGGGTGGCTTACACCGGGCAGTGAGGACAGGAGCACTCCATAGAAGAAAGGATTGAGCCTCATAGAGCCTGGTTCTTTCTTCTACAGAGCTGGGCCACCCCCAAGTGGCTATCTGGTACACAACCCAGTGCCCTTGCTGTCATTGCTGGCCTTCCCCTATGCCCAACCTTGGGCCTTGGGAGGGTCCCGGTGGGCTGCCATAGCATGTCCACAGTGGTAGCTAGAGTATTAGGGATGTGCCTGGCAGCCAAACAGAGGTAGGCCCTGCTTGGCTTACCTCAGCAATCTCTGGGATACTGGGAGGTGTGCAGGAGTGCCCCCACCTTCTGGCACTGGCCAGTGCAGACATTTGTATGCCTCCCCCGACCAAAAGGTGAATGTGAGTTCCATTCACTCCTTATCCAGTCTACTCAGATTAGAGAAACCTCTGTAGATTGGACTGATTCAGCATTGGGCTTTTTGAATGTCTGTACTTAGCCTTTCAGTGTTGTCTGGTTTAGAATTTGACTAATCTTTCTTTTCTACATCTTACTGAAAAGTCCCTAGAAGGCTTTTAATTTCTAAAAAAGAAATACTTAATTGCTGCTTTGTCCTTAGAAAATATTGCTTGAGCATTAGAATATATGAGCAACACTACAGTAGCAAACCTCTTTGCACAACCCAGTATCTAGGAGCAAATGTGCAATAATAAACTAGCAAAATTCTTTATGCCAATATCCCAGTGACTTTAGCTAAAATACTTGTAATCAGCCCTGCAATTAAGCATTATGCACAGGCTAGAATTTGTGAGCAATATTACAATAATATATTAGGTATGTACTTGAAATGGAAGGAAGGCTGTATTTATTTTAATTAGCAAAACAGATGCCAAAGCCAAGTTCTGGGGTATTATCAGAAAGTGTGGGGGAGATGGGAAAAGGTCAATCTTCTTCCCATCTGTTTGTCTCCCTGGTTCGTGTAAGGTACTAGGCGCATTTACACATTACTGCACAGTAACTGAACATTACTGCACAGTATGGGTTCACATCTATATGTGCACACCCGTACTGTGCAGTAACTATGGTGACTTATGCCGACTCAGGAATACATTTTCTACCTGTATCATGCAGGTAGCAAATTTACTCCCAAGTAGTTACTGCACAGTAGGGCATGTGTAGACACCTTACTGCACAGTAACCCTGTTTGTGTGGACTGACTTGGGAGTAACTTTACTCCCAAGTCAGTGCACACAAAGTTACTGCTCTGTAACACCTACATATGGAGACATCAGTCTAAAAAAACACTTACTGTGCAGTAAGTTACTGCAAAGTAAATGAACGTGTAGACATGTCCACTGGGTAGTCACTGAACTCAGCTGTAACAGAGGTAACTCAGAAGCTTTGAAGTTATTTCCTTTTTCCTTAGCTGTAGTAGGAATAGTGGATATCCTTTTCTCTCCTCAGGATAGCTTTCACAACAGTATTAGGAGCATCTGTTTACATGCACAATAAATAATCAGCAACTGCTGAGTTGAGGAGGCACTGATACGTACCCAAAGTTTATGGCTTTCCTCTTAGCACTCGATCTTTATAATGTGAGCAGCCTGATATGATCCAATTAATCTTATACAAGATACCAGGCACACAGACAGTTTGGTTTTAATTTACTAGGTTATAAGTAGTTGCGTTCTCTGCTCTGTGTGTAGCATTTTGCACCTATAAATTATTTGGGAGTAATTATCCCTTAAAATGTAACAAACGCTTGTGTTTGCTGTGTTCTGAATTCAGAACAATGCTACAGCAGAGAACAAAGGTACACGAAGAATCTTGTGTTCTGCAGGCATTCACAGGAAAATTATATCTATGAATGTTGATTAAAAAGCTGCAATGATGTGTGTATACACACATTTTTATATACACAATTATATATATATATATATATTTCAAAATTAGTACATGTAAGATAAAACTTGTGTAGCTTTGTTCAAACTGTCTATGGACCTGATTAAGACTATTTAGTTGCAAATTTGGGTAGTTCTGGAAAAAGCATGTCTGTTCATATTACTGGGTGTTTTATACTTTTCACATGACTTCATTTTCTGATATTTCTTTAAGGCTGGAAATGAGAACATAGAAATGATATTTTTGTGGTATCTCTGACTTGCAAAATCTCTTCCCAGAAGATTTTCATGGGAGATTTTACATAGGAATCCCAAGAAATCCTAAATTAGATTTGGCATTAAATACTCTCACTCAAGTCCACAAATACAGATACAAAACATCCATAGTTTTCTAGTCCAAAGATATTCAGTTAAGCAGCATCTAAATATTTAGATATAAATATCAACCTGCCATTTTGAGGTTGTGCAATCACTATCCATAATCGAAGCTGACATTCCAGAAGGAAGCATGGGTCATTAGTTTTAATAAAGAAAGATTAGCTGGCAGAGTGCATAAACAGCATCACCTATGCAGATGGCTTCATGGAGCTGGAAAGCTCTTTTTGTCCCACCCTTGCTTGGAGCAGATTCCTGAACTCTTGAAATTAATTGAGGTTTTGCAACTGACTTCAGTGTGGCTGGGATTTCATGTTTGGTGTTAGGTCTCTTATGTTCATTGTCTTGTAAAATGCCATGTCTTCATATGAAAAACTCTAGACCTCTTGGTTCAGAGATGATACCTTTTATTAGACCAACTAAGACATCACAAAAAAATATCTTTTCTGGAGGGTTTTGAACTCACATGCCCTCCCTCAGGCTCAGGGAAAGTGAAAGATGGTAAGCACTCATTTTAGGCATCCATTCTGCACTTTACTCTAAAGTTTGCTTTATGTTGTTTGTAAACCATTACTTCCCATGTTTTGGGATAACTAAAGCTACTGAAAACTTGCTACCTGCAGGATACAGTATGAAAGCCATTTGGCAGTATTGATAACATACGTAATTTTTACTAATGCTTTTTAAAGTGTCATTAATATACATTACATACGTCAGGTCAGCACAATAATGTGGTTCCAGCTCAGAGTAGACTTACCCTAAAAAAGATCTAAGATGCAAGAAAAGGACCTTAAGCCTGAAAACTGTAAACAAAACTATGCTAACAAAAGCCAACCAAACAAGACCCCCTTCCCCCCTCTCCCCCACAACAAAATAATGACAACAAAAATGAAAGGGGGAGATAGCCCTTCGAAATGTCAGTGCACTGAAGAGAGTAAGAGAAAAGTGCTAACAGCCGCATTTTGGGTTTCTTGTGGGTTTTTTTTATTTCCCTGCTTGTTTTCTCCTTTTCCTTTTGTCACAACCCAAAGGTGTGATTTTGTTTTGTGTGTGCTTTGGCACCACTGAATTATTTTCCCGCCAATTTGTAGCTTTCTTTGCAGTGTGCATTTCTTCTTTGCAGCACAGAAATGCACTTTGCAAAGAGTTCTCGCCATTTGTATTATAATTCGAGCCCCATTATTGGCTTGCGTGAAATTATTCACACGTGGCGACTAGCGATTGGCTTGCTAGCCATATAAAAGGCTTGAGTGGTTTCCGCCCAAGTTGGAGGACTCCACGAACACCAGGAGGAGGAGACTTCATGCTGTGTGAAGATCTCTAAGCGCTGCGGAGCCTATCGGACCCAGTGCATTTCAAGCAGGCAACAGGGGTCTGATCAGCCTCTAGCCTCTCCCCGTCGCCGTTCGCAATCCTTGACGTATCCCTCTCCCTGCGCACAAAAGGATCCACGGAGCCTCAACAACTCCGTAGGAGTGATCCGAATATTGTCTGAGTCCTCAAATGAGGATTTAAGCGGAGCTGTGCCTGGGAAACTGTCCAGCCTACACCGCGACCATCTTCGGTGTAAGTAAACAATCTTGAATCAACCATTACGCGTCCGTGCCTAATTCTAGCGTGTCACCTGTTTTCTCTGACCCAGTGTGCCCAGGCTGCTGGCCACAGCCCACGTGGCGCGAAAAAGGGCCTGGATCGCTCCCAGCTTGCACATCTTTTATAAAGAAATGATTATTCTATAGGACAGGGCAAACAGCAGCAACAAAACTAACTTCGTTTTACACATTCAAAAGTGAATTTAATTATTCTTTTTTGCATCCAGTTTCAAATTCTCTTCCTGTCATTAACTAGTGAGAATATTAAAAAAAATATGAGGTTTTTTTATCTTGAAACCCAACTCTGCAAAATTTGCAATTTATCATATGCTAATTAGAAGCATAAATCACATGGTATAGTTAATCAGATTATTTAAGTAATTAACCTATCCTCGTGTAAATATCACAATTGTGCATGTTACAGTGGGATATGAAGCTTGAAATATAAACTACTCTGTCATTTGATAGGGAACAGAAGTTTACGTAAGGAATATGGATTCCTTTGCTGTATGTACTGCTGTATTGTGCTGAAGGAATAGAGCCACGGTTTGCAATTCATATTGTTTGTTAGAGAGTATGAATCACAAATTATGGCTCCACTCCTTCCATCCAGTGCTAGACAACACAACACAAGGAATCTCACTTCCTTCTGAAAATTCTCAGATGTCAGTAAAATTATAAGATACATCTGGCACTTCAACTCAGTTTGGGATATACATTCTTACTTATTATTTGTATTGAAGTGATGTCTAAGAGCCCTAATAATTGACCAATGGACTATGAACTTTTGGGTCAAGGAAATAAGGAAATGGGAATGGAACTGAGAAAAGTTGCATGTGCAAAGTTTCTCCAAAGGGCAATTGATTAGAGATAGGAAAGGGTCTGTCTGATATGTCTGATGATATTTTAGAATAAACTGAATGAACACTGATCATGTTGTCTTGAATGATTACATGCATTTTAAAAATGTGTGTAATAAAGGTAGCATCCCATGCAGGGAGGAAATATCATTCTGAAAGCACTCTTTGGAGATGTTCTAAAAAAATAAAAATACAACTTTGAGTTAGGTTTCCTAAGGGATTAAAAATGTTCTTTTAAAAGAGGGAATATAGAAAAGTTTATACTTGTGTGTGAAAGATATCAGGAAATTCAGATAAGGGAGATGGCTCCTCATCTCCAAAAGCAACAAAAGGAAAAAATCTCTGATCAGGGAAACAACAGAGAGCATAGCACTGGAATGTGCTAAGAGAAAAATAAATCATGATAACCATTGAAAGGTATAAATACTAAGAGACATTTTGGTTATGCCCTGATTCTGACAGGTCCAGGGATCTGTGGAGTTTGTAGGAGCTCATAATTTGTTTGAAGATGTTCCGCAGTTGCATGATTATGCCTTTAGTTTGCAAGTGGATCTTAAGATATGACTTTCTGTAGTTAAATAATTTTTACCCTTTTTTTTTCCTTTACCCTAAGGGTAGTGTTTGCCTGAAAATGAACTGTGTTTGATGTGGTTAGGGATATTACAGGCAGATTAAAAAAGGCCCTAAGGTACAAAAAAACCTGCTGCCAATAATAACAATAATGATGTTACTTATAAAGCATCCCACACTCCTCTGTTATGGTGCTTGGAGCATTGCTAAAGAATTGAAAACAAAGTTAAAACATGAAAAAGACCTAGTATCTTAAAATTGTTGACAGGTAAACTTCAAAAAACATGGGCTCAGATGAGCACTTCAAAGTTAAGATGCTGTTCAGAGCTTATTAGAACCTGCTGAGATTGGAAAGAAAAAAAATGAAAAGAAATGCAGGACATTCATAAGATTTGTGGTACTTTCCACCACTGGTCTGATTGTGAAGCTGCTGAAAGTCAACCTTTCCTGTGCTTTATTAGCATTTCTGGTTCTGGTCACAAGTGCAGAACAAACAAAAATGATGCAAAAAAATAAAAACCTCAATCCAAAGGCCAGCATCTTCTTATGATTCCAGACTTCACAAACTTCCCCAAAAGTTCAGCTGTGGACGTTCTGTGTCTTGTAGTATTTGGAATCCAGATTTAGATGTTGAGGCTGGAACCCATCTTTATTTTCTCCTGGACAGATTTGCTTATCCTTATATGACTACACAGCTAGTGTGTAGTGTGACACCACACAACCCATTAGTAACAGCAAAGACTGGATCAAGGAACTGTTGGCCCTTAAAGTACAAGCTGCTACTGACTAAACTAGAAGAGCTGTTTCTGTTTGCCAAATCTATTGGAGCCTCATCACTGTGAATATGTGGGTTCCACCAACCCAAGAAAGGGACAGAGCAGCACGCAGTGAATATGGGTTACACTTACACCAAAAGCTCTCTTCTATGAAGCATAAGAAATGGATGTTGCACAGACACGATTCCATTGTCTCACCCTTCTTAGCAGGTTTTATGACTATTTAGTGCAAAAAGATACATTGCATGAACTTGAACATCTTACAATTTCAGTTTGCCAGGGTTCCATGAGTACAGCAAGTATTATTCAGATGTCTATGGGTCAATTTCCCTTTTGATTCTAAGTGTGTTGTGAAGTGCTGGGTTACCCGTTATGGAGCATGCAGGCCGCTCCAACATTGTTTCTAACAGATCACAGAATCACAGACAATTTATGACAAAATGCACACAATACTTCATGGATTCAAGACACTGCACAAATGTTAACTTAATAGCACCTTGCATTTCAAATTGTAGTATATATTCAGATCAAGCTGTGATGTTCTTCTTCAAAACTTGTTTTGGGAGACTTTCTTACTCAATTATTTTTTTTCTATTTCATTATATGAACCAAATTACAGATGGAAATAAGACCATTGCTGAAATATAACAACCTCTCTAATGGGGAGGCTGTAGCTAGCTGGACAACTACACACAGAACACACACTGGATAGGATCCCAGCTCTTCTCAAACTTGGCAAACTTAAGTAAATTTTACCATATAGGATCTGCTGCATCCACACAAACCAGGGATGTTCACTGTTTTAAAGTCTCCACACTCCCACCTCTCTGCAAAAGACCTACCAGTTTTACCTGCTGTGTAATGATTGCGCTCTCAATTTATTCACTAGTGGACTATCTGAGAACCTACAAGTATATGGATTCTGACACCTTTCTCTGAGACACCTGGTCCTTGCTATTGCCTGAGATGGATGCTATACAAGACAGACCAGGAGTCTGAACTAGTATGGAAATGCTTACATTCGTTATGAATGCAGGTTCATGACTTGGTCTTTGATACAGGGTCTGTCTTTAAACTTGGGAGCAAAAATCTAAGTTCAGATTTATATAATGTCATGACTAACAGTCAGGCATTCTTTGGTTAGCTGCTAGCAATGGGGCAATCAATAGAAATAAATAACATTGAGGAAGACCACCCAAAGCATAAAGGGCACAGTGACTGAAGCTTCAAGTCATCATTCTTGTGGAATAATCATTTTTTTGATAATGCAAACAAGTTCAGGCTGGAAAACAATTCCTTTCATTTTAATGATGTATCAGGGAATTAAATAGTCTAAATATAATACAAGCTGCAGCATTAATTTACAGAGTGCAGGGTGTGAATTATAGCAAAATGACAAGCTGCACAATTATCAGTGGGTTTGGGGAACTGTATTCAGTCACAAAGATTTAAAGATTTTTTTATATATATATTTCATCTGTGGGCTGCTGCCATTTACATTCTACCCAACCTGGGAATTGGATCTCTATGATATATGGTAGCTATTAAATTGTAGATCGTTGGGCTATACTCTGATCCCTATAGAGTCACTAATTGAGTTGTTTCTATATTAATGGATAAATGTTGAATATAGGTAGAGAGACTAAAAAAGATCTACAGTCCTCCATACCATGGGCATAAGCACAGAGACATCAGAACTAATTTAGCATTCATTCAGCTTCTTATGGTCCCCATCCTCCGGTAACATTTCAACTACTTTACTAAATGATGACAAATGCTGGAAGCCAAGATACCCAGAGAATGAAATTATTTTCTCAAAGTTAATTCCTCCATAGAATCACCATCTTAAAGGTTGCTGTCAAAGCAACTGGATTGAATTATGCTGCCTACTGAGGGAAAGAAGATGTGAAAGATGTATTGAAATCTCTATGATCTTTTTTCAATTGATAGGTACAGTGAATTTATTAATTTGCAGAAAGCAGCTTATTTTGCTTTTCCTAGCAATACTCCATACAGTAGGGTTTTAATGATTATTATGTAGCTAACCTGACTGAGGATCAGAGCTCAGGCTTGATTCATATAAATGCCTGAAAATGCAGTCACAGATGGGTAACTTAGCTCATGCTGAGCAACATGCTGCCACACCCAAATAGCTCATTTAAGATAGAATTTCAATTGCAACTGGCACTCAAGATAACATTTAAGATAGAATTTATCGTTATTACACTAAAGTCATTGCTGTGACTGCAGTGTAGTCATACCCCGAATTTTGTGGTCACTGAAACTAACATTTGTGCTAGAGCTGCTACAAGAATATCCTGTCTCTTTTGATACATCAGTCACTTTAACTCTAATTTCAGCTGTAAACCAGGATATAGAGAAATAAAGATGGATAATAACAAATATATGAACTTTTATTTCCCTCAAAAATGTTGAATCTAAAGTGAATGGGGCAATAAACTTTTAATTTATCTCTCCATTTTTTTTTCAATACCTGTGAAATCCCCTACTCAAATTAGTATAATTTAAAGCCTCAGCATAGTACTTAATCAGAATTTAGGAGATGCATAAACCTTTGTGCTGGGCATTTATCTTTATAAGATTTCAAAAACTTTCACATTCCATTGTGGGACAAAGCTGAAACCTTTCAAATGGTTTCCAGAAAAGGTTGAGTGAATGAATTCTCCAACATGGAGTATTGGGTGGTCAGGGGATTCACCCAAGATATACCAAGGACAGTCAACTAGGTTAGCTGGATCAGGCATAGCATGGGCATGGCATTAGGTCTTCCACATCCCAGATGAGTCCTGCTTACCTCACTATTTTCAGTCTCATTACCTGCTCTCTGATGGCTTAAAAATGGTATTTAAAGGTTTCCTTTTTGGGAATTGGCTGATAGGTATATACATATACATATACATATATGTATTTGAATGGTTCAGGATGGGCAGCAGGAGTTAGTTGATTTCCAAAACTCTGGGTCTCATACAGTTTTCTAAGCCTGTAAAATCAGACAGGTTGTATAACACAACAAGGTCAATGGATACATACACCATCTAGGAAAGTGAGGACATGTACCACACTGGTACATAACATGAGATAAGGTGGCACAAGCTCGCAAGGCCCCAGAGCAGAGGCCAGAGTTTCGGATTTTGGGGGAACAGACCAAACAAGGAGGACACCAGTAAAGCCCCAGGTTAGGATATGGGCATGCATGTTGACAGGTTTATGAAAATGTAATGTGCTGACAACACAGGACATGGACAGTGTGACGACCACAGAGACCAATCAGTGACAGCCATGGATGAAGAGTTATCAGGAGGGAAGGTGGATACAAAAGCAGAGATTTGAAAATAACAAAGGGTCCCTCCCCAGTCTCCTCCTCCCTGATGTGGGGCTCCAAGAAGGAGCTTGGGTTTGGGGTCCCTGAAAAGGGTCCTGGTCCCTGTTCCTGGGAAGGATCCCCAAGCCCACCATGCACAGAGGGCACACCAACAGCCTGTCTCATCCATCCCACTGGGAGGGGGTCAGGGGGAGGTGAGCCTCAGCATCCCACCTCCAAGTTGCTGAAATGCTGATATCTGACAGCTGAGAGAGAGCCTTAGAGTGAAGACTGTGTCCCGGCCAGATGTTTGTTGACTCTGATGACAGCCCTAGGATTGGTAGATATATATAGAATTACCTGATTGTTTGTATTGTTTCTTTTCTGCTATCACTGTGTATCACTAAATTTGCCTATTATTAAATGGAAAGGTTGAGGTCAGTCAAGGGTGGGTCCCCCCCCCCCCCCTTTAAAACAAGGCATCTGGGTCCTAAAGCCTGAGCCAAGACTTCCTTCTGCCTTTGATTTCAGTACAATATTCCATCTTGAACCTGATATGACTTCCTTATGAAAGTTCTATTGAGACTAGAACATTTCAGCAAAAAGTTTCTGTTTCAATAAACTGCCATATTTAAAAGAAAAATATTTTGTCAAAAATTTCCTGAACATCTCTAATTTGAAATGAATATCCAATTTGAACTAGAAAGCTCTGAGTTCACTTTAATTCCACCGTCTCAACATATCAGTTCATTTCACATGTAGTTTATACCATCAGTTCTGCCCACAGTTCACCAGTGGTAGTGTAATTTGAGAACTCACTATTTGGTAAGTGGTTTTTTTTTTTCTGGCTTCCACCTATTAAGGATGGGATATTTCTCTTATGCTGCTTAATAAACAAAACCACAGCATATGAAAAAAAAAATCCTATTTTTAGGGAAGAGACCCCAACACAAATAAATGTGGTGTTCCTTCCATGGCAAGAAGCAATGCATACTGATTTAATAAACAGAGATCTTATGCAAACAATTTTACTGTATTTCAAGCACGAAAGCACAGAATGGGAAGACCGACTTTCAGTACTAAATGCTGTCTAATTATCCTGAGGGTGACATAAACATAGAAATGTTTATGAATCTTTTTATGTAATGCTATTTTGCAGCACAATTACGAGCTCTAGAGATTATTAAGACAAAATGTTACAACTGATTTTTAAAAGAACAGTCATTTGCTTTGTTCTTAGGCCAAATTTAGCATCCTTTTATGTTCTTGATAATTAGTCTCTGCTCAAATTACAGACTTTCCTTCCTCTGCATAAGGAAAGGATTTATCTGGTGTGATATCTTTTATTGGACATTCTTCATCTACCATAACATGGAAGATACCAAAATCTGCAGCTTACAATAGAAAAACCACAACCTGAAGAATGTTTTACATTTGAAAGCTTGCCCTACTTTACTCCAATCATGTGGTTTGTTTAATAAAGTTATAATTTATGACTCCAAATAAATCCTTGCCACTCATATAATCCCTGGACCACCATAGCCATATAAGTCTACCACTTCCTCTGCATGTCACTTTATGGTGTTTCCTCAAAAAAAGGCAAACAGGCCTCATCTTGAATAGGTCAGAATACAGCCCTTTGTGTACAGTGTTCCATAGTAGGGAAAAGACCAGGAAAGAAGCAGTTTATAATTTCAGGAATTAATGACAAAACTAGTGGAGTTCGGGCTTTCCTTCATTTTTGTATTTGCTGTTCAGAAAGTTAATATTTTATAATATCCCTGTCTTCCCATAAATTACTTGAATATGTCACCATTTGCTCCAAGTCTGAAGGGTGGCTAGCTCCCAAACATTGGGTGAGGCCCTGGACTGATTTCTATAGATGTTAATTAACTTTACAGATGCTCAATAGAGCAAATTATGATCCAACCTTTGAAGACAGTTCAGAGATGAGCATATGCTACAACACCTAGAGCTTGAATCTGGAAAAAAGTGCTGACCCAGGTGTAAACTTCTTGGCTTGAGTCATCAGCCAGCTGATCAGATACTTATTCAAACTACCTGAATACCTTGGGTCTGCAAAAATTTTTTGATAAGTTTTATAAAAACAGGCCCTTACATGAGGCTTCAAGAAGCTCCTGATTTCATGTTTGATGGAAATACTGTCAGTTCAGACTTTTCATTGTATTTCAGTATACTTTCTAGGGCTGTGTGAAACAACATTATTCTGATTCGACTTCTGTTTCAATGATTCGACAGACAGTGTTTCATTTCGAGTTTCTTTTAGTTTTGAAACCACTGTTCTGTTTCATTTCATGGAAACTGTTTTGCTGTTTTGACGCTGTTTTGATGTTTCATCCATAGGTTATTATGGGGAAACATAAAATGCAGGAGGCAGGCAGATCGGGGGCTCCCCTGCACCACCAGGAGGCCTGCTGGGGCTGTGACCAAGTCTGCCTTGGGGTGTCAGTCCCTGATCTGCCTGCCAAATGAGAGAAGCTGGGTTCTGCTGACTGGGACCAGCACAGGGAAGATCACTGCTGCTGCTGGTCTCAGGCAGCAGCACCCAGCTCCTCTCATCTGGTAGGCAGATCAGGGGCTCACCTGCACCCCCAGGAAGGGTGCAGAGACTGTGCCTAACACCTCCCGGGGGTGCAGGTCCCCAATCTGCCTGCTAGATGACAGCTTGGCATTGGGCGCAGCCTGCACCCAGTGCTGGGAAGATCAGTGCTGCCATTGGCCCCAAGTGGCAGCCCCCAGCTCCTGTCAGCCAGCAGGCAGATTGAGGGCATGCACCCCCAGGAGGACTCTGGCACTGCTGCTGCAGCCCTCCTGGGGGTGCCAGTGAGCCTCTGATCTGCCTGCTGGCTGACTAGAGCTGGGTGCTGCTGCCTGGGGCCAGCAGAGCCAGGGCTGATCAGCTTGGGTGGGAACTGGAGTGGGGGAGCATCCCCACACCAGTTGATCTGCCCCAGCTGCCATCTGGACAGCTCCAGCAGGGGGCGGGGCAGATCAGCTGCTGCAGGGATGCTCCCCTGCCCAGGAACTGGGGCAGCGGGTCGCTGCATCAGCTGATCTGCCCCGTCCTGCTCACTACCGAAGCCAGCCAGGTGGTGGCAGATCAGCTGGTGTGGGGATGCTCCCCTGCCCTGGTCCCTGCCCGAGCTGATTTGGCCCTACCCTGCTGGCCCCAGGTGGCACCCCCAGCTCCTGTCAGCTGGCAGGGATATGAGGTGCCCACTGGCACCCCCAGGAGGGCTGTGGGGGCTGTGCCAGAGTCCTCCCAGGGGTGCGTGCCCCCGAATTGCTTGCCAGCCACCAGGACCTGGGTGCTGCTGCCTGGGGCCAGTGGCACCATCAATATTCCTGGTGCTGGGTGTGGGCTGTGCCTAGCTGTGGTCTGCTATCTGGCAGGCAGATCAGGGGCCTGTAGCCCCGGGAGGGCTGAGGCACAGTCCCCACAACCCTCCTGGGAGTGTGGGAAACCCCCAATTTGCCTGCAGGATGACAGGAGGTGGGTGCTGCTGACTGGGACCAGCACTGAAGCCATAAGCCTGGCTTTGAAATTCAAAACTTTCAAAACATTTTGAGTTCCCTTGTTTCACTTCAAAGCTGTTTCGAAGGTTTTTGTTTCATTTCAATTTTGCTGTTTCGAGCTTGAAACACATCAAAACAGCTTTGAAATGAAACACAGGGTGAAATTTTGCACAGCCCTAATAATTTCCTCCTTCAAAAACCAAGAATCTCAAGAGTACTTGGTAACTGAAAAGTTCAATTTAAAAAGAAAGCATTCACACTGCCCATCCTATGTTTTGTATTTAAAAACAGGTTCAAGTCAGACAGCTCGTGATGTCTGTAACAAAATTCTGGTTGGTTCTTGTATTATCTGAACTGGTTTTGATCTCACCAATCAGGTATTATCCGAACTGTGTTATGTAGGAGAATTTATAGAAGCTTTTGTGATGGTAAGAGAATCATGTATTCAGGGCACTTGATTCTAGGTGGCTTGCTTATACTAAAGTAGATCTTCATCCAAATTCTGATCTTAATTACACCAGCATAAATACAAAATAAGTTGACAGACACAAGAGAAATTACTCTGAATTTATATGAGATAAATGAGAAGAGAATATGTATTCTTCTTAAGAGTAACCTGATATGACAGTATACTATAAATTTCAATTCAGAGTCCTATTTACATATAACTTATCAATACAATGTTACCTTGTAAGCAGGAACTATATGTCTTGCATTCTAAAGCTTATGTAACTCTATCCCAACTATGTAGTTTGCCCAATAAAAGATATCATCGTACAAATTCTTTGCTGCTTGCATATATCTATATAGACATATCTTTATTTAAATGGCCTGCTTGCACAACAATACTACACATTAACTCTTCATGACTGGGGAGAAATAAGAAACAATGACCTTAGTATTCTTAATGATCCCTGTGAAGTACACACCCAGCCAAATCTCTCCTTGGTTAAGACATGTTAATAACCTCAGAGAGTTTAGGGATAAAGACTTTAGAATACAAAAGTATAGTGAAAATCAAGGGGCTGCTGCAATATAACACCAAGAGTAATTGTTAGAAGATGATAGGTCACATTGCCCCTGGCACTCATGTAGGTTCAGGGGGGTGTTTGTGTGCTACACAACATATCTCTACTCCACTTGCAAGCTTTGTGCAAGGTCTAGGGGCAACTATAGAATCAACACTTGAGGAAGTATGTAGAATGTACATCAATATGCCATCAAGGATGCACATCATTCCCAGTGGTGCAAAGAGATCCTCAACATGGATGAATTCTACAAGCATTCAAAAGCACACTTCATTTCACAGGGAGACTGACCCTCCAAATGATCAATACACAACCATCCTAGTAACTAGAAGAACTAAGCTATCATTGGCCATAATTAAAACCAAGTTACCATTGGACACAGTGCCACTTAAGCATTTGTATTAACCAAATCAGACAGGCCCTTGTGCCATCTGAGACTGCCTGGAAGAGTTATAAACCATACTAAATGTGGTGGGAGTTTTAGTGATCTTAGTGAAGTGGAGGTTTGTCTTACTGGAACAACCAGGACAAGCGAAACCAGGGCATGGTCACCAAACATTTTCAAGTAGCCCCACCAAACTGTCTATCATATCAAAACAGCTTTAATTTCTGATGTGTCAGATTTTCAACAGCAATGCAGAAGTGAAGGGCTCAAATAGCTGACAGGAGTCAATGGTTCATGTATGAAGGAACTGCTGAACAAAATAAGGCAAGCTTCCTAAACCGACAGATGACTTGGTGCATAGTATGAATAAAAATGACTCAGGAAATTCTGTACCATCCTGTTTAATGTACATAATTTAAACATATAAAAACTAATGAAAGCAAAAATTAAAGAAAGGGTAGGGTGTTTATAAATTTAGACAAGATTTACCATAGAGAATGCTGAGAAGGAATAATTTTTTTTAGTGATAGAAGTAGCCTATAGAATAGTTTGCCGGACACCAAAATAATATAGGTTTGCGAAAAAAGACCTCCCAGAGATCATGGAGCTTCAAAGTTCATTCAGAATAATTTTTTCCTAGCAATCCTTTACACTCACTACCTTATCCTTTCCTATTTTAGAACCAAAGAACCAAGCCAGGAGGGTATTTAATCACTCCAGCTAGCAGAACCCAAGGCTCCATTCCCATTTGGTTCCATTCAAAATCTCTTGCCCCCCAAATAAGTGATATATAAAAATAACATTTTTTTCTGTAGATCATCCTTCCAAAAAGACTAGAATTTCCTTAACCATTTCAGAATCTGTAAGTGAGTTTTGATTGGTCCACTGCTGCCCCTGAAAGTTGGCTGGACATTGTAGATACATAGTGTAGAAGAAAAGACAGATAGTTTAAGTTGCCAATTTGTAAGTCATTATAGATAAGCAGACCTGAGATATCATCAAAAACTAATATAGTCACTGACATACTTGAGGGGAAAAAAGTCGCTGAAAAAGCTTCTATATTCAGCTAGATAAGAATGAAATAGTAATTGCAGGGATTTCACAGTGACTCTATTACTTCAAACCAATGCTAGCCATGGGGACAAAATGATACACATATATAGGTTATGGTAATTTCAATAGGAAAAGTTTTACAAAAGGTAGCAAAGCATTATGGGTAAGAATATGCAAATAGCCATGACAGTAACCCTAATTAAATTTAACTGAACTTGCACAGTGAAATGGTGGGTAGTGATGAAGGAAAATGTCACTTAATTTTGCCTGCTTCTTAAGAGGCACTCATAATAATCATCTCCCCTTCCTCAGATACATCATTAAGAAGCTTCATACACCTTCCATGCTCTCAGGAGAGAACCACAGCTTTGGAAAACAGTGGAATCACAGACTTTACAAAGAAAATATATAAATATCAGAGATGGAGGAACATAGTGATATAGTGTGCAGAATAGTTATTAGCCAATCTAGTTTTATACATGAGGGAAAAAGGAGAGACAAGCTTGAGCACATCTAAAAAAGAGGGAGAAAATCACTACTGAGTTTGAACTCCTGCAGCATGATCTTAAGACAAGGTGTCAGTAGTATTGACCATTTGCAGTCATGAGAAGAACTCTAGGTTCCTTCATGCACTCTGACTTGGCTTGGCTTGGGGCTTGGTTCCACTGAATTAAGTGGGATATACCTTGACTAAACAGTCTTTATTGTCATTGGTAGTCCATTGATACAGGAATGGCAGTCTTCCAGTAAATAAGGAGGTCACTGATGAATTCATAAACTGAGGAAGCCAATCCAAGAACTGCATGCTCAATTGCAGATGTTACCAATAGTTTCAGGAAGAAGGAGCAGAACCTGGTGATGTCCGGTTATGGATCTTTCCCTTTGTCTATCCCATATCTCTGCCTCCATAGTGAAGCAAATTTGCTGGAAAGATTGATGCCTTTTCTTACATCTCAGTACCATTGGGGATGAATCAGTGCTTGAATCTTCCAGGTATTGGTGTTAATATTTCATTTCTAAAGATTGGCCATCAAGGTGTCCTTGAATCTTCTCCTTTGCCCACCTCTAGAGCAGTGACTGTCAGTGACTTGGAAGTATAATACCTGTTTTTTTATGGCTGGTTCTCAGGCATCCTTATAACATGTTGTGTCTAATGGAACTGGACAGAACTTTAATGGTGAAGGAGTTTGCTTGAACCAGAACACTGGTGTTCATTCTCCTGTCCTTCCAATTAATATGGGGGATTTTTCCAAAGACATTACTGATAGTAATATTCCAAAGCTTTCATGTGTTTCTGATATGCCATTCAAGTTTCAGGCCCATTCAACAGGGTAGAAATGACAATAACTTGGTAGGCGAAAAGACCATCCCTAATATATCATCACAGTCAGGGCTTTGTCAAGCCAGACCTTAAAAACATCCAGGGATGGAGATTACACCACCTGTCTACGTAACTTATTCCAGAGTTTCACCACCCTCCTCGTGAAAAAATACTTCCTAATATCCAGCCTAAACCTCTCGTGAGACCATTACTCCTTGTTTTGTCATCTGCCACCACTGACAACTGTCTAGCTCCATTCTCTTTTGAACCCTCCTTCAGGTGATTCCAAAGGCTGCTATCAAATCCTCTTTCCAAACTAAATAAGCCCAGTTCCCTCAGCCTCTCCTCAGAAATCATGTGGTCCTGCCCTAAACCATTTTCATTGCTCTCTGCTGTACTATCTCCATCTTGTCCACATCCTTTCTATAGTGGGAGGCCCAAAACTGGACATAATACTTCAGATGTGGCCTCACCAGTGCAAAATAAAGCGGAATAATTACTTCCCTCGATCTGCTGGCAACATTCCTACTAATACAGCCCAATGTGCTGTTAGTCTTCTTGGCATCAAGGGCACACTGCTGACTCATATCCAACTTATTGTCCACTGTCACCCCCACGTCCTTTTCTGCAGGATGAGCAGAGTAGATCCTAAATAGGCATGCTCAGTTATGACTGCAACTGCCAAATTGCACACCTGTCTCAGTTGCAAATGCAAAACAACCATCATGCAATCATAGCCTCCATGGAGGTTCAAAGGGTTTGAGAATAGTTTCCTTAATAAGAGAGAGAGAACATTTCAGACAGTGGTCTTTCATTTATTTCCTCACAAGGAATGAACTTAATGCTTGTGAAAATGAGAGACTAAAGTTAACATGTGTTAACATGTGTTAACACATGAGTTAACATGAGTTACTGCCCATTCTTTTTTTAATTGCATTTTCCTTCATTTAATCCATTTAATTAAGGTAATTTACCTGCTTAATTCAGTTATGCAATAGAGGAAGACTAGTTCCAAGCAGCTGGAAAGCTGTTTTTGGATTAGCCTACAAAAATGCATATGTGTATCCAAAGCTTAGCTGAATTTATTCAAAGTACTTTGGACAGGAAATAAGGTGCTAGTGCTTAGGAAAGCAATATGGCCCAGCACTAGTAAATTAGGCATGAGGTAAATCTGAGGCTAAGCTAGGCATGAGGGATCCCTGAGTTCTTTGCCTGTTATTTTTTTAAAGGTAAACACTTGCAAAAGTACACTTTGATTATTAATGCCCAATCTGAGGCACCAGAATGGGCAACTAAAACTAGTGGATACTTGAAAATTTTGGCTTATATTTCTCTGTGTCACAGACGTGATACATCTTATACAAAAATTAAAAGAATGATAAGGAGTGAGAGAGAGGGATGAAGGAAGATAGATATACCTATCTACAACATCAAAACTTGTAAGGAGTGATTTATTAATATTTTTGTTGCATTTTGAGAAAGAAAAGCACTGAATACATGATGAGTTACTGGCAGTGCTGGAGTGATACTGTAGCTGTGATGATCTAGGAAACATGCAAGAAGCAAATCCATGAGTTACTGTATTCTATTTTGGTTTATCTTGGTTTTAGCCCAAAAGAGGGCAAGAAGTACTTTTCTCATAGCAAAATGACCCAAACCTAACAACTGAAAAATCAGTTTGAAAGCTTAAAGTCTTAGTGTGTTATATCTGCCTTCTGCAATTGTTCTGGGGCTGTTGCACAGAAGCCCCATGCATTTTAGGAGTCAAATAATGAGAGCCAAAAGAGAGATAAATCAAGAGGCTTAAGAAAAGGAGAGTAGAGTTCAGTTAGGGATTAGGAAGATCATTCCAGTTGGCAAACATTGCAAAGGAAGAGGATTTCTGACCAGTGGTGGAGGAATAGAGAGAGGATCAGTGCTATCTGAAAAGAAGGATGGACCAGATTATGGGTAAATGGGTAATTTAAATTACACTGTTTCAAGAAAGATCATGACGGGACCCCATATCTTTATATAGCAATTTGTTTCTTGTTGCCTAATAGGGCATGTGTAGACGTTGAGAAGTTAAGCAGCTCAGCAGTAAACATCTCATGTAGATGCATCCAGTCAAACTACAGGCATTAGGGCTGATAAAAACCTCCCTCAAGGATTAAGAGTCTAGCTTTTGTCTATCTTTCATAGTTGGTGACTGATCTTAATTTTCAGGTAGGGATTATACCATTTAATTAATTTTAATGAGAAGTTTAAGAAAGAAGACTTCACTCTGGCATGAAGACAACAGGGATGATGCTAGCCAAGTTACCTGGTTGACTCAAGAATTACTAATGTTTAGCAAGGCCATAAACATGCTTGCAATGGGCAGGGTAAATTCAAGACAGGGCCCATTAGTGAGGGACCAAGTGTTTCAATTTGTGGGCTATTACCATGTTGTGTGTACTTGATGTTGGTGTTTAGGTCATAAATGGGGAAAATAAAGAGCTGTGGCATTTGGGGGCTTGACTTGATGATCTCACAAGGTCTCTTCCAGCTCCTAATGTCTATAATGTCTATGAAATAGGGCATCATTTATAATTTAGAATATGAAGAAGCAGCTTGGGGGCAGAGTAAGAACTGACCACTAATGACCTAGGTTTTATGCAGGGATGTTTAGCTGGGAAAGAGCAGATGGGTAATATGATTAGATGTAGGAATAGTAGGAAAATGAGAACTCAGTTCAGCACAGAAAGAGAGAGAGAAAGAGACTGGAAGAGGGGCAGAAAACAAAGCTGGCACCATTAAATTTAATTCAACATCAGAACAAAAATAGTAACTATCCCAAATGTTTCATCAAATAAATAGAGCTCTCAAGGGTTAAAAATAGACAGTAGCCCTGCATGTTGATACTCACATGGGAGACCCAGTTTTAACTCCTTGCTTCACTGAATTTAAAGTGGGGACTTGATTATGGATCACCCATATCAGGGTTCTAATGCTGGGCACAGACTCACACTTTCTGTTATTCTCTTAGTTTTGCCCATTGGAGCTGAATAATTAATTGAATATTTACTAAGCCAAGCAGACTGCACATTTTCCTTTAACCCAGTGAGCTGAAACAGCCTTCCTGATGAAATTTTCAATAATTCAGAATTTTCCAGTGAAAAAATCGCTAATGGAAAACATCCCAACCATCTCTTCTTTGATGTTTTGGGGTCTAAGAGGAAGGATGAAGAATGAAAGAAGGGGGAAATGTTAAGGCAAGTCTCTATAATCTGTGTCTGGGGAGTGTTTAAGTGCGAGATAACTCTGTGGTACTTTGCAGAAAAAATTGGCAAAATCCTGTTTCCAGACCAATACTCCCTCCCTTTCTGAGAGAAATAGATTCTAGTACTAATATTATGTGGGGGTTATTGCTCAGTGCATTGCATTTGTCTCACACAGTCACTGCCCAGCTAATGTCTAATTCACTATTTTATAGTGCTTTGGAAACACTGGGTCAGATTCATCAAGGGACCCTGCTGCAAACTATCAGATATGTAGGCAGAAAATCTGCTGAGATTTGTATTAAAGTGTCACAATTGCTCTGTTGCCAGGGGAAGTGAAGTCTGTAAGGAGGCAATGAACCCCAAAAGGTGGACATTATTGGACATGAAGGAGAAGTGAGAGTAGGCAGAAGAGTCAATGAATTCAGTGCATCCTTTCAACAGTTTCTTGAGGACCGTTAAAAACCTTCCCATTCCCACTCATTCAACTGAGACAGTGTATTCACACATATGTTTAGATGAAAACTTCTCTTTTGGAGTTGAAATGACAGGTTTGTTTCTATAAGGGACAACATATTCTTCAGGGTTGGGGGGCCTCCTGTGGAAGGAATTGTATATTATACCTCTTTCTGTAAGAAAATGTCAGCTTAGTCGTAGACTCCGTACTATGGATGAATGAAGAAGAGCTCAATTGAATGTCTGTTGCTTTTGCTAATAATACCTTGAGAGACGCAAGGCAGCTTAAACAAAGGTCAGTGATAAAAGAAGAATGTGACATCTAATTATTAAGGAAAAAATGCCTCCCAGTACAATGCTTCTTTCTATCATCAGCTCTTACTACCATGTCATAAACCTCTGGGTTCTCAATCATTGCATTCTTTCCCTTTTGATGAACTTGTAATTATTAGAGCTAATATTATTAATTAGGCATTATTTAGCTCCTACTGCCATGATATTTGGGCACCAGATAAAAAGTGATGGGACCAGTGCACACCTATGTGTTGTTCTGTGCTATCTCCCTGCAATAATAAAATATGGCAACCCCACAGGAGACCATGTCCATCATCAGGCACAAAAATAAATAAATAAATCTAGATGATCAAGGACAAAAAGATTTTCTCACTGAACAAAGGAGCATTGAGCCATCAAAGATGGGCCCTAACAGACTGCAACAGGTCAAGAGCTCCACAGCAGGACACCCACACTTGGAGAATGTTACTCTGCCAACTTTCAAAGCTTCTCCCTTCTGGAGCATCCCATTTGATCTCAGTACAATGTAAGATTAAAAGCAACATAGGTTTGCAGCCAAACTTCCTTTTTTTTGTTTTGTTTAGGGTTGCCATTAAGGCTACAGCAAGAATCACTGACTCACAGCTGCCAAACCAGTTACTGCAGTCTCATTCATGCTGTTAGCTGAGGCCCTTTCTCTCAGCTGGTGTCACAGGTATTCAGTCCCTCTTGGAAGCAGAGGGATTCGCTCAAAAGTGAAGTTTAGGAAGCTAAACCAGCATTATTCATCTTATTTGATTATTCACAATTTTCAGCCCATTACATGGACTGTAATGAAAGTTGCAGGCTAACTCAAGAATCATTTTTTGCAATGTATGCACAAAAATGCAATGGTTGTCACTTCAAAAGGAAAAGGAGAGCTGTTGGCTAGAAGGATGTAGCAGCTATTAAAGTGTAACCATTACATATTCATGAGCTATATCATACAAGCCAGCTAAATTGCCCTAGCTGGCTATGTCAACACAAGATGCTGACTAAGCAGTAGCTCATTACTCCTGCATAGTAGCTCATTACTACTCTGTGGTAGTGTCGCCTGGCACAAAGCATGACACAACACCACTGAGCAGTAGTAACAAGCTATATTGCACAGTCAGCATCATCAGGAAGCTGTTTGGGGGTGCTACTGTGCAGTAATTCTCATTACTGTGCAGTCATTTAGTACAGGCAGTTCTCAGACTTATGACACAATTGGTTCCTGAAAGCCACATCTTAAGTCGAAATGTTGTAACTCAGAACTGATTTTCCTATAGGAAACAATGTTATAAATGAGAGATTGGTTCCTGAACCAAGGCCCAATACCCTATATTCACCAAAAATAACACAGAATTTTGTACTCAATCAATTATAGATGAGTAATATAGCTACATTAATGTATTTCTATTGTAAATAGCAATCGTATTGATTTGGAAGGACTTCTTTGAGGTGACTTTGCTGGACTTTTTGAAGGGCTCTTGGTTGGACTTTGTGAAGGGTTCTTGGCTAGAGTCATCTCAGGAGTCTTGGCTGCAGGTTTTTCTCGAGTCTTGTCTGCTTTCTTAAAGTGTCCAAGGAAGTTTGGACAGATGTTCTCCAGGGAGATGGGTGACACAGAAAACCTGTTCGCTGGCATGGCATCAGGTCAGATTAAGCATTGTAAAGTCAAAACTGATGTCAGAAAGTTGAAACAGTATCAATTTACAAACGTTGTAAGTGTGAAACGTTGTAACTTGAAATGTTGTAAGTCGAGGAATGCCTGTACTTGTGTATGCAAATACTAAATGACCACGCAGTAACAACTGAACAGTTAGCATATCATGTAGATGTGGCCAGTACTTCATTTGGGACACCTAGATGAAGCAGGGTTAAAGTTTGGCTACACTTGTTTGCTCTACACTTTGCTATTGGCTCAAGGCAGTTATGCACTCCTAGGCACTCATCTCCTTTAGAAGCTGCTACAGGCAGGTGTTTGTCCATACCTAAGGATCAAAAAAGCAATCTGGCTGCATATGTGTGTATGGGTGTATGTATACCAGTGTTGCCTAGCCTCACAGAGGATAAAAGATTTTGTAATTAAGGGACTGATTGGAGGCTCAGCAGATCTTGGTTTATTTCTTGCCTCTGCAACAGACTTCCTTAGGAAGGCTGCCTGATCTCTGTGCTTCAGTTTCCTGTCTGTAAAATATGGCCACTAATACCTATTTCTCCCACCTTATGTCTGCCTTATCTATTGTAAATTCATCAATGCACAGACAATCTCTTAGCATTTATTTGTACACTGACACTCACAATGTGGGCCTATGACTACTTAACATCTACCTTTCAGAAGTAATGCTGCTTTAAATAGACTGTCATTTAGGAATGCTTACTCATTTAGTTGGCTGTGATGCCTTCCTTTTCTTTGCAAGGGAAGGTAGCCTGTAGTTTATACAGCTGCATTTCTTCTTATCCCTAATATGAGAATGAAAATTCTCAGCTCCTATTGACTAAGCATGGAAGCAGAAAACACAGGCTGAAACCTGTTTAAGAGGTTTACTGGAGTTACAGCACAGTCAGGACTGCTGGCTTGTGCAGTCTGGGACACTTAATAATAGTTCTGGGAAACCAACACTTGTATCAGATAAAGATCCCACTATGGTACAGGGAGGTCTGGGTGAGGGGGATTCCCTGCCCTCCATCAATGCTGACCTCTTGAAGGAACACCTTGAGAGTCTGGATACCTTCAAGTCAGCAGGCCCTGACAATCTCCACCCCAGGGTACTCAAGGAGCTGGCGAGCATCATAGCCCAGCCTCTGGCATGGATCTTTGAGAACTCCTGGTGCTCTGGTGAAGTGCCTGAAGACTGGAAGAAGGCCAATGTGGTGCCTATCTTCAAGAAAGGGAGGAAAGTGGATCTGGCAAACTATAGGCCCATCAGCCTGACCTCTATCCCGGGGAAGGTCTTAGAAAAGTTTATTAAAGAGGCTATCCTTAATGGACTGGCTGACACCAACATCCTGAGGGATAGCCAGCATGGGTTTGTTGAGGGTAGGTCTTTCCTGACTAATCTCATTTCCTTTTATGACCAGGTGACCTATCACCTGGACAAGGGAGAAGAGATTGATGTCATAGATTTCATAGATTTCATAGACATCAGGGCTGGAAGGGACCTCGGAAGATCATCGAGTCTAGCCCCCCACCCAAAGGGCAGGAAGTCAGCTGGGGTCATAGGATCCCAGCAAGATAAGCATCCAGTTTGCTCTTGAAGGTGTTCAATGTAGGTGCTTGAACCACCTCCG
>NW_005841881.1:1897885-1910361 GCF_000455745.1 Alligator sinensis | reverse complement strand
TCCAATGTTGCCCCTGCTTTTCCTCCGGCTCCCCACATATCTGAAAAAGGACTTTTATTGTCTTTGATGCTCAAAGCTAGCTGGAGTTCAGTTGCAGCCTTGGCTTTCCTGGTCTGCTTCCTACAGAACCGGACCAGTGCAGAATAATCCTCCTTGGAGGTGACTCCCATCCTCCATCCTTTGTAGGCCTTTCTTTTTAGCCTCAGGAGGTCTGCTAGCTCCCTGGAGAGCCAGGGGGGCTGCTGTGCCCTCTTGCTGCCTTTCCTCCGAGAAATGTCTGTCATATATCTTGACTTCAAAAAAGTCTTTGATCAGGTATCCCATGATCACCTCTTGGTGAAACTGGCCAATTGTGGCCTTGGGTCCACCATGATCCGTTGGCTAGAAAATTGGCTCTGTGGTCGGACCCAGAGGGTAATAACTGATGGAAGTCAATCGTCATGGTGCCCTGTGACCAGTGGGGTCTCCAAAGGCTATGTCCTTGGACCTATATTGTTCAACATCTTCGTTAATGATGTGGACATTGGAGTCAGAAGCGAACTGGCCAAGAATGATGTCCTGGAATTTGCTTGAGAAGCATCTGTGGATGCAAGCCAGTGTTTTGCTTACTTTACTATCCGCAGCATCACATTGAAGGTTCATGTCTGTTACTCAGACACAATGGAGTGGGAGGGGATGGGAACTTTGCTGGGACACACCTCACAAGTTGTGAAAGACTGCTGAAAGCCTTTGGGTGAAGGTAAAAGAGGAGAGCAGTGAGGATTTTGTCACAATAGGTATTATTATTTCTGGTGTAATCGTCTTCTATAGATAATCAGACCAGGAATAGGAGGGTGGAGGACACTTTTTTTCAAACACTGAAATATCTAAATTGCAAGGTTTAGTGCTGATGATGGACTTTAACTACAGTAAACTACATTTAATGGGAAGGTAGCATAGCAGTCCATGGTGCAGCATGTTCTTAGAGTGTACCAGGGATAGCATATTTGTACAGATGGTGGAATAAGAGGAAAGTTTCTGTTCCTTTGAAAGCAAGTGTCCAGGATAGAACCCAGTGCCCTTTTAATTCTTCAGCAGTACTCAGCTCACTGAATTGCATACCCTCAAGCTATGTTTTTTTTCCCCCTTCTTGTCACACATATCTTCCTGTCTTGGCTGTCTTGGGAGCAAGCTTCAAAAGAAGACCTGGAGAGAGTACTGGATGATACCCAACCTGTGGCCTTATGGTTCATACACTCTGCTAGGAGGCTGGAGAGGCACAAGTTCAACTTGCGCTTTCCTAAATGAGTACCCCAACCACTCAGCTCTTGGGACAACCACCAGTCATGGGTTTTATCCCAATCACAATGTCATGATTTATATGCCTATGCTGAGCATGCATATGGAACTCTACACTTGCCTGACCAGTCCCTAGCCTATTAGGCATAAGCAGTAGCAGTGTGGACAGTTATGTATCCACATTTCACAGGTAATAGAGGCTAATAAAATTTCAAACTGTGCCTGAGTTCCAAAAACACCAATTACACAGTTGGGCAAGTGTCATTTAGGCGCATAAGGGTAATAGAATTTCACCCAACATCTGGCACTTAAATACTGCACTGATAAGTGTCATATAGAAGCCTAATCTATTCAGATGGGTATTGAAGACATAATGGCTCTCCATGGCCTGAAGAATATGATAGGATTCTATGCCCTCTCTGCCCAGTAGGATGCCCCTTTGCATCAGTCCTGGCTACCTGAGGAAAATATTTGCCTGTATATAAATAAATCCACTCAACTCCCTGGAGGCCTATTTCAAAGCTGATGCTTAATAATATAAAAATACAAGATTTACTGAGGAAAGTATTCCCAAGGAGCAATAGATATATTTCAAGCAATTTGCTCTTGTGTGGGAACACAGTTCTGCATGATGTCTGAGTCACACTCAAATATTACCTATTTTCACAGATGTATAAAAGAGTCATTTTAAAAGGTAAATTTAATGAAAGCTCTGGTCCTAGGAAGGAAGGACAGTGTTAACAGAAGTAATTATATCGAAATCAATAGAGTTATTCTAACCTATACCAGGTGAAGATCTTCCCTGTAGTCCAGAAGGCTGGTCTTTTTTTATACCTTGTCAGATGACTACAAGAGCTAAGAGAGTGAACTACTCTCTAATGTCCATTCTGTTTGCTGAAGTTGATGGTACAATGGTTTATGGTGCATGTGCTAAACACTAGGCCAACATATCCAACTCTTATACTGACCACCAGTAATACATGTTTACAGTCATACAGAACTGTTAAAAATAAGGCAGACAAAACACTGAAGAAAATTCTACCTGAAGTAAAATGGACTACATTTTGTTATGTCCCTGTAACATAAAAAATCTTATGATGTTGCCCTTACATCATTAACTACTTAATAGTGACTTCAGCAGTTGTAGGATTGGGCTATGAATGTGGTATTGACACTATTTTAGGCAGGCATTATTTGTATAGAGCAAAACCAGGAGACATCACAGTTATGAAGAGTACTATGATTATTATTGCTCTTATGTGGTACTTCTCATCCATAGGTCTCTAACTGCTTTGCCAAAGAGATAGCTAATCACTATCTCTATTTGAAGGAGGAATTATATGGCAAATGATGGGTAGTCAGGAAGAGAACACAATCCTCCTGGGCCCCAGGCCAGTGTTCTACACAAGAAGAATCTTCAGTTCTTTAAATGTGCCTATATAATTCAGAAGTTCAACCTTGGTGGGTGAACTTATCCTATCATGTCCAAAATAGTGAACTCTATGTGCAAATGCCAACTTAAATTCACAGTTGCACCTTTTAATATTAAATGACATGCTTTGCATAAAATAATGTCACTTGTGATGACCTTGGATTTGGTACAATATGAATCCTTAAAGTCATATTTCAGCATGACAAAATCACCTTTTTTCAGGTAGTTATGGTAGGTGGATGAATGAATGTTTGTAGATTTTTTTTCGATAAATACTATGCAAATAACTATTTAACTGCATATTTGTTGAGTGCAATAGTTCATCTAGCCCTATAACTGATTATAACTGACATATTACATTTCATATTAGTAACAATGATCTTGTGCAATATTTACCTTAGTGCAATATATCAACAAAAAATGTGTTTGTTCCATTTGTAAGTAGCTTTTGGATTCACTTTTATGTTACATATTGCTACAGATTTATACCCTTTAATTTCCTAAATGGTTCAGGCCACTATATTAATTTATATAGTTCTTTGTTAATGTGTTCCTATTAATTTATGACATCATATTTCCGTAAGTACTTTGAAATTGCCTACTTAATGGTAAGTGCAACTCTTGAAATGAGACTGTGTATCAATTTCTTTGCTTTCTCAGTCCTGTGACTTAGCTTTTTTCCAGTTCCATACAAACATGAGTTATGTCTATGTCCTAGGTTCCTGGGAATATTTAATTAATAGACTAAAAAATAATATTAAGGTAAATAATTAGAATGCCTTACTAATTACATTAAGGGTTGTTGCTAGTCTACAAATAAATGATCAAAAATTATATTTATCGATTCAGGGTAAGTACTGATAGAATCCATCAGGTTTTACCATCTCACGTGTTTAACGGTCTTCACAGTGGGTGCATCTACATGTGAAATTAGCATAATGCAATGAACTTTGGCACAGTTTGCACCAGAATTTATTGCTCCCCAGTGCATTATTTATACGTGCACCTGTGACTGCAGCACATTAAGCCAGGGTGGCATAGCCCCAGCTGGCAGTGGGCCCAGGGGGGTGTCAGTCTTCTAGCCTGGAGTTGCTCTGCCCCAGCTCAGTGTGCTGGAAAGGGGCTGTTTGGGACACAAGGGTGCTACAGCGTGGGGCTAGCTAGCAGGCAGCCTCTGCACTGTAGCATCCTTGTGCAGCAGTCAGCTCTGGTCACCAGCTCCATGTGCATTGTGGCAGATGAAATAATTACACCATAGGATAGTACTGCTCAACACAAGTACTATCTTATGACAGAGTTTATTAGTCTACTGTGGCCTAATAGCACCACACGTGTACACAGTGATGCTTTACTGAGGAAATAATTAGGCAACTCCGCAGTAAGTTTCTCATGTAGATACATCTGGTGTGTATCTTTCCAGGATACTATATTGTTATTTAAAGAACTGCAACTAAAATTTCGAAAAAAAAAATCTATAAATATTAGAGTTATGGCCAATACTCAAGGACCCTGAGTATTCATTTGAAAGCTTTAAAATAGAGAGTAAGAAAAGAGGAAACCAAGAAAGGTGATTAGCAGGGATCCCGGTTTTCCCTGATAAAAATCACAAATTCCCTGATAAAAAACGCAAAGTCCATGATTAAAATTAAAGGCCCTCACAGCCCCCCCTCCTGCAGCTTGCTAGTGCCCCTTGCCCCATACCCACAGGCCCTTCTCTCCCAGCCCTGCCAGGGAGGGCCCCCAGCTGCCAGGACTATGGACCCAGGTCCGCAGCCCCCTGCCCCTGCTGGCCTCTTCTGTGGACTCAGGTGCAGGAGGGAGAGGGCTGGTTCCCACTGCGTGCACTCCTGGGGGGGGGCAGGAGGGAACTGCGACCCCCAGATTTGTGTGTGAGGCAGGCTGCAGGTTAGAGCTCCAGCCCTGCTTCCCTGCCCCAGGACCTCTGCAGCCCTGCGGGCATGACCCAGAGTGGCTGGGGACAGCGGGGCCATGCGGGGATCTCTTTTCTGCTGCGAGCTCCCACCCTGCTGCCCTGGTGACTCATCCCCTTATGCAATAATACTTGTGTATGCAAGTACTAAATGACTGTTCAGTAATGACTGTGCAATCAATGACTCATGTAGATGCAACCCCTGATTCCTGCTGACCTTTTTTCGCTACACGGGTATTCATGACCCTCTATCCTTTTTAATGGTCTTGATGTTCCCCTATTCAGTATCTTTTCTTCTGCAATGTTACTGTCTGTTAGCTATTCCTAGTAATGTCTTTTCTATTCCACAGCCCTGCAGACTGCTTTTAGCTCTAGGTAAAAACCTTAAATCATGTGTGGTAATATTAATTCAGGTATTAATTCATGACTGGCACTGAAGTATTGGAGGCACTTTCAAGATGCTCAAGAAAGCTAGATTTTGTTCTATGAATCTGAATATGATACATACATTTAATTCCTATATCTTATCATGGATGCAACTAAGTAAGGAAAATATGAACAAGGGAGAATCATGTGTTTCTAACAGCCTGAAGAAACACCCTGTCCTGTCACAAGGGATTCTGTACATTTGGTTTTCTACTGACTTGCACCTTATGTTATCATATACTTCTGTACAAGATACATCTGAAATAAATAAATAAATAAATATTTATATATAATCTGAAATACTGATATTCACTCTCTACTGATTTTACACAGCTGTATATGTCCACAGATGCACAAGACAGTGTGGATATGATTAGCCCTTAGGTCTTTTACTCTTCAATTTCAAATCATCCACTTACATTTTCAACACAGGAAACACAACTGGGCTTGAGCTTTGCATGCTACATCGGAATTGCTTGTTTCACCCCTGATGTGCTAAATTCTCATTTTCCATTTTGTCTCCAGATGAAAGTCAAGAAACAATTGTTGTGATTGTGTTATGTTGAGTCCAAAATGCTTTAGCAATAGTCTACATGAATATTGGGATTAGTGTGTGCATGGTGGGGGGAAGGGAAATGAGAAAGAGACCAGGAGGCAACACATTTTGCTGAGAAAATAAATATTCCTTTCCTTCAAAACAGAGGGAAAATAATCAATCAGCCAAGACATAGTCTCTGCAATTTTATTACTTTAAAATGCCTAGGTTCACTGAAATAAAAATAGTAAGGAAAGGTTTTACAGAGGGCTAGAATGAGTTAGTGAGTCAGATCAGGATTCCCTTTGAATGTTGGCAAAGGGGACATACTTGGCATGGGACAGAGAAGAGAGGGCTTATGGGTAGAACTCCAGGAAATATCCAGTCCCCTCTGTCTCCTGTTCATACCTGCTACAGGTGCAAAGACTGCAAGTAGGAGTCTAAGGGGACTGTTAATTTCAGTGTGAATTAAAATAAAGGCTGTTTTAAACACTTTGTGCAGGGACTGAATGGTGATTGAGAAACTGAGGGAGCAACAGCCTGAAAACAGCCTTAGAGGCAGACTGTAGGTGTGGGTTTTGCTGTCCAGGAGATATTTGTAGTGCAGGAAAAGGTAGATTTATTTTTCATTTACTGAGTGTTGGTGTTATCCAGTCGAATCCAGCCTACAGCCCAAGAAATGGCTACAGTTCTGCATCTGTATAAGCTGTTTAATTTACCACATCAGTTTTCTAAACATTTTCTCTTCCTGATCTGCCTGATCCTGGCAGCAGCCACAGGTTATATATGATGATGAATGATGATATATGATGATGAATGATGATCCTACTTGCAGTCTTTGCACCTCTAGCAGGTATGAATAGGCATGCTAAAAGTGTTAGTCCAGTCATCTAATTCTTGGACTGCCTTGGGCTTCCTACTTTCATGGCATGAAATATCAACTTCTTTGCATTTGGTAACACTTCCCAAGTCAAGGATGTAAAAACATAGAACACTTGTTAATTAGTTAAAACTGGAAGCATTTGGTATGAAAGATAAATATTAGAGCCAGGTGTTTTATTGACAGTGCACAAAAATATATTTTTTTTTCATTTCTCTTTCTCTCGCCCTCCCCTCCCCACCTCTCCCAGTTCCCCTTTTGTGGATCATAAAGAAGAAGTATGCTGCTCTTTTCCAACTTTTATGTTATTCAACATGCAATAGGAAACTAATTTGATAAAAGAAGCGTGGGTTAAAATGGACTGACATGCTGACATAGTTTGAAGTAAAGGAGGTGTTAAGGACTGATTATATAAAGTTCTGAACATATCTTGCTTATTGTTGCCAAACCCTATTGAAGTCAGTGATAGCTATGAGTGGTTTGCATGTGTCACTGGACATTGGGTTCTTAGTAAGTTTCTCCAAAAATAGAGGCTAGAATCTTGCAAATCACTTTCATTTAAGGTTGGAGGAAATGGGAAAAGGATAAATGGTATGTTGCCATTCTAAGAGTAGCCTGGTGGGCCAGGGGGTCGTCTTACTTCCTTTGCAGCTTTGCTCATTAAAATGTTCTGCACCTCAATTTCCTTACCTACAAAATGGTGATAATGATATCAAAACGTTTAAAACATTTTTGAGGTCCTCAGATAAAAGTGTTATTATGCACCCAAAATATTAACATTAATCATAATAAAAATACTGAGTCCACCAATTAGCCAATGATGGTTTTGTTTTTCCATAGGACCTACCATGAAGGCCTGATGATGAGGGGTTTTTGGAAAACTTGTCATTTATCCATCAAAGTAGCCGCTAACGTTAGATTTGGGGAAAAACATAATGTGGCAGCTCATGTCCGAGCAGTTCTTAATGAATTCCTGAAACTTCTTTCTCCTCTCATTTGGCTGAAGTGGTGTGTTCAGAATTGAATCTACGTGACAATTGTTTTGGTAACATGCTGTAGATACAATTGCAAATTATTTAGATAATGACATAGTCCTGGGACCATTGCCAAAGTGCATAAGATGACAGAAAATGCTGCATTTTAAGAGTAAACGCTGCTTCTACTGTACAATTTAGACAAGTACTTTGGAAGAGTTTATTATGCCTGGGAACCAGGCCCAGAGCCAGTGGATTTTTAAACTATGTTCTTTCACTCTAGTGAATGGATTTTAATGGTTGAGTTTGAACTCTGTAAGGCAGCTGTTTTTCCTAAACAGATGTCTCAGGTTTGCTTAGTAACAATTGGTGTTAGAAACTCAAACGATCCATTTGAGGAAGACTCTATTTGCCATCAAACATGATTCTTTCTGACTATATGATTTTGTAATTTGTGTGTTCTTAAACATCCAAGAAAACCAAGCCTCTGATCTTCAGTGCTATAATTAGACAAGGCCTAGATCACTTGAATTCATGCATAGAATATGATTTTCTTGCCCTGTAATTTCCTATATACTCAGAGCAGAGGACAGGATTATACAGATTCACTCAGTAGAGGTGTCTATAACTCCAATGGAAATTTTATCTATAACTCTCATTTCTAGAAGGAGTGTATAATCCTTATGGCTAGGGACAGAATTTACACATAAACTGGTTTAACTCATCAGAAACTGGTTTAAACCTGTAACAGAACAAAAGTTCAGTGCACATAAATCAGTTTCAAGTGGCTGATAATGGCTGAAGATAAACTTGGTTGAATGTAGTATCAAACTTAACTGATTTGGGTCAAACCAATTTATGAAACTTCTGTTCCAGACCCCTCCCTGGTTCAAGTTAAATCACAGTCCCCCAGCATCTCCGCATGCCTTCCAGCCCTGGGCTGGGCTGTGCTGTCTGCTCCAGTAGAGAAGGATTGGGGGGCAGATGAGGGGAGGGAAGCAGGGACTGCCCCCACCCCCAGCAAACCCAGGCTGGGGTCTGGGATCAGGGAGAGGGGTTAAACTCCCTTTCCCTCAAGTATAGAGATGCTCTGCCCTGCTAAAAACTGACTGCTGGCTGTGACTATGGACTAAAAATCATAGAGGTACCTGGAAGCAGGAAGAAGAAGTGATGAGCAACCCTGCAGAGTCCTGATGCTGTGATTTTGGACTGTAAATCCCAGAGAGCTTGAGGGCAGCAGGAAGAGGAAGTAAGCACACAGCCCATGCTGGCTACATGCCAGAGAGCCAGTCTTGAGCATCCCCTGGCTTCTGGCCTGAGCCACTGCAGGTATGTGGCTGCATTTCCTGAATCAAAAGTGAATGTCTGTTCAGTTATTTCTCAGTTTAATCTCTGCAGTGTAGACTAACCGGTAAAGACTGAATCAATTCAGTCTGTCTTTACTGTCTGTACTTAGCCTATGTGGTTAAATAACTTTTTAAAACTAGCACAAGCCATGGGTAAACAGGTGCCCTTTCTGAGTCAAACACTCAGGGATCTGGAACAGAAATTCAATAAACCAATTTAACCTAAATCAGTTAAGTCTGATATTATATCCATCCAGGTTTATCTTAAACCAGTTTAAGCCATTTTGGCTAGGGACAGACATTACACATAAACCAGTTTAAGTGATCAGAAATGGGTTTAAACCTGTAACAGAATAGATGTTTAGTGTATATAAATCAGCTTGAAAATGGCTGAAACCAGTTTGAGATAAACCTGATTGAATGTAGTATAAGACTTAACTAATTTGGCTCAAACCAGTTTATGCAATGTCTGTACCAGACCCCTTGCTGCATGGGTGACTGGTGCCTCCCATGTGCACCCGCTATGCATTGCTAATGCCTTGCTAGTTTAAGATAAACCAGACACCCCCAGCATCCTGACATGCTCTCTGGGATAGGTGATGCTCTCTGCTCCACAGCAGAGCTGGCCCCTCCCTAGCCAGAGCCCTGGCAGAGACTGCAGGCACAGCAGGGTCTGCCTGGCTTCCCCCTGCCACAGCCTCGCCCCCCTACCCCGCCACACTGTTCACTGCTTAAGCAGGAATACCCCCCTCCCTCCCATCTCCCACAGCATGGACCCCAGTCCCACGGCCCTTAGGCATTTGGTATGATAGCTAATGCTGAGAGGTGTCTCTGTGTGTGCCTCTCTCCAATTTCACTGGGACAGGCATACAGAACAGTGACCACTTAGGGCTATTTGGAGCTAATCAACAAGTCAGCCAGTAAGCTGCTCTAAGAAGAGTTTGAAATAATGGACACAGCCTATTATTTTGCTGATGAGGTGATAATCACTGCCATCAGCCCCCTGATGGGTTGCTCGCCTGTCAGTTTGCTGCAGACAGTATAAAGATGCAGGGAGGAAGATTGAAAAGCTCCGTATCATCAACAGATGCATGCACTGCCCACGCCCACCTTGTCTCAGAGTACTAGCAGGGAAGCTGGGGTCTGGCAACACTCCTACCCCTTGAGCAGCCAGTGGGGAAAAGCCTGGGACTGTGCAGGCAGATCTCCCTAATCAGAGGTCAAGTGGTGGCCTGGCCATGCCCCCCCCCCCAGGTTAGTACTACGCAAGGGAAGGGAGGACTGCTCTAGTGCCCCCCGACTTCTAGCCTGAGCCACTTCAGGCATTTGCCTGAATTTCCACAGTCCAAAGAGAATGTCTGTCCAGTTACAAACCGGTTCATCTTAGCCAGGTTAGACTAACCTGCAAAGATTGAATCAGTTCAGGATCAGGCTTTTTGAATGTCTGTCTCTAACCTTTGAAAGTGGTTTATGTGCAGTGAACTACTGTTATGTCACAGATTTGAAGTGGTTTCCCATCACATACACTGTTCTGTCCCTAACCTTATTGGAATATTTTTTTAACAAGAGAAGAAAGCATAGTGATCCTAAGCCTGTCTGTATATATAACCAAATTAATCCCAACTGTCTTAATTCAACAAGAAAAAATAAATACTATAAATTCTGTCTTGGCTAGTTTTTGGGAGTTTTTTTGCAGTGCTGTACAAGAGTGCCCATTTTTTCATGTTAAAAATGAAGGGATAGATGGGTGACCATGACTTAGCCATGCAGGTAAAACTAGGAGATGATGAAAATTGCATCAACCCTAACTGAGTTTTCTACTCTCATGTTTCTTTGTCAGTCTTTCTCCACAAATTAATCTCTAATGAGTTGTTGTTCAAGTGATATTCTGTAATGGAACTTTGGGATATATTCACTTTTTCTACAGCTCCCTTGAAGACAAGTATTTAATTTGATTTATTTTTCCTCCAGCAAGATTTAACAGTGATTAGTTGACAAGATGATGAACATGACTGCTCCTTGTATACATTTGTTGTAAAACTATGAGCTACCATGCATCTTTATAGGTGTATGCTTAGATAAGATTTTGTTGTAAAGACAAATAGATTCACATTAAATTGCATGCAAACTGAACAACAGCTTTTTGTAATGGGAGTCTCCTAACTGGTGTCCATTTGATATTGCCTAAGGTATCGTTTTTATTGTTTTACCTCAAATTCTGGGGTCCCTTGAGTCAAAACTTGATAGTGACTGGCACACAAAGCATTTAGGCAGTCTCTTCCCATTACACTTAGTCTTGAACAAGATCGCATATGGCTTTTCCTAAGTTTTCCTATATTAATTGCAAGAGATCTGAAATAAAATGTAAATGCTTCAAATAATCAAAGAATCTAAATACTCCTGGATGTTGGGAAAATCTAGATCCAGACCTGAAACTACTGGCTTGGCTCCATTGTTGCCCAACCCTTAATGACAAGAGTGGTCTCTTTTTAATTTGTTCAGATGAAATTTCTTTTTTGTAAAGCTTTTTGTTTTCCTTTCCCTGTAGGATGCCCAACAATAGTAGAGCAGCAGAAAGGATTCAAGAAAATGAAGTAGTCTCAGGCAGTCCAAGTCCAAAGAAGTTTTCAATCACACTTTAAAAACTAAGTGACTCAAATCAGAATTTAATTTACATGTAAGATTTAATAACACACTCATTGCATATTAATTAAATAGCAATGGATCATTTACCAGGATGTTTAATGAGCTGTAACAATTGCTGCATATAAAATATACAGACACTTATTACATTGTCCTTAAACCTCAGTAAATCTGCTTGAATAATTATTAGCATTTCAGCAATCTACAGTCAGTAATGCATCACCACATCAATTCAGTAATGCAATTATTACAGATTGATAACAGGTAAATTCCAGAAAGTCTGCGATCCCTTCTGTGAGTGTGTGTAAGTATGATGGATAAAAATGAAGGCACGCATTCATATTAAAAGAAGGATAGCATTCTATATAGCTCCCCTACACCTCCCATATACATAATGGTGAATACTGCTAGAATCAGAAAGAAGAACATTATTTGTTGAATAATCAAATGACTTCTGAAAGCACTATGCTGGGACATTAACTGTGTCCTAATAAGGAAACAGTTTGCTACCTATGGAATCATCAGCATTGATCCTTTCATTGTTTTGAGATTTCCACTGATATCTTTCAATGTACAGGCTTGACATTTGGATGAATGAATGGTAGATGTTGCCTTTTGGCAGAGTTGCTACTATTACCAGCCACATGAGTTCTACTTTCACTAAAGTGAAAGCTAACAGACTGCTTTGGAGCTGTAGATTAAGGCTTACTAAAGACAGTCAAAAGCTTGAGGCTGAATTGATTCAATCTAGGCAGCTTCCTCTAAGCTGCATAGGTTGAACAGATAACCAACTAAACTGACATTCAGTTTTCAATTGGAAAAAGCAGGGGAGGTGTCCATTGACCAAGGCCAGTAGGCAGGGGGTGCTAGAGCACATCTCTCAGCCTGCTGGCCACTGCCAGCCCAGCCAAGTATCGCCAACTCCCTGCTGTCCCCTGCACAAGGGTTTAAGAAGCTCCCTGTTTGGATGCTGACCCACCCTGGGGGAGCCTCCTCCTCAGGTGGCTCCCCTCAGCCTACATTCCCCAACTC
>NW_005841881.1:1870744-1897821 GCF_000455745.1 Alligator sinensis | reverse complement strand
TGGTTGCCACAGGAGCAAGAGAGGAAAAGTCCTTCAAGCCAGGTGCCTGGCCATGCAGTCCAGCATGGGGGCACTGGGGAGCCCCTGCCTTGGGAGGCTCCTCCCCACCCCAAGCCACAGTCATCCAGCTCCAGGCAGTCCCAGGTAGATGAGGGGAGTTCTTCCCAATTTCATCTCTGCCTTAACTGCTGGAGTCTCAGGGATAGCCCAGGGAGCAGAGGGAAATTCCTGCATTAGTTTTGCCTCAGACTCACAGCAGCTGAGGCAAGCAGCTCTAGTTTGAGAGGGGAAGAATTCCCCTCAGCTCCCTGGGGCTGCCCCAGACTGGGGGACCCTGGGCTGGGATGGGGGAAGCCCCCACAAAGGTAGGAGTTCTCTGGTGCCCCCATGATAGCAGCTACTGAAGCAATCAGCAGCTGGGAAAGGGAAAGGGAAAAGGAAAGGGAAAGGGTTGCCAGGGTCTGAAAAGCCCCCACCACAGGGGCTTTTCCTCTTGTGGAAGAAATCAAACTTCGTGTTGTGGTTGTATCAGAATTGACAGAGCCATCTTGGTTTATTTAGAGCTATACAAGTGATCACAAGGAGGGTTCTCAAAGGAAATCTGAACTCTGTAAGTTTACAAGCGTAGTTATACTTTAGACAGCAAGAAAAGATGTATGGTTCAGACAGAGCAACCTTGAAGAAACAGGAAGAAGATCATTCATTTGTCACACGTAGGCAGTTTACTTTTTCAGCAAACACATTGTGTTTTGGGGACAGCTATCAGGTTCTGGTTCCTGGAAAGGAGGAGGTTAACATCTACACACAGACAAAACAAGGCATGAAGGTTTTTCCTGATCTTAGAACATTTTAAAACACATAGCATCAGCATCTTTTTCTCATCTCTTTCTCTCTCCTCTTATTCAAGTAAGAGACCTGGTTAAACTTATTTACACACTCTCCCATGTGCTATGTAGACCCTGGATAGGAGGCCTGGGGGCCTGTTCCCTGCCCCCTCCATCTCTATGGGCTGATAGACATAGGAAGCAGGCTAAGGAGTAGAGCGGTAGCCTGGGGCTCCAATGCATGCTGGGATGCTGAGGGACTGTGAGTTAACTTGAATCATGAAGGGATCTGGGACAGAAGTTCCATAAACTGGTTTGACCTAAATCAGTTAAGTCTGATACTACATCCAACCACATTTATCTTAAAAAAAAAATTGGTCATTTTGAAAGTGGTTTATGTACACTGAATTTCTGTTCTGTTACAGGTTTAAACTGGTTTCTGATTACTTAAACTGGTTTATGTGTAACTTCATCCCTGGCCAGAGGTTCTGTTCCTATATTCTAATGGACTTGGGGAATTCTCATAGTAATTGGATCTGTTGTCTGCAGCACTTATTTTTTCTTACTGTAGTGTTTGGCAATCACATGCTTCATGGCTTTTGTTGGTTGCCTATACAGACCACCAAGTAATTTTGCCCCCTCATGACTTCTTTGGTGGAATGGGAAGTAAGAGACTCTTTTACCTTCCTGTGATGAACCGGAACATTAGCTGAGGCTGGGGGGTTTGATAGATCAATTCACCAGCTAAGACCATTCAGCCAGTTCTATCAGGTCAGCCAAATTCTTGGCAGCTATAAATGACCTGTTCTTGACACAGGCTGTGGAGGGACTGACTAGGGGTAGAACCACTCTGGACTTGGTGCTGACTAAAGGGGAAGACATGGTAGGCATTCTGAAGATTGGAGGTACTCTGGATGACACTGATCATGATCTGATTAGATTCATCATCCACCAAAAGGCTGGGAATCCTGTCACTAGAACAGAAGTCCTAGACTTCAGAAGGGCAGACTTTGGTAAACTCAGGAGTCTAGTTAGTAAGGCCCTTTGCAACCAGTGAATCGATGATTTGGGAGTTAAGGAATTGGGTGGAGACAATTCTCAGTGCTCAAAAAGAGACCATCCTCACACAGTCAAAAAGAGGGAAATGTTTGGTGAGGGGCAGGGGGGAACTTGCTGGTCTAGCTCTCCCCCTACCCCTTCTCCCTCCCCTGCCAGAAGGCCTGGCACCTGCCTTTCCAGCATGCTTCATATTGATCTTTCCTGTGCTGCAAAAGGTGTGCCTGTCTGGCTTCTTCTAGCTTGTCTGATTTGTTTGCTTTGCTTTGTATAGATGACTGTGGCTTGATTATTGACTGCTTGTTAATAAAGTATATGGTGTATGTTTGTGTTGTTGTTCAGTGATATGCTCTCTGCCCTGACTCTGAATAGGTGACTGTCTGACTTCTCCCTCTTCTTCTTCAGGGTTGTGTTTCTTTAATGTACTGTTCTGTGTTGTGGAGTGTACCTAAAATATCTTCTTCTTCTTTCTGAACCTCTATCTGACTTCTTCTGTGTTGTCTTTAGTCAGTATGTAAACTATTAAAAATACTATAACCAATAATATTAATAACTAATGTAATAGCTATACAATCTCTTCTATGAATATCTGATTTTTTCTTCTTCTATGTGTGTGTGATTGAATGTGTGCAATGTGTGCTTCCCTGCACAGTGATGGATCACACTGCCAGGGAAAACACTGAGCTTTCTTTTTTAAAAGTTTGCAACAACAAAAAAGAGAACAACTATAAATTGAAAGAAATGAGTTGGGTAAGTATTAAGTAGAAAGATTCTAAGCTAAGCTAAGCTATATCCTAGCCAATCCTTTCTAAGAACAAAAAGGAGCAGGTGACTGACTGACTATGAAGCAAGCCAGGAAGTCCACTACCTTTCTGACACTGTTGCTCATTCAGAACCAGCTAACAAAAGGCACAGCAAGCCTGCAGACAGAGGCTTTTATTCTGTTTCTATACCCCTCCCCACAGACACTGTAATTGGAAAGACAGAAAGAAATCGTGCTCACTGGCTAGCTAGAGGTGTCATTCCCCCCCTCTCCCCTTCTAAGTTTCCGTTTCCACAGAAAGACTACCTTCCAAATCTCCAAATCACTGAATCTTTTCCAAATCTTTTCTGAATCCATTTGGAAAGTTTTAAGCTTCTAGCGATTTGATTCAGATTTGGAGATTCAGCTTCCAATTCAGTCCAAATTTTCTCTGACTTGAATCGTGAACCGAAGCTTCACACAGCCCTACTGAGCATCTATTAATCAATTTCTTCTCTCTCATTACAGTGACAGGTCATAGGTCCTCTACTCCCATTTTTACTTAAGGCTATGGGAAGGTGTTTTTGGTGTTTTCATTTTTTGTGCTTTATAGTTGTATATGAAGTTGTATGTTCATGTATATGTAGTTGTATATGTATGCAAAGTAATAATTTGTGGGAATGGCAAATGGTTGTCTGAAAATGCAGAGGACTGGACTCATCAGCTCATGTGGCCTTTCTGATCTCCTGTGTTCCTAAATCATGAGCCACTCCCTTCCTAGAATTTGAAACCTGACAAGATTATAGCATCAGTTTTCATGGTTAAAACCACATGTTAATCTCAGAACTCTGAAAACCTCTCCAGGACCAAGCAATAAAATAATAAAAAGAAAATAATGTTTGTTCTTATGTCTAATTTTTAGCCTAATGCATGATAGCAATATTTATCTTATTAGGAATTAATCTTTGGAAACTGATTATCTAGAGTGTGATTTTGATACACATTGATCATTTCTTTACATGTGAGTCTGAACAAATTGACAACAACAAATCAGATGTTTGGACATGTCTTCTCTTCTAGATATAGACCATTTCAAGTGTGAGGCATCTTGGTTTCAGAATGACTCATGAAAATATTCATTAAAATTGTTCCACACAGCTGCTTGTCCAATGGCACCAATTAAATGGAGTGTTGGTTTCTTTCCGCTCTTATTTCTTTCTGGCTATCCCATTCATTGAAGTCTGGGCTGATGACTGACACACAGAGACTGACACCTTGATTGATGGCTATTTCCCATTTCATAAAGACAGGAGACTGTTGTGTGGCCTGGCTGTAAATATTCTTTTTGAGTGCGTGTCTGTCAAGTAAAGATTGGATTTAGAAAATTCATCCCTCATCTTATGTTCCAGGCTTGAATTTAGGGTCTCCTGGCTGTATAACACTTTAAAATAACAACAAGCACTGTCAGAAAATTGCTTTATATAAGGTGCAATCCAAGATAAGCTGCCTACTATTTCTACTAGGGATGGCAAAAAACATCTTGAACTAGCTTGGGGGGACTTATACGGTATTGACAAATTCCATTTGTGTAATGCACTGATGGTGGGTCTCTGTATCGTGTCCCCTTCTGTGCTCGATGCACAGATTATATGATATATTTCAGAAACAGTGAGGAAGCTTTGTTTTTTTTGGGTCAATCTCTAGTAGCTAAACCTTTATCTCTGACGGTCCCTGGTTACGTGAACAATACGTCAGTTCAGATGGCAGCTGACACATAAATGGCTCATAGGTTTGATGTAGTGGGCAAGGACGGGGACCTTGTAACATATAACTGATATTTCATGCCATCCCATGCATCTGAGTTCCATACTAGTTCAAATATCTAATGAACCTTCATTTTTCTGATGGCTAATGCACTAGGGAACTCCAAAACTAGAAGCATGAGATAGTATACTTGGAGCTGTAACAGAGTCTTATCCACTCTGGATCATGTATTAAAGGAATCTGTTGCACACACTAAGTACTGGGTTCCATCTACAAATGTTTCCTTTCTATGTAATTGAAATCCTTATTTCAAAGATTCAAATTAAATTGAAATGAGAGAGAGCTTTTGCTCTTTACTAAGTATCTTACATAGTTGTCTGTGTAATCCTCCAGCTGAATAGACCATCATGTCTGTCTTTCTGGGGGACTATCTATTTACCATGTATATGATGCTGTTGCTCCATAATAAAATACTCTAATTCAGGGGTTTTCAACCTTTTTTAGTCTAAGTACCCCCGGTGGCTGGACACCGAGCTGGGTGGGGGAAAGGGTTAGCACGTGGCCAAACACTGAGTGGGGGTGGTGTGCAACTGGACACAGAGCAGGGAGGAAGGGGTGGCATGCAGGTGGGTGGGGATGGAGCACCGACACTTTCCAGTGGCAAAACCAGGGCAAGGTAGCATGGGGAAACTCACTGGGCTGGGGTGAGGGCAGTGGCGCCCCTCTACACAGTGGGGAAGCTCACTTGGTTGGTGTGTGGTGGCAGCTGCCACATACAAGCTTCCCCACCACACAGAGGCATGCCACTGCCCTTGCCCTGCCCCAGCCCTGCTCCTGGGAGGCAGTGGCACTCCATCCCCACCTGCCTATGTGTATCCCCAAGGACTGGACTGTGTACCCCTGGTTGACAATCCCTGCTCTAATTTATGACCAGATAGCTTTAAACTGGAGAAAAACCTTGATGACTATGATAGTCTAAAGAATTCCCTGCTTCATTTGCAACTATCACTAACTTTAGCTCTGAGACTGAACAGCAAGGCAATTTGAGGCCAGTTATGGTATTCTGGAAGTACTGGGGATGTGGCATTCATTTCTTGCTTGGGGACTTTTAGAAGAAAGATCAGCCCTGGTGTATATCCATAAAAAATGAAGTGTGTATATGTTTTGGTAACCCCTAGAGGAAAACCAGGAACCCCTTTAGCACCAGTCATTTGTGCCCTTAAGAAGAAGATCTTATAATCAGGCTATTATCTTGTGTTTTGAAGGCTAATTTCAGTCTCAAAAGCAGCTTGGGAAGAAGTAGTATCAACTGTGACTTGCTTGCTATATCTGAACCTATTTAAGGTCAATACTACTTTCTGGAGGCTGTGTTGATCAGATGTTGCAGGGGGTGGGGGAGGGAGCACACAAGGACTAGCCTATATTATTTGCCTTTTTTGAATTTACTGTTTATATAAACTAGCACCTATATAACATGGGAAGTATTTGGGTTGTTAAAATAGAGCACTTATTCTATTTTACAGGGAGAGACATGGGAAATACTATCATGTCAGCTGATTAAAATCAGCCAAGTTCTCTTGCCCTAGTTCAGATAGTTTAAGTGTTGACATTTTTCTTATTCTTCTCAGACTTATCTCACTTACTGCTACAATATGAAATGAGTGGCTTGTGTAATATTCACCTCTTACTCTGCTTTTGCTGACTCCAATAGCTGGATCTGCCTGGGCTTGTCATCACATATTAATTATTTAATCAATATTTCTCTAGCTTGTAGCCATCATTTTCCCAGGTCACTTATTTGAGGGGAGGGGGGAATTAGGTCCCAAGATGAAGTCCTCTTATCAGCATCCAGATGGGAAGATACCAATCTTTCATGTCTTTGTTGAATCCAAAGTACACTCAGTAAGTAAGTAATCAGTTCAGGTAGAAAAGTAAAATGCTACTTCGCACTTTCATCGCAGGATTCAAAGCACTCTCTCAATATCAATATTGATCAACACAGCTAAAGAAGGTAGTATTATTTCCCCCATTTCAACATAAAACAGTTGAGAGGTGGAGATGTTTAGATGATTTTCTGAAGGGCACATATTGAGAACAGATTGCTATTGAAGACTTAGCCATTGCATATCTTAGAAGCTTCGGCCAAATTCCATCATACTATATTTATCTGTAGCCTTGTAGTGCCAACAGGCTTCAACTAAGAGTGGCTACTTGCTGTTCTGGCATAAATATGTTTGATTCATGAAACAGTGCAAATGAAGATAATGGTGGATTTCCTACTGATGATAATAGCAGAGAAATACAGGCCATTGGGCCAAATTTTAGCCTACTTTATAACCTTTCCTACCACACTGAGTTCAATTCTATGCTGTTTCACAATGATTTTTTATAGCTAATGGAGCTATAATAATATAACTGAAAGGAAAAATAACGAATTCACTTTCATGGGGTGGCACACATTGTATATTACTGAAGTCCAGGCCACTTCCTTTACATTTTAAACAAGCAGATAAAGCCGTTACTTTGATACGGTATTTCATTCTTACCAAAATAATAGCCTGCGTAGTCCAGTATTCTGAGTCTAATAGTGGCTAATGCCAGATGCCACAGAGGAAGGTGCAGACTTTACAAAATCCAGCTAAATTGTTCCATACTATATTCTCTCTGTGGGACTTGGGATAAGTTTCTTCCTAATCTCAGCTATATGATCAGTTTATGCTTTTGAATCATGCAGTATAACAGCTCATTGCTGCCTCTCCTATCTCATATAGCAGCATGCAGTTACATTATTCATATATTCCATGTCCTTTTCTTTCACATATAACTAGAAACAAGTTGTGAGTCCTTGATTGAAGCACACATGTCCCTAATAATTTTGAGACGGGAGGTATTTTAATTAAAGGTGACTGACCCGTTCTCAATCTTTGTGTCCCATCAGGGATGACCTTTCAATTTACAACTTTCTATTGGCCTTTTCAGTTATGAATGCCATTATATATTATCTGCTCTTTCTCTGCTTAAAAGGCAGCCGCTACATATATAAATTGTCTGAGGAGAGCTGGTATTTTGTGACTTACACTGGGCATACCAACCCTGACATAAGTGAAACTGTAGAATGAGCAAAGGGATAAGTCCAAAATCTAAAGCAGAGAGTTTAATGAAGTAGCACTAAAGTCTTTTTGGAAACAATGTCTGAACACTTCATAATAGTTTGGGCACTGCTGTGCTGACACTACTACCAATGACATTGGCCAATTGATTACTTTTGTAAGGGTGTGTACATGCTGACAACATAATCTGACCATGGGCCATTCTGGGTCAGCCAATTAGGACTGCCCAATGCACTCTTGTCATTTGTTGCCAGGCAGACTAAGGGAGCTTGCAGAGCATACTGACATATATGTACAGCCCCTCCCCACCTTCTACCCCTCTGGCTCCCAGCTGCACATTGTCAGCACTGCAAACCCTCCACTCTTCTGGGCCTCACCATACAAATGTCTGTACATGTTGCTCTGGGTAAGTTTTTCTACCATAAGAACAAACCTGGGAGAATTCTCCTAGACTATTTGATGCATGTATGCAGCCTAAGACTAATAGGCATTTCTGTAATACAAATAGTAAATAATAATAATGATCAGTAATAGCAATTTTTTCTAAAGCATATTCTAAAACATAATAAAATAACTCATGGAAGGAACTTGACACGGTAAAGTGGCTAAAAGCTTTCTATCTTTGGAAGTCTAATTTCAAATTCTAGCATAGGCAACAAGTAAAATTGAGCTTAGTAGACTTGTAATAAACCCTGAGTGTGAACATTCAAAAATCAATTTTCAAACAAACAAAGTATTATACATTTTGGTATAGTTGTTTGTCACTGCTTCTGGGAAATCCTGAATCGCAATGGCATATTTTGATGTATGCAAAAGCACTGAATTGAACTGATGGAATCTATATTCTGTATTTCAGTTCATTCTGGAACTTAGTTCACATTAAGGTATCAACATTTGTCAACAATTACTATACTATGGAACTCAAAATTACCATAGCTTGTTTTCTGCACAATGAGCATAGGCACTTGTGATAGATATCTAATTATGGTTGGCAGGTACACTTTTTACTTACTATATTTAAAATATAATTAAATTATTCATACATATACCTATGTATGAACCACAGTTTTTACCAACCTTGTGCTCACTGATCTTCTGTAACTTCATGTTTATTGGGGAGCTCTCACCTCTTAGTCAGGGATAGGATTGAGTAGAACTATTATTATCCAGCCCAGGAAAAAGGCATCATGTTCCAGGTCCTGCTGTGTTAACTAATCCATTTTTTTCAAATGCTTTATTTAAATGTACCTTGACCATTACAGATATATCTTGACTTAACAATGAGTGATTATATGTCATCTAAAATTCAGTGAAAGGGATCTTGGGTTGTTTGTATTGCGAGATTGTTCCATGAAGTGATTACTCTCTTGTGAAGCAAAGTTAGAAGACTAAATTAGCAAGCAGTTATTTTATACTATTATCTTTCCAAGGCATCTTTATTAAAACAAAATCTGGATAGAAAAAAAAATATAGGTCTTCACACCTGTTCAATGTGTCTGATTATGCAGTTCAGTAAACTTTTATAACATTTCAATTTATCGATCACAAAGCTGTATTTATTTATACATTTTATCTGCAAATGGAAGCATATCACTGCTTATTGACATCTCTCAGTATGGCTGATGTACCTCTGGCATTTCATTGCACCTTTCCATTAATTTTGGATTTTCACTTGTGTAAGTTGTAAATTTGATCCTCTATTATTCTTCTTGTTGAAATGTTTATTATTAATCTCAATGAAAATTGCATCTACAAAATGTCACAATGATATGTGTCAAGTACTCTGTACTGAATGGATCAGGTTTATTTATTTAACCAAATCTAGACATAAACAATTATGATATGAAATAGCATTAAGTAGATAAAAATGAACTCTTCCTCTTTTGTCAGACCAAATGGATTGGATTCATTCTTGACTTCAGTAACTCCAATAAATAATTCATCTCATATTTTATAGGTTTTCTTTCTAGAGTTTTTGGAATTAGATTTTTATGGCTCTGATGCTGATCTTATGTAAGTGGCATGTCTACTAATCAATGAAACCCGAATACAGCCAAGCACTAAGCATAGTTTTAATTTGTTCCATTGATGTAAATGAGATTTCTCTGCCTTAAAGTTAAGTAGGTGCCTACGGGCTTTGTTGGATCAGATCCTAACCCTTATGTGTACAGAAAAAATATTTACCCACATTCCAATTGAATGCAATACTAATTGCAAATAACATTAGCTGAAGATAAATCAATCTTGAACCTCACAGGTCAGATAGTCCATTTGTTAACCAATAAAGAATCCTACACATAATTTCCAAGTCATTTGGGCCTATTTCTAAATTTATAACTTTACTATTGCTTTCTTTTTTATAAATATAAAAATAAGACTTTTTTCTTTTACTGAATATTTATGCATCTATGGATGAATTTTTATTTCTCTGGGAAGCAGGTCTGACAGCTGCTTCAACAGATACATAAGTGGTTGCATACATCACACAAGTTATAGTACAAAGCAAGTTACTCGTGACTAGAATTCCTTCAAGTATTACAAGAGCTTCAATTCAAGCATGGGAAATGACAAACAATTCTTCTAGCAACATCCAAGAAATTTCTAGCTGTCCTTTAATATATGGTTATTTGCTCAAAAATCTCCCAATTTGTTGTTGGAAGAAATACCTGACACAGATGCAGTGAATATTGTATTTATGTAGCAGCCTTCAGAACAATATCTCAAGTGGCTGTTCAAGTAACCATAATAAAACTATTAACTCTTAAGAGCAGGCGTAGGATACACCTGTATTGTGTGGGAATTAAACATTATTTTGTCCCTCTTAAATGTCTTTAATGACTAGCATGCATGCAGTCTGCACAAGCTAGTGTTGCACTTTGTAAATCCCTACCCATGTACAAATGTTGTAATGTGTCCCTAGTAGGTAAACACTGAACATGTGCAAGGGTTACCATCTGAATATCCACATGAACTCTTGCATATGCAAAAAAGTGTTAGTTTGAAGCTGAGTGTTTGGAACTGCAAGCTACAGACACAAATATGTGCAAGCATAACACTGTGCTTGCAGAAGGGTTGCTCAGGCAAGAGTTGGATTCAACAGTTAACTTTTTTGTGCTCCAGAGTGCTTTACAGAGTAACCTACTGGGTGAATTTACAGAACAAACTCATAGATAACAAGAACTAGACAGAGAAATGAAGGGAGGAAAGGAAACAAATAAATATGTTGTCCATGTAGATTTGGAAATCAGATCAAGAGTTAGTGAGGCACAGAAATAGAAGATAATTCTAGATGTCATGTGAAACAGCAAAGGCACTTACACTGACAGCAACCAGATTGTGCGAAGGCATGCATAAGGGAACTTATATTACAGTATATTAATTACAAAGAGGTTCAAAATTACTCTTATTTTACCACTTGTTTTCTTTAGAGTACCTGACTTAGTGGATAAGCCATTCTTGAAGAAGGACAGTCTAGTCACTGGAGGCCTGTATTAATTTTCATGCCCAGCCAGAAGTTTCACTCATCATTTTTGGCAAATCACTTAGATTCAGACCAACAAAAATATGTTGACAGGATTTTACAGTAAAGCTTAAGTCCAAAATTGCAATCCTTAACATCTCTGCTTAGTTGTCACCTCAAGGCCTTGTTACACTTTAGTGTGCAAGCTGCACAAATGTTGATTGGTTTAGTGCTAGCTGAGCTCTGGCTGTCCCCCACCTGCACAGCTGTGACTTGCCACTAGAGGCCTAGTGAGCAAGGTCAGGACTAGGAGCTGTAGCTATGAGTTGCCACTAGAGGGCTGTTGAGCCATGTCAGGCTTCTATCCCTGCTCTATGGGCAGGGGTGTGAGAGATCCTGGGATACTGGGGGACTTCAGCTTGGGTGGCATATCTGTGGGGAGTTACCACACCTTAATGGAACAGAAGCTGGGTAATGCAGATCTGAGATAATTCTGCCCTGGAGTGGTATAACTTTAAGCCCCAGAATGAGTGCTTAAAACCACTTTAAGGTGTTAAAGTGCAGATAATCCAAGCGTTAAGAACTCCAGGAGCTGTCCAAAATTACAGTGTAACAATGCCTTAACACTGGAGAGACCTAAGTCTATGGGAGCCTCAGATTTGACATTTGATTGTATGTACAGACATTTGCTGCACCTGATATGATCAGGTAGCTTACTTTAAGCTGTATGGTCATAGATCAGGAGTGGTGTATGCAGACATGTGCTGGTGCTGGGAGCTGAGACAGGAACCTGGAGTAAGTAACTTAGGGTGTGGGGGGATGCATGGGGGAGGGGGCGGGTTGGCAGATCTTGGGAAGTGGGCAGTGGATTCAGGGTATGAAGAGGGACAGATCCTGGTGGACTGAAACAGTCTGTCCTATTGAAACACTTCCAGATCAGGGCTGTGTAAATTCTGGCTCCTAATAAAAAGATAAATTTGGAATTTTTTTTTTTTTAAATATTCAATGAGGAAAATTTGATGCCAGGTATCCCACATTGGCATTACTGGTTTTTAATATATGTCTAGTGAACTCAGAAGAGCTGTTCATTTGATAATGCATAGCCCTTTATAGAAAATATTACACTGAAAGTGGAACTACCCATTGATGCCATGGTCCCCAGGACAGTTCTGGCACCCTGTGTAGTTGTTCCCTGCAGTTGGAGACCTCAGCCTCATGGGAGAAACCCAGGGGAGGGGACAGAGAGCAGAGACCCTCCTGCTAGCAGTGACACCAAGCCTAACATGCCATGTAGCTACTCTGAGCAGTCCCTGGCTAGAGCAGCATAAGAAGCCTGGAGCTTTCCTCATCCCTGGCTGCTGAGTATAGCAGTGGGTTCCTCCTTCCTTACCTGCTCCCTGCTTCAACCTGCCCCCACCTGCCCCTGCAGGTACTCCCCCAGCCCAAGGATCCAGCCATGTCCAGGGCTTGGTAGGAGACCCAGGCACCTGCAGATGAAGAGAACTAGAGCAGCTTGCAGGTTTGCTGTACCTGCCACTACACCCCACCTGGACCCAATTCTGTTCTCTCACATGACTCCCAAGTTGAAGGAGGAAACTACTTATATTACACAATATGGGTCAGAGGCCTTGAAAGAAACAAGATCTAAGTCACACCCTTGACATCAGAATTTTTGCATTAGCTCAGGCAGCTCCCAGCTCAGTGTGCTGGTTTTTGCGCTTCCTAATTTGATGGGCCTAAATCTACCTATGCATTATACTGGGAGCCTAGGTATTTAAATAAGGACTGCAGATTCTTTTGCAGTATTCAGGTGTATAAGTCTTTGGTGAGCTGGGCCTTAATCTGTATGTGCCTCAGTACCTGTTGTGAGTGGCTGTGCTGGTTGGGTCCCAGTCCTGCACAGTTTGATTTTCTTTTCTTTTTGCTGCATGCAGTACCAAGGGGCACAGAGCCTGTAGTTTATCCAATACCAATAGTACCCATCTCTAATATAGGGCACAATGCTAATGGCACAGTACTGTCTCCCAAAAGTGCTGTAAGGCTAGGTATGGGTAGTCCAGCACTCAGATACTACAATAGTAAGTACCCTATTGGACTACTTGTTCGACTCTGAGAACTGTGATAGAATTACAGAAATCATAGAGGAAAAAGACCAAATAATCTTTTATGGTCAAATAATGTAGTCCAGCAGTGCTCAACTGTTTTGCTCTGGGGGCCAGATGACTGGTGAAGGGTGGGTCCATGGGCAGGATCCACTCCATGGGCTTGGTGTTACTTACATTGGGCCCTCGTCCTGCATGCTATATGGTAGCTGTAGCCACATGCAAAATCATACCTGTAACCCTAGCACCATCCGCCCACACCCTTGGGATCTTTCCCCACCACCCTGGACACAACCCCAGCCCTGCATGTATAGGACTCTCCTACCTGGGCTCCAGACCTGTGTGCAGAATTAGGCCCCACCACCCCACTCCAAACCCCTTGTAAACAGGATTGGGCCCTGCTGTCAGCCCCAGCCTGACAAAAGCAGGCTCAGGCCCCACTGTTCTCCCCTCACCACTGCCCCTACCCACCTCCCCCCGCCTAGCCCAGCGTGAGCAGGTTCAGGTCTTATCACTTCAGCCTTTCAATACCTCATGGGGCCCCACTGCCCATCTTGGTGTGTTCAGGTGGGATTCTGCACACCATGTTATTTGGCTCACAAAGCTGCTTCCCTGCACCAAGTTTATGGACCCTTGTGGGGCCCTGCAGGTTGGATCACACAGCTCCATGGGCCAGGGGTTAGTCACTCCTGATCTAGTTCCTCTCCTGGGGTTATCACAGGTTAGTTTATTACTGAATGATTTCTCATATTTTGCCCAGTCCTGCTATATACCCTTTGACTGCCTATATTGTTTTGCAGGTAAAAGAATGGTGCTTTAGCCCTTACATATAGGTTCTTATTACCCCTGCACTGCAGATGCAATAGCAAGTTCATGAAGACTGAGCAGGCATAGTAACTTACGCACATGCATGACTATGCATGTGCATGAGGACTGGAAAAACAGAGGAGGACCCTTCAATGTTTTAGCCCTGATAGTTGAGAGGTTAGGGCACCTGCCCAAGAAGAAGAGGATCCAGATTATAGGATACCCTCATCCAAAACATACAGTGCTTTAATAACACTTTAGTTTAACTACCACACTGCAGATTAAATGTTATCCATTCTCCTCTCCACCATAGCTTTTGAAGCTGTTCTCCTGAGCAGACAAGAAAGGGATCTGGTGTGTGTAGCCATTTTATCCAACCCTGAGAGCTCGGGACTTTTGTGATGTTTTGGCAGCAGGAGGCTTTGGATGGGGGCTTCAGCTTGGCAGTGGAGAGAAGCAGCAGCAGCAACACTGAGGTAGGAATTGTGATTGCAGCTACAGTGGTGGTGGTGTCATGGGCCATGTTGGAAGCACTCTGTGCTCAGAGCTAAGCTCTTTAAAAGCAGCCCTATGCCCCAAAAAGTTGCTGATCCCTGAGCTAGAGGATGTAGTACTCAGACAGCTGTTGCTCTGGAAGGGAGCAGGCCTTGGGTTCTAGCTTTGGCCTTCGGGCCCAATGGGGCAAAAACTTTCCCACTACCCTGCCTTCCTTTCATTTGTTCCAATAACTGTTAAATGCAATGTGCAAGGGCCCCACTTCAAAAGTAGGACTGGGTAATGCCTATGCTGTAGTGAGGTGATTTAGAGAACTGTGCTGGGAAGTTAGAGAGACAAACCCCTTCTGGGGAATGGTGGCCTAACACCCAGGATCTCCTGCTTTCAGGGCAAGTGAACCTAACCACTCGGCTATTGGGCTAAAATGTGGGTAATCCCTGCTCTTCCTCCAGTTTTCTAAGACTCACAAGCATGCAACCATGTACTTTTATGGCATACCGTGCATTCTTAGTCTATGCATACGTGCTTACGCGACCCCTGTAAGGGTACTAGAATTGCAACCTGTGTTTAAGTACTAAAAGCAGCACTCACATAGCTGAAAGCTGTCATTTAGGCATGTAAATGGGAATGCTTTTTGTAGCTGTTTCAACTTCCAGAGCTTTCACCATTCCAATTGGGAGAGTCTTCTACACAAAAAGTTTTCATATTTAGACATGCTTTTATGGACCGACAGAAAAATGGCCAGGTCTTCATAGTGATTCATCCAATCAAGCTGTAAGACACATTAATTGGCAAAGGCAGATTGCTTTGGGACTGTACATATTAGTAGGAAAGATGACTTCACTATACAGGACTATAACCTGGCACCTTTCACCAAAAGTACATTTGCTAAATAAGACATATATTGATATATTTTAAATAATCTATGTGATCTCAGTAGATGTTCTTTTTTTTCACTCACCATTCAGGACCATAAACTATGATATATTGGTGCAGGGAACACTGGGTATATGAATACTGGTGCTTGACAGTGTTATTCTATTCATTATAAATGAAGTTTGTAGCAATAAAATTGGTGACACTAAGCATGGCAAATATTAATAGCACTGCTAATTATATCACAATAAATTAAGTTTATGGCCTTGCAAATAGCTTTTTATTAAAGCAGATGAGCATCAATATCATATCACGTTTGACAGGATCACATAAATCAAACTAAAAAAAACCCAGAAACAAATACAAAAACCTGGAGAGAGTTCCATGCAATTCTTTACTAAAAGTACATCATGATGCTATATGGAGTTGCATCAGGTGGCCTTCTCAATCTGTAATGAGTACAGAAGCTGAGAATGAATTAGCCAGATATTCAGATTGTTCATAGATAATGAAAATTACCTGCTGCTCCTACAACACCGCTTAATGCACATAAAACTCTCACTACTGAAGCAGAGAAGGAATGATTTACATGTGTCAGTTTCTGCTTTTGCTAAAGGAAGAAAGCTGTAGGATGTGGTGCTTAAATTTTTCAGGACATGTCTGTTTGGTTTCAGAATGCACCACAGTTCCTTTGTGGTGTTCATTCAGAACTAAGGACAATCTTGTTTAAAGGAACATTTCCCAAGTCTACCAGGCCGCATGGTTTGCTTACTAAATTTTCAGAAAGAAAGATAAAGCATAGGACTAGAGAGCAAGACCTGAGTTCTAGCCACAACTCTGTGCCCATTGGTGCTTCATTTTTTGCTTCTGTTTAGGTGAGGATTATGATGTGCACTTTAGAGCAACATTGTTCATAAATCACAAATGCAATGTAAAACATGGGGCAGACACACAAGTAGGTGGGATTCCAGTGAATTCAGAAGAGCTACAACCATTAGGACTGACTTGCATTGGCACTATATGCCTCCAACGGGTGGCTAGGACAGGCAGAGGAGAGACAGTTGAGTAGGGAGACTTTTATTGTGGCTTGGGAGAACCAAGATGACCAAATCACTTAGAGATGGGGGTTTAGCGTGAAGTTCTGTGCAACCATGATGCAAATACTAGGAGATTGGAGTCATTTAAGTTCTCCCTGCTAGCTTCAAATCTGAGGTAGTCAACTGCAGTCTAGACACTTGCTTAATACTTTCAGCACATTGCAGCTTCAGCCTCCTTGCAGCTTCAGCCTTGCCCCAGTATTCCAGAGTACTTTCTATTTAGAAAAACCTTTTTATGCAGGTTTATACTCAAAATATCAGGTTGAGCTTGAAAATGCTATTGAGGTATGTGAGGTTCGTGTGCTTCCTGCTTTCCCTCTGTGGCATGAAATGTGTTTATGTTCTGTATATAGTATCATGGTTGCTCTTTCTTCTTAAGAACCTTTACATATTTTTGGTTCTCTCTTTCTCTTCAAAGAACTGCCAGCTTTTCAGTGACCAACTATGCCATTAAAGGAAGAACAGGCAGACAACTAATGCATCAAAATATTATAAGTACATTTTAGTAGCTCTGCAGTATGTCAAAGAAATGAAGAAGCAAGCATTTTCTAATTTTCTGAGAGGAGTCCTGCTTGCTTCTTCATATGAATTCTCATATCACTGCTAGGGTAGCATACAAACAGGAAAATACAGGGAGGTCCCAGTAGCCAAAGAAAGAACATGACTCTTGGGCTAGGGACAGACATTAAAAAAGCCCAAGCCTAAATTGATTAACTCTTTGCAGATTAGTCTAAGCTGTGCAGCTTAAACTGATTAATAACTGGACAGACATTATCTGTTAAATCAAAAAATGCAGCCACATGCCTGCAGTAGCTCAATCCAGGAGCTGGGGGGCAATAGAGCATGCCTGCCAGCCACTGCCAAGGGGAGGGAAGAGAGAAGCCCTCTAAGGCTCTCACCCCTCCCTGCTGGAGTGTGTGGTGGGTGGGGCATGACCAGGTACCAGCCAGGGCTAGCACAATACACTTCTGCCAGACTGAGGAGTGGAGATGGGGAAAAGTCCTTTCTCTGAAGGAAGCATGTATTGAACACAGAAAAGCATACAACAGGTAACTACCAAAAATCTTTGCCTTAGCTAAGATGCAGCCCAGTAAAACACAGCATACACAACTGAATCTAACCTAAAATGTAAACCAGGAAGACAAGAATTAGTTTTACTAATCCTGAGGGCAGAGTTTCTCCTTACAGCCAGGTATCCAGGTTGTAGCCATATTAGTCTAGAGGAAAAGGCAATTAGGATTTGTACTACAGATGATATCTTTTCAACAAGATTTTTTTCAAAAAAGTCTTTAATTGCAAGCTTTCGGGCACAAAGACCCTTCATCAGCCATTGGAGAAAAAATTGTAAACATTCTCCTTACAGACAGGCATTCAGAAAGGCTTTGTTTAGGTATTCCCACCTTTCACATGTTCTGCTTTATAATGTAAATATAGTTCTGCGCATTCTTTGGTGAAACCATCTGCAACTTCCATTAGCTACATCTCTACCATGTGTGATGATTGTCAGGTCTTTGTCAATAGTTCCCACCTCTCAGTCTGGCCCTGAAGGCCTTAGCTCTGGGCTCATATATCCAGGGCTTGGATCTGCACACAGGGAACTAGCTTGCCTCTCTCTCTCCGGTCTGAGACACGCTGTGGAATTAATCCCCTCCCTGCCTGGCTACAGGCAAGCTGCAGAGACTGCAGCCAAACCCCCAGGGGTTCTGAGGAAGAGAGCGGACAGAGGAAGGAATTAACTCTGTGCCTGTCTAGATGTAGATAAGCTGTGGAGATGTGGCTGAGGCTGGAAAACTTCAGCTGTAGTCCTCAGAGCCCCCAGTTCCTGCTACACTAGTTCAGTTCCCTAGTGTAGCAGGAACTGAACTAATGTAGCTGATGTTAACAGAGAGTGTAATAGTAGTAAAATGTAACCATGCTAGTTTTGTCCTGTAAGTTGTGGTGGTCGAGTGGTAGGCCGGGCTGTGGCCAGTAGCCTGAAACGGCAGGCGGGTACTTTTACCGATGGAGCGGAATTAGGCACTGAAGCGTACTGGTTGAACAAAGAGATTGTTTACTTATGCCATCGGTGTATACAGCGTAGGAAGAGTTGACTAGCTTAGTTGCAGTTACAAACGCAGAAAAGACACTCTCAAAGACGCGAGAGAAACGAGATGAGACGAGAAGATTTCTGTAACCGGCTTACGGTGGTACCGGGGTCGGGGGTATGTCAGGAGGGTCGTGTGATGGGCAGTCGTTGGTGGGTGATCAGTCCGCCAAGTTCACTCCGAGATGCGTGTGGAGTTCTCCGACTTCGGAAACTGCTTTAACTTTTATATGACTAACAAGCCAATCACTAGTCGCCAAATATGAATAATTTAGAACCGGCCAATGGTGGTGTGCGTGTTTGCATAGTTGGCGGGAACTTTTCACTGCACCGGGGTTTTCTACTGCGGCGGAAAATTCCACTGTGGCGGGAAACCCCACCGTGTTATGGACATCAAATCAATGAAATCTTCCACTGTGACAGGCACTCAACTCATTTGGTTATGACATGCCCCCCTGCCTATGGCACAGTTGGAACTAGAGCACATGTAAGCCGTTTAAGTCATCATTGTCTCGCTCGAGGGGTTCATATGGCAAACGGGTGTACACATAGACAAACAATAGATTAAGTTCGCTCTCAATAGACCGGACCAAATAATAACCAATACAAACACAAATACACATAACTAGATTAGTTACAAAAAGTTCAACTACAAGGGTTTCGGTGGGTGTCATGGCGATGTCACACATCGGGCTCCCGCGTCTCTGGTGATGCTCTCTTTCTCTCTCTCTCTCTCGGTCTGCTACCATCACGTATCCTGAGTCTCAAACCTGTGAAGAAAAAGTTTCTGATTAGTTAATTGTTAGCTGTAAACTACAGAATAACCAGTCATGGTGGGCAAAAACTTTGCCGCTACTTCTCGCCCTGTTTAAAGCACACGATACGGGTGCTCGGATATGGTTTCACTTGGACGATCCTTCTCCTGTACACTTGTAGACTTGATCTTTGGCTCCTCAGCACATTGAAAGCCTAGCTCACATGCTAGCTGCCATTGTCCCTCATCTCCTAGGATGCACAGCTGCCGCTTAGTGAGCCTAGAACGGTGTAGGAGAAATCCAAACATGGCTCGTTCTTCTGGTGTCCTCTGCGGCAACGATTGCTGTGTTTGTCAAGGGTCAGACTCATAATGTCTCGTGTCTTGGGCCTCGATCAGGGATGCAGTAGATCGATATTCCGAGTCGTTGGAGGTCCTTGTGTCCGACTTCATAAGGATCCGCAGTCGCGAGAGTCGACCTAAGAGATTACTCACAGGTTGACCAGCCACTGGGCTGAGGAAAAGCCGGAGCGCTACAGTATTCTCTCCTCCACAGACTTCCACACAGGTCTCTATAGCTTTGAAGGTTGCCGGGACGGCTCCAGGATCTCTCAGGTGATGGTGAGGCCATCTTCCATTGCATTGGGCCTGTGTCAGTCCCAGCTGATGCACTCTTGGGTTCCAAGAGCAATATGAAACCCCGATTATAGCCAGCAAAAGTTGTTCCACACTGGCTTCTCCCGGTTTACCATCATGCCACACGTGAGACTTGTGGCTAGCTTGGCCTGCAACGAGTGCTGGAAGCGGGATGGGCCAATAAACATTACTCGCCACCACATCCAGGTCAGTGGCGTGCCCCCCACTCCATGAGGCTTGACGGGTTAGAAAATCAGCCTCCTCTAGGTTCAGCAAATCTGATCCGAACTCCACGACTACAGCTAGCGGTTCTTCAGGTCTTATTCTTGATTCTCGGCACGATTCCTGCAGTTCTTCTCGCATGCAGGTGCGGTATGCAGTGACAGTGCGGGTTGCACCCTGTGCCTCGATGACTCGTCTCACTAAAACCACGGTCATTCTTCTAATGGAAGGAGTGGATACAACCCCTCCCTCCGCAAGAGGGCCAGAATGTCGAAGGTGATCTCACCGTGGGGGACAGGGCCGTGGGTTGCGTCACCGCCCCTTCTTCCCCGGAACTTTCCATGCATGTTTGCATAAAGTTGGCGGGAACTTTTCACTGCACCGGGGTTTTCTACCGCGGCGGAAAATTCCACTGTGGCGGGAAACTCCACAGCGTTATGGACATCAAATCAATTCCACTGTGACATAGGCACTCAACTCATTTGGTTATGACATAAGTAACTTGAAAACTTAATTTTGTATTCTTTTGCTTGACATAAGTAAATGAACTCTGTATGCCTTTTTTTGAATGAGTGTATGTGAAAGGGTGAATGGTGAGAGAATGACATAGAGACGGGAGAAGAAAATTTAACTGTTTATGTAAGAAAGAAGGCACCAAATGTAAGTTACCAGTCAGTAAACTAATTAATGGATGGCTGAAGAATCCTGTTGAGGCCTAGGGCACAAATAATAACAATGAGGAGGAGGAGGGAGGCGCACATCCTGCAGGATAGGCAGCAAGGACACGCCAAGGCTGAGATACCAACTTCTATGAACAAACTGATCTTGGGCTGAGATAAGCAGAAGACGAATGAGGAACAACTGCCAAAATAGAAGCTGAGTATGGAAAATCGCCAAGGCACTGAAACAAAGGATGCCAATCCCTATAAAAGAGGACTTTGAAAATGCTAATTTGGGTGAATCTCTCTCTCCACTGCTGTTTCTTTGGAGCAAAGATGCGTCTTTTCACCCTGCTCTAACCTGCTATCTCCAGGATCTCTCTCATAATAACCACCCTGCCTGCTATCTGCATCTTCTCTCAATAAGGCCTGGGCCAGTCACCCAGTACTATTATTGAACAATTGCTGCTGGTAACTATAATTCCTGAAAGAATGAAATGGTAGTTTTGTGCTTGTGTGTGCCTATGTGTAATGATGTACATGATGCTGTATGTGTGTCTATATGAGTGGTGTGTCCAAATCTCTATATCTTATTCATGTAATCAATAAACGTGGCATTTTTCCTTATCCCCCCCTTTATAAAGTCTTGCTCTTGATTTGGCAATTGGAATTTAAAGTAACACTAATGAAGGGAGGTGGGAAGATGGGACAGAGTGAGGAATTTGCCTCAGGGGCCATGGCAGACTTGTGTCTGGCCACATCCTGCCCCTGCTCTGGCTAGAGCGCAGAGGGGAGGGGCCAGTCCATCTTACTGGAGCAGAGAGCAAAGCTCCACCCAGCCCAGAGAGCATGCCAGGATGTGGGGGGAGTCTGGTTTAACTTAAACAAGCAAGGGGTCTGGGACAGACATTGTTTAAACCAGTATGAGCCAAATCAGTTAAGTCTAATATTACATTGAACCAGGTTTATCTCAACCTGGTTTCGGCCATTTTCAAACTGGTTTATGTGAGCAGAATGTCTGTTCTGTTATAGGTTTAAAACAGTTTCTGATCACTTAAACCAGTTTTTGTAATGTCTGTTCCTAGCCTTGAGGTTTGACCTAAAGGGTTGGTAATAAACATCATGTACCAGTAGCAGCAACATTTCTGAGCTTGGGGAACAGCTGAATTCTGAAAATTTCAGTTGAGTCTAATCATAAATGTTTCCACACATTTGCCATCTGTAAAATAGGAATAATAATTGTCTACTTCGTAGTGCTATTAGAAGAATAGCTAAGTCTTGCAGGGTTCTCAGAAAAAGAATAGTTTTAAGTGTTATAAAACATTCCTGGGTACAGTATTCTTCTTCCATTCCAGTTGTAATTGTTTTGTGCAGTTTTGCTTATGTAATGCTAAACAACTGCCATTTTACATGCCTGAGGTGGCTATATTCCAGCAGTAAGGATGATGATTTTTGCATGCTTCCAGAATAATTTCCTTGGGTTGAAATTGCTACATAAATGCAGAAATTATTATCTTTTTAGAGTTACTGACTGACTTTACTCTTCTGAATCCTGAGAGGACATGTTTATTCTGTGTTTCCACCTGGAATAATTCAATTAGCAGTTTCCCCTACTCAGAAGTTTCTGGTTAATCCTTGACTGGGCTTCTTTGGCTGGGCAAAATACATTCTAATTATATTCCTGCCAATAATCAGGCTTCAGTAGTTTCAAAAGAGAGATATTTCTGATTGGCTGTGTTAGATTATGACTAAAATTTAAGGGACGTTTTGCTGTTGATATAGCACAAATATTTATGTTGTATAAAATAAAGGTCAGTGAAAACTTAACTTATAATGTTTCTATGATTATTCAAAATTCAAAAGAAAACAGATACTATTTAAAAAAATTCCTCCTAAAGTTTCTGCAGTGGAAACATTGCAGTGCTATTTTGCTTCATGAGAACCAGATATTAAAAACTGGATACAGAAATGGTACTAAATAGTTCATGTTCATTATACAAACATTGAGGGAAATTGACTAGAATAAACATTAAGCCAAGTAGGGTTGAAAAAATGATTTTACATTTATCAATCCATGGATGATGACATTTTTTAAACTGTGCTTTTCCTGGAATCCTTTTATTCATATTTAATTTTAAAATAGCATTTGAAGGCCAAGGGTCCTGAACTCAGGTATTTAAAGAGGATCAAATGAAAACTTTGAAAAGTTAATGGTAGAAATGGATAACCAGAAGTGCAGAGTTTTTCCTTTGCCAAACTGAGTTTTTTTTTTATGTCAGTTCTATACTTCCTGTACTTTTAAATTAAACACTTACTTAGTGTAGGACACATTGGCTTTGATGTTTCATTTTTCATGACCTACTGATCTTTGGTGGAATCCCTTTTCATCTCTGAACCTTTTTCACCCATTTGATCAGAGTAATTTTCAGTTTCACTGAGGTCAGGGACCTGCTGCTAGATAAAATCAGACTTTTTTTGCATTTATATGAAAGTCTTGGTAGGCCAACTGTCTTCATCTCTCAACAAAAGGGAAATAAGTCAGAGTTTATTTATAGTTCTTTTTTCTTCCCTTTTGTTGGACAGTAAATGGCCCAGATTTTTAGAAGAATTCCCTGATGAAGAAAAGAGCACAGATGTCAAACACATTCCATTCTAAGGGTCTGCATCTAGAATTTTGGTTGAGTTCATTATAAAGATAGGGGCCAGTATTCTGTCCCCATCTTTAATATTTGCCAGTCCCTCAGGAGTGCTGTTAGGCTTAATTAACAATAATAATTAACTCTTGGAATTGTACTCTCACTCATTCTAGTACATGGAGCTCCATAGGTAAAAGAACTTATAAAACTGTAAAGTAATATTTGGGTCAGAAGGCATCTCTAGTTAATCTAACCTCTTCACCCCCCCCCCTCCCGCCGCTTTCATCATACTAACATTAATTTAATTAACTCTTAATCATCCCTGCTATATAGATGTGCAGTCTTGCCTTGGATATATTCTATACTTCTTCATAAAAGAGACTAAACTAAAACTAAAAACTTGTGGAGGAGAGCTGGCTTTAAAATGCTGACTGATGTGTTCTTGAGGAGGCCTCTCAGACCTGGAGCATTTTGCTAGTTGGGCACACATTTAATTTTCTTGACATAACATTCTATGAGCTGCTGCCTTGAACTTTTCTGCTGTGTTTTTAAGGGACAATTTATCACATTCCTTGCAAAGTAGGACACGCATTGCAAAAGAGAGAGAAATTTCTCTCTGAAAGGTATCATGATTTAACCATATAGAGTTCTATGAAAAAATCTTTATGCTTTTCTGTAGCTGGCAGATCTTCTTTGCAGAGGCACAACAAGGCAGCTGTGCACTGAGGACAGCTGCTACTCATGGGAAAGCATCAACTCCTGCCATGCCAATCATGGTGGTGTTTCTAACTGCTGCTATGGCAGCAGCTGCTCTTACACTCTCCTACAAAGGCAGTGTCCAAGGCTACTGCCTTTGTCAACCTTGTAGCCCAGGTTATGCTACTGCTGCTATTAAGGAGCTCTAATGCTTTCCCAAACAGTGAACTGACTAAAGAGAGGTAGGCAAGGCCTTATAATTGTGTATTATCATATGTAAGTTTGGCATAAATTGACCCTTAAGTGTATCACATAATTAGTTATGGGTGTGACCATCAGAGTCTAAGGACTATCAATTATTAGTGATAATTTGGGATTGGTATTGAAAGGTTTGCTTTTTGGGAATTGGCTTATAGGTATATATTCAGAGCTGTGCAAAGCTTTAGTCCCTGATTTGATTTGGGGCCTGAATCTCTGAATCCAAATCAAATCAGGAGAACCTTTAATTTCTCCAATTTGAATCAGAACCCTGTGAATTGATTTGGAGAGATTTGGAAAGATTCAGAGGTTCAGACATAAACACAGCTTTAAATGTTTTTTCTACATACCTCAAGGTATCAGGCAGCTTGTCAATGCTGTGATGGTGGGGCAAATGTACCATCCTACAGGAGCACCGGGGGTGGGGGTGGGGGGGGGCAGCCCAGCATGCTTGGCAGCAGACCCGGAAGTGGACCAGAAGCACTTGCAGTCCACTTCCGGGTCCATCAGGGAGCACGCTGGGCCCCACCCCACATCCTACCAGCTCGGTGACTCCCAGCTCAGACGGGGCACAGGGGGGGCCCCCAGTGTGCTTGGCAGTGGACCCAGAAGTAGACTGGAAATACTTCCGGTCCACTTCCGGGTTCACCATCAAGCATGCAGGGGCCTTCCCCCCATGCTCCTGTGAGATGCTCCATCAGCCCCAGCACTGCATCATTCATGAGCCACATCTGGTACCTCAAGGTATGTAGAAAAAGCATTTAAAACTGTGTCTATGGCTGAATCGCTGATTCTGCGAATCAGCATCGAATCTTCAGATTCGGACTAATTGAATTGGGGACAGCGATCTGAATCAACTAATTGAATCACTGTCCCCAATTCAGGCCAAATCTGAATCAAACACAGCCCATTTCACACACCCCTAGTATATATATATATATGCATTAGAATAGTTCAGGATGGGCAGCAGTGGTTAATTGATTTCTAAAAGCCTGGGTCTCATGCACAGTTTTCTGAGCCTTCAGAAGCAGAGAGACTAACACAACAAAGCCAATGGATACAAACACAGTCTGGGAAAGTGGGGGTATGTACCACCCTGTTCCATAACATGAGATAAGATGGCACCAGCTCGCCAGGCCCCAGAGTGAGGGGCCAGAGTTTTTTGGTTTTGTGGGGAACAGACCAAATTAGGAGGACTCCAGTAAAGCCCCAAATTAGGATGTGGACATGTGGTAGGTGTGCGGGCCGGGAGCGATCCGAGCCCTTTTCGCGCTGCACGCAGGCTGTGGCCAGCATCCCGGGCACGCCAGGGCGGAGAGGGAAGGCCTTCGAGCTGGAATTAGGCACGGACGCGTAGCGGTAGTTTAAAAGATTGTTTACTTACACCGAGATGGCAGTGGTGTAGGCTGGGAAAACTTGCTTAAGTTGCGGTTACAGACAGGAAAGAAGAGAGGCGGACAAGAGTTCTAAACTCATGAACTCTAGCCCAATCCGGCTGAAGGCTCTGAACACGCGAACCCGTCGTGTCAGCCGAAGAAAGTACTCATCCGGAAGAGCTCTGAATAAACTCACATGAAGTTTGCTAGGCTCCGTGGGTCCAGTTCTTTTGCGCGCGGGAAGGGATACGTCTAGATTGCGCTCGGCGACAGGGAGAGGCTAGAGGTTGATCAGACCTCTATTGCCTGCTTTAAATGCACTGGGTCCGTAAGGATCCGCAGCGCTTAGAGATCTTCACACAGCGTGAAGTCTCCTCCTCCCTTGTTCGTGGAGTCTTCCAACTTGGGCGGAAACCACTCAAGCCTTTTATACGGCTAGCAAGCCAATCACTAGTCGCCACGTGTGAATAATTTAGAACTGGCCAATAATGGGACCTGAATTAGCATACAAATGGTGGGAACTCTTTGCAACGAGCATTTCTGTGCTGCAACAAAGAAATGCACCCTGCAAAGAAAGCTTCAAACCGGCGGGAAATTCTCCCTTGCACCGGGGTTCTCTTCTGCAGCAGAAAACTCCACCGTGCAAGGAAGCTGCAATTTAGCAGGGACAATTTAGCAGTGCCGAAGCACACAAAAACAAAAATCACACCCTTTGGGTTGTGACATATACGTGCAACAAATCATCAGGTCAGCTATTATTGGTGCATGGCAGTGCATTTCCAAAAAGATCTTTTTGGAATTACTGGTCTTCACTGTCTACATGATTAAAATATTTGGGAGACACTATAGCAAAAAGGAATTCAGGTGTATATTGTTGAGGCAAACTCTTAATCATACTAATGAGGGGCATTAATCCTTGAAGAGTATGTCTCAGGGAAAGAAATGGTGGGTGGCTTATCTCTCATCGGACTATTGGCCTACAGCCTGGCCCCAGTTTGATGCTATGAGCGCATTAATTAGTAAATGACACCAACACCGGGTAGAGGAGTAATCACAACTATATTAACAACAACAGCAAGATCAACAATACTAACAACAATTCAATACAATCCCCTTTATCAACAACAGTACAATCCCAGTGTAACCAACAACAATAATACAAACCAGAGAAGGCACCAGAGAGCAATATCAAGCTCTTTCACAGCTAGCAGATACTGTGGCTGCACCTCCCAGCCTCAATACAAGGAGCACACAAAGGGGATATTAGCCTCTCAGGCTTGCACCCACTCTGCATTCACTCACTGAGGCTCAGTCATCCTTCGATTTGCTGTCACCTCGGGCATTCACTGAAGCACACTGGCCTTTGGCCTCCCAGGGCCTCCAGCCATGTTCAACTTCCACACACAGACAGGAGACTGGCTACA
>NW_005841881.1:1869826-1870467 GCF_000455745.1 Alligator sinensis | reverse complement strand
CGCCAACCCACGGCTCGTTCCCCCTCTCCCAGGGTTTCACAGAGCTCGGATGGTAGCTCGCGACCCCTTAATCTAGCCGCCATGAGGGGAGGGAACTGGATGATCGGCTCCAGTTCTTCACTCTCCCGAGCATATCTTAGGCATTGGGCACACTCCCGGGTGAAGGTTGGGTTTGTTTTGCCCGCCGGGTTGGGTCCAGCAAGGGACACAGCATTGAGGGGCCTAAACAGGACCCGCTCGTTGCTCATAATACACCCAAACGCCGTAGGGAGCAAACACACTTTTCTCTCTCTCTGGGCTCCGTCTTCGGAGACTCCCTCTTCTCCCTTTAGCGAAAGGTGTCCGCTGACAAATCTCTCACCTGTTCTGCCCGCCTGGTGGTAAGCAATATGCGCCTCCAGTTCCACAAAGCATTTTACTTGGCGTTTTCCACTGCGCCAAGGACAGTTCTTAACTAATTTCAGTTCTAGCGAGCCCTCTCCTGATCCCATCCTCGTCGCCATGTGCGGGCCGGGAGCGCCCCGAGCCCTTTTTCGCGCTGCACGCGGGCTGTGGCCAGCAGCCCGGGCACGCGGGGGCGGAGAGGGAAGGCCTTCGCTCTGGAATTAGGCACGGATGCGTATCGGTAGTTTAAAAGATTG
>NW_005841881.1:1859144-1869808 GCF_000455745.1 Alligator sinensis | reverse complement strand
GGCTGGAAAACTTGCTTAAGTTGCGGTTACAGACAGGAAAGAAGAGAGGCGGACAAGAGTTCTAAACTCGTGAACTCTAGCCCAATCCAGCTGAAGGCTCTGAACACGCGAACCCGTCGTGTCAGCCGAAGAAAGTACTCGTCCGGAAGAGCTCTGAATAAACTCACACGAAGTTTGCTAGGCTCCGTGGGTTCTTCTGCTCACTCATTCCCACGAAGTTTGCTAGGCTCCGTGGGTCCAGTTCTTTTGCGCGCGGGAAGGGATACGTCTGGATTGCGCTTGGTGACGGGGAGAGGCTAGCGGTTGATCAGACCTCTATTGCCTGCTTTAAATGCACTGGGTCCGTAAGGATCTGCAGCGCTTAGAGATCTTCACACAGCGTGAAGTCTCCTCCTCCCTTGTTCGTGGAGTCCTCCAACTTGGGCGGAAACCACTCAAGCCTCTTATACGGCTAGCAAGCCAATCACTAGCCGCCACGTGTGAATAATTTAGAACTGGCCAATAATGGGACTCGAATTAGCATACAAATGGCGGGAACTCTTTGCAACGAGCATTTCTGTGCTGCAACAAAGAAATGCACCCTGCAAAGAAAGCTTCAAACCGGCGGGAAATTTGCACCGGGGTTCTCTTCTGCAGCAGAAAACTCCACCGTGCAAGGAAGCTGCAATTTAGCGGGGACAATTTAGCAGTGCCGAAGCACACACAAACAAAAATCACACCCTTTGGGTTGTGACAGTAGGGTTATGAAAATGTAATGTACTGATGAAACAGAATAGGAACAGTGTGACAGACACAGAGAGACCAGTCAGTGACAGCCACAGATGGAGAGTCATCAGCAGGGAAGGAGAATACAAAAGCAGAGACTTGAGAGTAAGAAAAGGGCTCAGGTCTCCTCCCTGATAGGGGCTCCAAGAAGGGGCCTGGGTTTAGGGTCACTGTAAAGGGTCCCCATCCCCTGTGAGGGGAACCCAAGACCAAGCATCCCATCTCCAGGCTTCTGACATCTGACATAAGAGAGAGCCTTAGAATGAAGTCTGTTTCCTGGCCAGATATTTATTAACTCCAATGACAGCCCTAGGATTGGTAGCTATAGAATTGTTTGATTGTTTGTATTGTTTCTTTTCTGTTACCACTGTGTATCAATAAATTTGCCTATTATTGAACGGAAAGGTCGTGATTGGTCTGAGGGTGGTTTCCCACCCACCACCCTGGAATGAGGCATCTGGGTCCTAAATCCAGAGCCTACAATTAGTATGCATCAGAGTGTTTCAGAATGTTTGTGTTACATATTGAATTGAATGGTTGCCCACATGGTCATTGCATAGAGTTTCTGGGTCTGCATCCAGTGCCTCATAAACAAAGATGTACATATGATGATAAACCAACATCACTACTGAAACTAGATGTCCCCCTCTTCTGTAGTCTCTTTAGGAGGCCATGTTTGCCTGATTCTGTTATAACAATTCCCTTTGCACTCACACAGGTAAACCCTAAAGATGAGTATAAAGTGGCTGTTAGCACTTTGGAAACCTTCAGTACCAGGATGCCTGGTGAGGTTTCTGTTCTAGGAATTAGTATAACAGTTCAGTTAGCAATTAACACTTCCATTGGCATTAGACTACTTAATAAATATTATTGTAACAGGAATAAACTGGAGGATAAACATGCTTTTCTAGGCCAATTTCACTGCACTTGCCAATTTTATATCCTGCTAGGCTACACAAGCATCCTCCTGTCCTCTCATTATTTTAGGGAATCCTGCAACCCCCAAATAGTAATTTATTTTATTTGTCTGTGAGATAATTTAGGTAGGCAAGGCCTTATAATTGTGTATTATCATATGTAAGTTTGGCATAAATTGACCCTTAAGTGTATCACACAATTAGTTATGGGTGAGACCATCGGAGTCTAAGGACTATCAATTATTAGTGATGACTTGGGAATGGTATTGAAAGGTTTGCTTTTTGGGAATTGGCTTATAGGTATATGTTAGGGCTGTGCAAAGCTTTAGTCCCCGATTTGAAAGTGCAGTTCTTGCCTACCAATATTTTAAATGCTATTAAAACAACAGAAAGAACTGAGATGGGTGGTTTTGTATGTTGGAAGGTATAATGGCTTCTGTTCACCAGGTTTTTATTATATATAAATGACTAACCAGGTTGAAACTGATCATTAATAAGATGCCCTAATTTCCCTCTTTTAAAATTTATTTTCACCAAAAGCAATAATATTCTGTCCACTGTTCCTAAGAGATTTTTTTTTCAAAATTTTAAATTGATTGGATTCATGATTCAAAAGTTACTGTGTTGCATCTAAACAGACACACAGATATACATGAATGCACTGTCAGATTTTCTGTAAAACTTCACTTTGTCCAGTTACTGAATAATATCGGGGATGATCTGGGAAATACAGCTATGAAATGTATATAGTACCTTCTCTGTGAAGAAATAGACTTTTTACCACAGGTGGCCAAATGCAGAAATACTACGTAAATAGAGCTGAATGCAATTCACAACTTCCAGTTTGTGGGGAATTACACTATTTTGACATTTGTTTTCATCACAATTTGTAATAACATGCTGAAACATTGGAACTGTTTATGGAACAGAATATTCTGAAAAATGTCACTATAGAAATGTTGAAACATTTCATTTTGATAATTCAATCAAAATGAAATATATTTTACATTCCTCAAATCAAAATGTTTTGCTTTATTTTTGTTGTAATGGAAATGGAAATGTTGTGTGTGTGTACACGTATACATATGTATACATACGCACATGTATACATGCACACAAATATATACATATATATGAAACTTTCATTTCCATTTCAACAAGAGTAAAGCAAAACATTTTGATTTGGGAAATGTCAAAATATTTCATTTTGATTGAAATAGCAAAATGAAATATTTCAATATTTCTACAGTGACATTTTGTTCAGAATATTCTGTTCCGTGAACAATTCCAATATCTCACCATGTTATCACAAATTGCAGTGAAAACAAATGTCAAAGTCCTGTAATTTTCCACAAACTGAAAATTGTGAATTTCACTCAGCTCTATTTACTAGCCTTTCCGCATTTGGTTTCCCATGTTAGAAAGTCACAGAGAAGTTACCATATACATTTCATAGCTGTATTGCCCCGGTCATCTACAATATTATTCAGTGACTGGGCAAAGTGAAGTTATACAGACAATCTGATGGTCTATTTGGGTGTATAAATGCACACACACACAAACAGACCCTCGGATTGTCTATGGAGGTATATATATTTCAGTATATAATTGGAGATAGATCAATCAATCAATGCTCCAGCTACAGACTGATATTTCCCTATAAAAAAAAAAATCCCCATTTTTGCAGAAAATGCATTTTCTGATGCAAAAACATTCCAGTGAAAAATTCCAACCCATTCTGACACAAGTTGGGATAAATTAAACAGCCTTTCATACACACTCCCTTTCATTCACACACACTTATATATATGGAAGTAGAAGGAAGTGTGAACATGTTTAAATTATGTGCCAGGCAACCAGGAAAAAGGTGTAAGAAGAGTAAGTTACAACAGTATCTGTCTCATTTTAACAAATGTGTTCTTACATTTTTCTGTTAGCTGGTTTTCTTGGTACCCTTTTATATTCTGCCCCCCCCCCCTTTCATGTGAATGACACCAACTTACATTCCCTAGACTCAGTACATAAATTCTAAGACAATATTTAAGAATATACATTATACAGTTGTAAGTGAATGGGAGACTACACAGGTACAAGAGTCCAAGTAAGAATAAATGGAAGGATTCCTATCCACAATTTATTTATGAAGACAAAATAAATAATGCTTACAGACAAAGATATTATTTTGTGATTTCTTAGTTGGCCCATTACAAGGTATCATCTCTGAACCAAGAGTGCTACAGTTTTGCATTTCTATCATATAAGTAATGCAATTTAAACATTGTAAAGGGGTTGTCATACCACCCAGAGTCACGTTGCCTCCCGGCTGGCATAGTAGTGTCTTGTCATTGTAGATCGCCTGCCATGCCTTCAATGTTATGGGAGGTATGCTTAGACACTTCTGGGAGACAGCTGAGAATGGCTATGGATTCAAGATGTCAGCGGTTCACAGGGCTCCACAGTCCCCATATCCTGCCCTCACCACACCTGATGTTCTGGGTGTTGCTGATTGCCTCTAAGATTAATATTCCTATTCCTGTTTGAAGGGCCCTCAACTAGGGCCCTTGTCTAAGTGACTGCTTGTCCCATGCTTCCCTGCATGGGATTCAAGACAGCTGTCTCTCTCTCTTTTGGTTCTCCCATCACCCTCATGTGACTTGGACCCACTCTCTCTTCTTCCTCCCCTGTCTGGGGAGTAACTTCACCTATGTCTTCTTCTTCCCTTAGGTCCCTGGAGTGATCTCTTCATTCCTTGGTACCAGGCTAACCGGTCATTCAAGCCTTTCCATTGGCTTCAATTCCCTGCTGGGTCTTGTCAGGTAAGTAGCGAGGCTGGAGCTTTCACTTTGGCTCCTCCCTTGACCTGTTTTCTTCTCTTCTCTTCTCCATCTCTGTTTCCTCCCTTCCTCTGACCCTGGGATGCTCTCTCAGCATCCCTTAAATCTTCCCGTCTCCAGCTGGGTCCGCCATGGCAGCTTCTTATTCACTGCCCATCTGACCCAGCTGTTCCTCCTTTGTTCTCCAGCATGGTTTCTCTCTTTCTTTTCTCTTTGCTCTCTTCCTGCACCGCTTTCCTCTTCTTGGGTTTGAACCCCGGTGGCTGGGTTTGCTGCAGCAGCCTTTGATATGCTGTGGCTCTAGTTAACTCCTTCAGTTGTTTTGAGCACTGTGTTGATGTCTTTGGGTTTGCCACGGCTCCTCCTGCTACTCAAGGTAAGTTTTTCTTTTTTGTTTCTTTCTCATTCTCTCTGTGGCAGGGTGCTTCAGGCACCCTGTCTGTGGCAGGGCACTCCAGCTTCCAGCCACTTTAAGACCTAAAGATAAGCAGCCAGCAGGTACTTGATTAAGGGAGACATTTTAGATCTCTGGCTGCCTATATAAAGAGCTCAGTTCCTCACTGGCTGGGAAGGCTGCAACATCACCTGGCTGCAAGGCTACTCATATCATCCTGGAGGTAAGGGAGGAGCTGTAGAGGATGGGTAGGAGGCTCCTGGTCCTGGACATGATCTAAAACTGCACCCTGCTGGGAGTGGGGGGCCTGGCAAGGCTCTTAGTGGTGTAGGAACCCCCAGGAAATGCCAGGCCAGTTATCACCCATGTGAAATGTGGGTAGGGGTGCCTTAACCTTAGTCCTCACCTTCAGGTGGGTTTATGTATCACCAGAGGCAGTTGGGACCAAGCATGGCGGTGGCCACCTGAGCCCCGTGGGGTGAGAGACCCTGAGGAGGGAGATTTGGGGCCAGGCACGGCTACGGCCACCTGAGTCTGGTGAGGTCAAGACTCCGAGAGACCCCGAGGAGGGAGAGTGGGGGACAGGCATGGCTGCGGCAACCTGAGCCCTGTGGGGGTGCAGGACATGAAGAGAGACTTTGGACTATGCAAATGATGGTGGAGTAGGCCACCTGAGCAGAGGGATCAAAAGGGGGGTCCTGATAGGATTCTGGAGCCCAGTGTGGGGCTGGTGTAACTAACAGCTGGATGCCATCTGCGAGGCATGGGCTGCAGTGTAGGGAAGGTTCAGAGCCGCAGATAGTGCCTCCTGACATCAGGGCATAAAACGAGTAGCCTCCTGCTTAATTAACATCCTAATTAATAAGAACAAGGAGTGTCAGGCGAGTCAGGTGGGAGGCATGCCCAAACGCAAGTAGGGAACCTAGCACTGTGGCTAGGCAGGGAATCCCACTTTGCCACACTGTCACAAACATGTTTTCATAGTTCAAGACCAGAAGGGACCATTGGATATCCTAGTTCCCCCCCACAAGTTCATGTATATGTATAACCTTTTACTGAATCCAATTACTGTAGTTCAACCAAAGCATTCCAGTCTCCAGAAAAATAAACCATTGTGTGCCATAGACATAGAAGAGAAAAGTCCAAGGTGCATTGATGCCCAAGTTCCCTGCAATGCAAGGAATATATTAATTATATCTTCAGGTGACTCTTATAGATCATCTATGCCTCATGTGGAAATGAAAGCAAAAAGCCATCACAGTGCCTATGTATCTATGTAACAATGGCTACTGTGCAGTCATTTAGTACTTGTGTACACAACTACTAAATAACTGTGCAGTAACGATTGCTCAATCAGCATCTGGTATAGATGTGGCCACTGGCTAAGCTTGATAGCAAAAGGATTTATCCATATCAGAGCATTAAAATGATCTATCTTCCTAGAAGCAGGTTTGGCCAATACCTCATGTTTCAGAGAGAGAGAGAGAGCGAGCAAGAGATACCTTCAGAATACATTTAATCAGCTGTTCATTGACAGAGAAAATAATCTTTCCTCCTGACCTCTACGGGTGATTGGCTGAAGGTCTGAACCATGTAATTTGATTGTAGTTGTTTTAATGAAGACCTTACTGCAGGAACTGAAGGTAGCCCTCTTTTCCCAACAGGCTATACAGAACCTGTTCTTCTTGAGTCATTGTTTTCCCTAATAGATTCCCACATTTTGCAGGTATAGCCTGCATTCTTTGTTCCTAAGTATATCACCTTGCATTTGGCAATTTTGTTGAAACTATGATTTTTTTTTTCAATACAGGGACAGCTAACATGCTTTTGGACACAACCAGTCTTGTCCACATAAACTTTTTTTATCACATTAGTTAGAAAAAATGTCTTAGCTGATATAGTTTGACATGATCTTTTTGCAAGAGCAAGCATAGCATTAGGAGACATGTAAGTTACATCACTTTAAACATCCTTTAGACTTAGTTAGATTTTCTTAGGCCATGTCCACAATAAAATAGGTAAAATATATTAACATGTATAAAAATGTTAGTGTAGGTAATACAGTTGTTGTGTTAAAACATAAGATGTTTGGGCTAAATGGGCGGCTTCCCCCTAGGGTTTCACTCAAACTGCTACCTTGAGTTAAGATTAAAATTTGATCCTAAAATTGCATAAAACATGTAGTCATATAGTTATAGCCAAGAAGAAGGAATTTGGCTTACATTTGTTGGCAATAAAAATCTTTTAGTCAGCATGGATTGTGAAGCAACGGAAGGAGTGTCAAGTCTAATGGAAAATATCAAACTGAAAAAGGTTTTGAAGTACCCATCAGTGGCTTCTCTGATGTCATTTCATTCATTCATTTATTTATTTCAAAGCATCTCTGCCCAGTAAATTTCATTTACTACCTCTCTCATTTTCACATCTCCCTAATGATATCTGCCCGCTATTGATAATTAATCCAGTTAATGACATTCTTGGCTATGATGCCACATCTCTGGACACTGAAGTGTGTCCAACATGCCATTAAAATCCCATTAAAGCTTTATTTACCAGTCCCAAATTAAAAATAAACACTGATGGCACATATGAGAGAATACTGATTGCACTGACCTTGCAATGCACCTTCCAAAAACCACAGCAGAAAGCACTGTAATCTGGGCAAAGATGGTATTTTATTAATTTTTTTGTTCTGGGGGAGTATGAACTGCTCATAGGTATGGTGTTCTGACTCCACAATCTTTGTTCTGGTGCTATACAAAAATAGAGCATATTCTCACTGTGCTATACAGAGTACAATGAAAAGTTTCCTGTTTGACAAAGGTCTTTGGAATTTATTTCTGCCTTTGGCAATTTTCACAAGAGAAGGGGTAGCCCTTCCCTGCCCCTCACCAGCTGGCTAGATTTCAATGATCATAATTACAAGTTCCTTACCTAAATTTCCACTTCAATTTCAGTTCCCTTCTGTCCTCATCCACTGTCTCTCATCATCTGATTCCATATCCTTTACCTCCCCACAGAGACGATCCTAGCAGGGTGCAGGACCCAGGACAAATCAGTCTATGTGGGGCCCAGATGTGAAGAAGCCAGCAGTGGCAGGGGGGAAAGGGGTGGTTAGCAGCAAGGAGCAGCGGCGCAGAGTCACCAGCCCTAAGCGGGCCCTGCAGGAGGGGCTGTGGCCACTACACTTGGCTCTGTGGGACCCCGTCAAAGCTTGGGGCCCGGGGCAGTTGCCCTGATTCACTTGTCCCCTAGAGATGGACCTGTCTCTCCATGTCCACCCAGAGCCATAGTTTTAGTTTTCTATATTTAAGAATCATTATCTCATCTCTGTCTTCATTACCAGCTAATATGTCTCAATCCTGACTCTCCATGCATACGCATATGCCATCCCTCTCATGAGCAGTCCTGTATATCTTCATAATACTCATCTTTCCATTCTCTTTCACCTTGCATATTATATTTATTACTCTCCTTCAGTTTTTTTATTCCTTAAATCACTCCCTCCTCCTATCTTTTAATAAGTGTACTTTAATCCATTACTATTCTATCTCTTTTAAGCTCCACAAACTGGTGCATTGTGTTATCTCATATTTACCTAATTAGCTAGATGAAGATTCAGAAATAAATAAGCCATGATTGAATGTACACACCTAATTATCATGTGACAACTATTGTGTTGTTTCAGAGTTGTTAGAAATGCCTGAGTGTCCCAGCTGATTTGTAGTTGCAGGGTTCTTCATGAGGACCGACAGACTTGGCAATAAGTATTTTTTTAAGGGAAGGGATAGTGCTGTATATTGAAGAATTATTCATAAGGGCACATACTTGCATTCACTTAGTACAATGTTTAAGTTTAATTAAACAAAATAGAATTCCCAAAGTATAAAATATCCAAATAGCAATTTTTAGGAACTGATTTTCTTCTCTTTCTTCTAGTTTCATTAATTAAATACAACTGCGAATGACAATACAACCTTATATGAACTAATGCTTATTACCCGTTTTTCCTAAGCATTCTTTAGGCAACAGAATCATGGTAGTTCATGATGACTCCATTTTTGCCTCTGTGCATGCACCAGGTACTAATGTATTAATTTGTTATCAGATTAGTGCATCATACAAAACTTCTCTCTGGCAAATAGCTATGATTTTCCTGGGTGGGAGAAGGAAACTCTTAAAGAATAAACTGTTTTGCAGATAGTTTTGAGGAAATTAATTGGGTGAGGAGATGGAAAGGATGGTCAAATTTGGGGCTAATATTGGACTAGATTTTTACATTCATTTAAGCAACATGATGTGAATAAATCACATCATTGTAGGAGTAATCCTGGTGGTGCGTTGAGGGAGCACAGGGGGACATGTGCCCCAACAGCAGGGTGTGGGACTTCAGCCTGACCAGACCCAATGCCCAACAGAAGCAGCGGTGGTAATGGTGTGGAGTGAGCTGGGCTGCAGGCCAACTGGACCCAAAACTAGGCAGCAGTGGCAGTGGTGGTAGCAGCAGCATGAAGCTGCCTCCCCCCACCCCCTACTGTAGCGGTAGTGTGGAGTTGTGCCACCCCCACTCACAGCACTTACACGTCACCTGTGCTGGGAACTTCCTCATCTCTGTATTTTCAAATTTATGATTATACCTCCTGTTTTAGCTCAGTTTTAGCCAATGGGTATGAAGAATTTGGCCAATGGTTCACCAAACTCTTCTTTGCACTCTATCCATATAGCTCTGGAAAGTAAGTTAAAAAACTGTTTGCTTATATGTGACTAGGCCCTAAGTCTGTGTAGTCTGAGCAGAAGAGTAGAGATGTAGACACAGCTAACAACTGTCACTGAATGGGAACCTGCTTACAACTTTTGCAGGGCAGTAGTGTTCACATAGACAATGTCCTAGCTTTTTAAATAAAACTTTCAGCTTTTAGGCATAAAACTATGATGGCTCCAACACCAGGGTTATGTACAGATGTTTAGGGAGGTTAGGGAGAATTTAGATCATGTAAAAATGGCCACCCAATCTAACTTAGCTCCCCCAGGTGTGGACCCTGGGTCCCTAGTTCCTGTATAGAAGTTCAAGAAGGTTAGATTGGTCTAAAAGTAGCCTATCCAATCTAATATAATCATACCACATAGGTAGTGTAACGTCGGTGGGCCTCCCGTCCGGTACCACCCTTTGTCTGGTAGCCCCTCCCCCTCATCCCGCCTGCCACGACTTGGGTGTTAAGTGATTTGAAGGAGGGGTTCAGTGGAGATCTTCTGCCAGAGGAGCTTGCCCGACGTGAAGTGGGGTACTCACGGCTCCGCCACCCCTACACCCCGTCTACTCGCCAACCGGTCACTTGTTGATGAGATGGTCATGCGCCGCTACTTGCAGCCCTTCTTACTGACAGGCCTCCCCGAGACCAACGGTCGTCTTCAGGCAGCCTGGCTCAGCCTCCGCCTGACCCGGCCGCTAGCTCAGGTCCTTTCCTTTCTTCTCTCTCCTGTTCTCAAAAAATACTGCTCCTCGAGAATGGGGGAACTTCCCGAGTTGCTGCTCTGGTCCCAGCAACCCCTGGGGGTCACTGCTCCTGCCCCCACCAGGGCTTCCGGATCTCGCCTCAGCTGCTGGGCTGATGCCCAGTTGCCTGCCTGAGGCTCTGGCTTTGGGGAAGCCACAGCGGCAGCGACGTACTGCATGCCTCCTGTCCCCTCCTCTGGCTTCCCCCCTACCGTGGGGTTTGTCGGGGCTTGTAAAACTTCCGTTGGCCGGGCCGGCGG
>NW_005841881.1:1856985-1859099 GCF_000455745.1 Alligator sinensis | reverse complement strand
GTGTAAACCAGCCGGCCGGGCGCCGGCCCGCGCAGCCGTAATGGCGGCCGCGTCTGCTGCTGCGGTCCCAGCTCTGACGCCGCCGTCCCTCCCAGAGGTGAGTAGCCCGGCCCGTGGCTTTCTTGAGGGGGTGTTGTTGCCCCTGTATCCTGCCTATCCTCTGCCTGCACCCATGACGGCGGCCCGTCACCGTCACAGGTAGTCTAAATTAGATCAGGTCTGGCAAGACCAATCTAACTGAACTTGTATGCAGTTCCCAGCTCATTCCTAGGGCTGGGCAAGCCCAGACCTGGGGCTACACTCTTCCTACTGCCAATGGGATACTTTCAGGCCCCCCTTCACCTCCCCACATCTCAGATAACCAACCCCTTATCACGTGAATCAGCCAACCCCCTTCACCTCCCTAAACCTGTCAAATCCCCCATCCTGCAAGCCACTCCTAGCTTTATCAGTATTTCCTAGTTCCTGAAGCTGAGGAAGTAAATTGGGGTGAGGTGAGGGAAGGGGTATGCAGGATCAGTGAGTGTTGTACCCCACTAACTCCCCATGGATCCCACTATTCCCTCAATCATGCCAAGTCTTCTGAGGACCCTTCTTGCCTCTCAAAATTCCCCAAAGCCCATCCTGCTAGCCCTCCCTGTCCTGCCTTACTGCACATCATGTATCCATTTTTAACTTGATCTAACCTCCCTCTAACCTTCCCAAATGTCTGTGTCTACCCCACAGAGGGGAAATGAGCACTCAACCCAGCATACTTCACAGAGGGGGCATGGGGGTGTGGCACTGCACCCATGATTTGGGTGTTCCAGGCAGTGGATGACTTTGTACTGGGGACATTTTCACTATTCTGTTTTCCATACGCTCCTAAATATGAGTTCAGTAAACTATAATAGCTTGCAATTGACCAAAGTTTGCAATGTGCTTGCCTTATATGAAGTTACCAGAGATGAGAGGAGTACTTGGAGAACCCATGCTTTTGGGTTCATAGGGGCAAGAGGGCATGATGAAGAGCCATCATTGAGCAGGGAGTGAAGATGGAGATGGTTGTTAGAAAGGTAGATTTTACTGAATAAGCAGTACAAGGAAGCTCATTGATAAAAGTTCCAACCAAAGGTGGGGAAAAGTAAACAGTACAGTTGTGGCCATGTACCGAAGTATCAGTTGCAGCAGTGGTGGGAGATGAGGAGTGATGTTATCTGGAATGTCTATAGGCCTACACATGACGCTGAACCAGTGCACTGTGAACTGGTTCAAAAGAGCACTTGATTTTCCAGGTACTCTTTTAAACCATTCCATATGGCTTTGTACCAGTTTAACAGACACATATGCCTGTTTACTTCAGGTTTAAACCACGAGTAGGGCTAAGTGTTACATGTGCCCATAACCTATGAGTAGTACTCTCATTTCTTGAATGTGTAATCTGAGTTAAAGTCCAGCTCCCGTATTTTTTTTTAATAAAGCAGAAGATACACTGATACATATCTACCAGATTGGGAAATAATTCAGATTCTTAAAGTGCCAAGTTATCTTTTCCCTAAGAATGAGAAGGACTGACATAAAACAGTGCTATCTCTAATATCTATAGGACCAGAATTCTCACAAATGTGCAATATTTTTGCATATATCTAACATGCAGAGTAATTGCTATCCAGGGGCTTATTGGAATTCTTGGTCATGTATTCTCATGTAGAAATAATCAGGAAGTAAACACAAATCCAACATAAGAGAACGTAAGATCCAACTTAGATAGACAACTTGAGTACATGGCCAATGGCTTGCTTCCACATTTCTGGTTATGGTAAGTAGTATAACATTGTAAGGATGCCTGATACTTTCTCAGGCAGACAAGGTTCTTTGGGTGAATCTGATATCTTTTATTAGACCAACTTAAATAGTTAGAAAATAATTATTAAGCAAGCTTTCGGGTTCAAAAACCCTTCGTCAGGCTAAGGAAGTTTCAGAAGTTGGTGTGTGCTCTTCCTGGATGGAATGAAAAGTAAAGAAGCCAGAGGCTGGGCTGGTATGCATACAAGATAGGTAGTCAGTGAAAATGTAGATTGAGAAGTCAATGGGTGAGACACAGGCTGGGGGGGGGCGAGGGCAAGAGGAGAGGG
>NW_005841881.1:1847779-1856961 GCF_000455745.1 Alligator sinensis | reverse complement strand
AAGTGGAGAGATACCTGGGGAGTCAGATGTCAGGCAGGTTATAATGTGTCATAAATCCAATGTCTATATTTAGTCCATGATTTTTAGTATCCAGGAGGTTGATGAAGTGGAGTTCATAGGCTCGTCTCTGGGAAATGTTTTCTAAGTTTCCTTTGAGGATCAGGACTGAGAGACTGGAGAGAGAGTGGTTTTCTTGTGAGAAATGTGCCCCCACCGGTAATTGGGTATTTCTGTCTTTGATAGATTTCTGGTGTGCATTCATTCTGGTGCGCAGTTGTTGCTTGGTCTCTCCTACGTATTTTCCATCAGGGCATTTGGTGCATTGGATGAGGTATATTACCAGCCTTTACTTTTAATTCCATCCAGGAAGAGCACACACCAACTGCTGAAACTTCCTTAGCCTGATGAAGGGTTTTTGAACCTGAAAGCTTGCTTAATAATTATTTTCCAACTATTTGGGTTGGTCTAATAAAAGATATCAGATTCACCCAAGGAACCTTGTCTGCCTATGTCCTTAGACCAACACGGCTACAACCTACACCCCTGTGACACTTTCTCATGCATGCTTGTTGTTTTATGTGAAATCTACTGAGTGTTTTCATGCAATGACACAAGAGGAATATGGCAGAGAGAAGATCCATTTTGTCATATTGGCCAATGACAAAAATACAATGTAAATTAAAGTAGTTAAGTTATGTGCTATACTATAATAAGAACAACAAGAATAAAAACACCACCATGAGTACCACAATCACCACCACCACAAGGCAACATGCAATAGCTAAGTTGTATTATTATTCTCTAAAAGTGTCCTCTCAAAGATGTCAAAACACTTCACAAACTTTGGTGATTTTTTCCTCACAATATCATTTTGAAAATGTTGAATATTATTATAGCCAAGGAAACTGAAGCAAAGAAATGGAAGAGGTCATAAAAAGGGAATAGTCAGAAATAGATCCTAGATTTCTTGATTTTCAGTCCCATGTTTCTCCCACAAGCATATTTGATTTCACTTTAAAAAGTCAGAAAAAAACACTGATTTTTTTTTAAAGTAAAAAATGTCCACACATGTATTTTCAGATTCATTCTCATTAGTAATGCTTTCTGGTGTGTGTATGTGTGTGTGTTTTAATTCCCCAAAGGGAAAGACAGAGGACAAGAGTAAATGTCTCAATAAATTCTTTTTAAAATACTCTTGCATAATTCATGCTTATTCTCAGAATCTGTAAAGCCAATTTAAAATGCCAGAAGATATTTTTTAATGCTTCAGTGATCACCAGTTGTGCAATTGTCACCAAAATAAGGAAATCTAGTGAAAACCCTTTGGTAGATAATTAAGAATGTTCATTTTCAAAATGTCCAAAATATTAGCAAGATTCATGAATTCTCTGACAAGGCCTATGTTTGACATTTAGAGTCTAACATGCACTGTAATATTTTTTTCTAATCCTTAAATAACCTTCAACAGTGCAAACATCTAAACTATTAAAAGATCATATGAGATAAATAGCATGTCACAATCAAGTGCAGATGTCAGCATTTAAAGATCCCACATGGAAAATTGTAAAATTGAATTTTCTGGTATTTCTTTTTGTTTTTATTATGATAAGTGAGAGACCACATCAGTGGCGATGTGTCGTGGATGCACAGGGGTGCATGTGCACCCCTGAGAGCACTGGTACACCCTCTGACAGGCCATGCTCCCTGATGAAGCAACGGGCAGGGGGGGCAGGCGGGAGCACCAGTGCCCCCCTGCGAGCGCTAGCCAGGGAGTGGGAACACCACAGCTACTTCTGGGAGCGCCGTGGCTGCAGCCACTTCCAGGAACACTGTGGCCACTTCCCAGCTGGTGCAGTTGGCTGTGGGCCCCCCCGCCCCTTCAGTCACTTACTGGTTGCTGGGGGGGCACATGCCCCCCCTGACTAAGACAGCACCAGTCCCCCATGGACCACATTCAAAAATTAAACTCAAATTCCAAGGGAAATAATTTTTAGAGCAAGATCTCTTTATCTCATATTCTTTGTTCAAACAGGATCTAAAATAAATTAGATAGATTTCTGGAACCTACACTAATGCTTTGGAGCACCCTGTCTCCCTTTAATGGTCAGAGCATGTGTAGAAATTTCTGAGTCATGAAATGGACCCTTAACTTTTTACAGACAGACATCTGAGGTTCAAGTCCTGAAAACAACCTAGGTAAAAGCATTGTTGTATTTCTGCTAATTTTAAATATTCCAGTGTAAGCAGGATTTGTTGTGGTGATTTTCTTGGCTTGATTTTAACCTTGTCTGCCTTTGTAATTATTGAAACATTAACGTAGCTTCATAAGAATAATATATAAAACTTAAAACTAGATCAGACAAAGCCTTAGAGAATATACTGTAACAAATAATCCTGTTTTAGCTGAGATATTGACTAGATCTCTAATGATTATTTTAATTGATTTATTTATATCTTGATACTGCCCATTTTGTACTCTAGGAACCTCCTCTAAATGAAAAAATATAACATGCTACAGAGGCATTTGAGGTTTTATAGTAATTATTGAATTATTGGGAAGTTATCATAAGCTAATATAAGCGGTCTTTCATAAATTCTAGCCATTTCCTCATGTATTTCTTAAAAATATCCATACAGCAAAATATTGAAATGCACGCCTATCTATAATCATGTAGATGGTTATATGATTGTAACAAAGCAGGGCTGGAAGAGACTTCAGGAGATCATCCAGCCTAGTCCCCTGCTCATAGCAGCACTACATCATCTGAGCCAAACATCTGTCTAATCTTGTCTTGAAAATTTCCAAGGATGGAGATTCCACAGGTGCTTTCTTCAGAAAGTTCTTTTTAATCTCCAATTTAAATTTCCTTTGCTTTGTTTAATGCCATCGATCCTGGTCCTGTCCTATACAGTCACAGCGAAAATTATATCCCTATCCTCCATCCGGTGGCTCCCAGTGAATTATTCAAACACTGTAATTAAGCACATGTTTAAGAGTCAGATCCAAAATCTAGGTCCAAAGCACCTAATGAAGCTTAGTGGGAACTCAGTCATTTAAATCCAAAATCCTGGTTCAAAACACAAAGAAAGAAACAAAGTAAAACAAAAACCTCAAGATGGCACTGTAAAAACCTTATTTTTTACTCTAAGAGCTTTGTTACATGGTGCACTTTGAGCTACTCAAATGTTCATCAGTGTTAGTGCTAATTTGCATTTGGAACAGTTACACCTTAAGGCTCAAAACCTTCTCTGACTGTCCCTGACCTGCAGAGCTGTGACTTGCCACTAGATTAGGGGCCAGACTAGGAGCTATAGCTGTGCGTTACCATTGAGATGGTGAGCCAGGACAGGCTACTATTCCTGTTCTAGGTGTGTGTGTGTGTGCAAGATGCAGGGGGGTGGGGCAGGAACATGAAGCTGGATGTGAATTAATGGGATGGGGTGGGTAATGAAATGGGAGTGGAAAGGAAATGGGAATGGAGGAACAGTGGTGAAATGAAAGTAGTCAGTCACTGAAGAACAAACAAAATAAAAAGCAGTAAAAAAAAAGCATATAAAAAGAAATAAAGAGGAAGTTAATTAAAGAAGGACTCATATTTTAATAAATTGGGATTGGGGTGTGAGGGTGCTGATCATGCTTCCCTGGGTGGCTCAAAGCTGGGAACACTCTGGATTTAGCTGGGAGCGGAACATGTATTTTTTAGATTACAGTTCTGATATTAGGCACGTCAGTTCTTCCATACACCAGCTTAGGTACCTAAATCCTTTATTGGATCTAACCTCAAAGCGCATCCCTGGATTAGGATCTCAATGCTTGAAGAAAAAAAAAAGATTATTTTTCCTCCAAGCAGAAGGTCTAGGTTCTGGAAAGTCAGTAGAAGTGGATTCCAAAGGGCTGGTAGTTATTATTCTTTGCAGCTAAGTCGGTAGTCTTATAGTAGAAGTGACTTTGATGTGTAAGGAGCAGAAAGCTAGTTGGAGAGGGGGTTTTTTTTGGTTTTGTTTCATGTTTTTTCAGAATAATTACATAATACCAGATATATATACCAGATATATATATACCTGGTATATATATCTGGTATTATGTAATTATTCTGAAAAAACATAAAATATATGATATATATATGCAAGGGGATGAATTTAACTCCTGGCTGCTAAGGAGTTAAATTCTTGCCTCTAACAGCCAGATATATCTGCAACCCCTGTGACTACACAGATAAATAGACACCTGAGGAACAGGTTGTCTGCATGGGAGCTTAATTGAAGAGCAGGAGTCCTTGGGTAGGGTGAAGAGGGGAATGTTAATGAGACTAATTGGCAGCTTAAAACTTGTTCCCAAGGCCAGATGGGAGAATATAAATTGGCTACAGCCAGTGAACAGAGAATAGTGAGGGTGTAGCTAGTAGTTCTTTGCTGCATATGAGTGTGAGGTCTTTAAGATTAATGTTTGTCTTTATGCTGAGTAAGGCTGTTATTTCTGCTTGGGCTGAAGCTAGGATAAGTCCTTTCTCCTCAAACATACTTGCCATAAGGACTGACCTATGAATTATATAGAATACAGAAAAACAAACAACAGGAATACAAATAGGCTGGGTCTTAAGGCACTGGTGAGCTTCAGAGCAGTCTAGAGCGCAGCGGCTCTGCTGGGTCTCTAGCATAGCTGAGAGAGAGCCCAGCAGATATGAATTTTATCCTGAGGCAAGGGGAATTCCTTAAAGGTAAAGGTAGGGTGCTTTGCGGGGGACCATCTCTAGTAAACAGGTCTTTCTTTGAGGCAATTTTCTTAGAACAGATTTGTTCATTACTACTGGTACAAACATTATTTTAACAGACCCCCTTCTGTTATTAAAAAAAACCCAACAAACCAGTAATGGATGTTATGTTCACTATAAGGTTTCTTGTGGTAGGAAGTGGGGAGCTCCTTTCTTCAGTGAAGGTAATAATAATAATAAACTATCCTGTTAAGCAATGCGGGAGACAGGGTGGGGAGGAAGAGAAGGAAAAACATCACAGATGGAAATCCAAAGGAGCTATATGGCAGCCATAACTTAACCACGCTTCCTAAATAGGCCCAAGATGGCTTCTGTAAGCTTTGGCTGCAAGCAGGATGCTTTGCAAATTTGTCTCTGTCACAAAAAGAAGATGGGGCTGAAGGAATTTCAAATTTTCCTAAGAGTTGGGATTTTCATTTTTGCTAAAGATGGAGAGGACAACAGGGATGTTGTAACAGAATCATGGTTTTCCTTGAAGGGGAAGTAAGGTAATGGTGTCAGAGGAAGTGGAAAGAAAGATGTGAAAATAGGAAGCTGGTAGTACTTGAGCTGAGTTGAGTTCCTCTAAACCATGTCTGCTAATTAAAAACAAGTATCTTGAATATAAGTTACAGCATCAGCAAAGTTGATTTAAAGCTATTTAGCAAGTTATAAAACAATGATGAGTCATGACAACTGTAATGAACTAGGTACATATATCTACTTTACATGGAATAGACTCTGAAGTGATCAGCTGTAGGAAACTGGCCATATACTGAGGATAGGTTATGGATGTTTTTGTTTAGATCAGATGGAAGAGTTTATTGGAGCAGGACATGAATCTTTGCTTTGTCAGGTATCCAGGTTGTAGTTTTACTGGTCTAGAGGCAAAAGGAATTGCATTTACACCAGTTCTGATTCCTTTTGCTTTAAGCATGAAATTTCAGGTTGCAGCAGAGTGGCAAGGAGTGTGAATTGCTAAACCGTTTTACCTTTATTTGTTCAGTGGGGGAAAAGTAGTCGCAAAGGGAGCTGTAACACTAAATGCTAATTTAAAAAATATGATTGCCTACCTTACATCCTTTCATCCTGCCTTTAAGTTGATAATTGGCAATGGAGATACTATAAAGGAAGACCTTTTAAACTTAAAGATCTGTTCAGCAAAGACCACCCTTTTCAACAGACAGTTCATGTCACAGCTACTTGGCATGTTGATAGTGGAAGAAATAACAGGTGTTGGGTTGAGTTTAGAAACATGTATGCTGAGTTGCAACCTTCTGGCTCGCTTTACATTGGTAGTTTTAATTTTGGAGGTATCTATATAGCAAACTCCATTCTAACTCAAAAAATCTGCTGATCTTTCCACAAACACAAATCAAAGTGAAAAATAGACTGCCACCCTGCATTACTGTAGAAGGGCAGGAACAGATCAGATAAGATCAGCAGAAATGCATCATAAAGGGAGTTGATAGGAATTAAATTAACTGAACCTTTTATATTTTTATAAAATATTTCTCCTACTTCGCAGGTGTAATCAGGAATGACTCCCTATAAAAATATTCAGGATATAATTGGGGGGGAAAAAAAAGGCGAAAAGGGATATGCTTCTTTAAATGAGCCCAGACAAATAGTAAAATAGTCTAAAACAATTTCTTCTCTATGGTATTTTCCTGTGCTATTTGTGTCCAAATGATACAAACACAAAAGCTTCCTGAAGCTTAGAGCTAGTCCATTTTAATGTGCTGCTTTAAATGTTAAAAAGGATACTGCCAACTTTAAAGTACTCCTAACAATCATTTTCCCATTTGTTAGGCTATTGAATCAGCTTAGAATCCCCAGCATTGCTGTTCTTATTTTTTGTTAACCACCAAAAATGTGCTCAGTGTTGTACAATACACAAATTACTTGCCTTGCTTTTTAATTGGTGTTATTTTTTAATTTAAGCTGGGGAAGAAATCAGGATTTAGAAATTACACTACTGATGATATGCAGCATACTGAAATCTTAATTCTCTTGTTGAAATGGGTGGTAGGGCAAAATGTTTCTGTAAATGTTGAAACATGTTTAGATGAAGTCAGAGACTTATTATGTTTATTTGTCTATTATCTTTTCTAGCAAGTGAGTTAACTGACTGCTGATGTTCATGGGAACACCCAATTTGGGAGTAAATATTGAGGAAAACAAACATCAATCTTTTAATATTTAGGACTGAAAACTGATTCTAATCCAGATTCATGTAGTTGCAATATTGACTGATGAATAATTGCCAAGACATAATGAATTATATGGTGAATAATTTAAAATAACAAATAGTTATAGTATCTGATTATCTTAAATGTGTTTAAGAAACCCACCCTAGCAGCCAATTCACAGTTAGAATAACAGGCAAAACACATTCAGTGCATGAATTGCTGTAAAATATGCTTGCAGTTTGACAGAATATTTTTGTAGGAGTTGATGGGACTCTCTAGACCTATTTTCTGTCTGTGTAAATGTTTGCTGCCATTAACTGAAGAGTACCAAGATGTAGAAAAGTGAAATTCAGAAGTAAAAAAGCAACACACAGCGTGAAGCTCAGCAGGGTGTTTAACTTTGTCCTTCACTGTTGCTCTTGGTACCAAGAGCTGCTGTAGTTAATATCTCTGCTTACCCCTTCTGCTGTACTCAGTATTATTTGCATTCCTGGCAGTTGAATAAATTCTCTAGCCTATTGTTATAGTTGCATAGTAAATATCTACCTCAGGAAAATGCTGGTAATTCTAAAAGCAAAAAGAAAATGACCCAAGAAAACTGTATGGTGCAATGCCTAAGGGTCTATGCACAAGAAAAAAGAAGGCAAAGATAGGAAGGTGGTTTAGCTTTGCTAATGGCAGAGAATCTTTGCTTGTTTAACTCCTAACTAACTACATGCTCACTGTAACATATCAGGATCAGTGAACTCTGAGAAGGCAAAAATAGGCTTGGAAGGAAGCAAGTAAATCAGAGGTAGCTCCGGCAAAATCAAAGGGTAAAGTCAGAATAAGTGCAAGGAGAATAAGTACAGGATGGTGGCAGGGGAAAAACAATGGTGGGGGTAAAATGCATAGATTCTCAGATAAATATTTGGTAGAACAAGACAAGCTAAAGCGATGCAGATGCAATCCTCTATAATTGTCCTGAAGTCATAAATACTAGGAAAGGGTGGGATGCAGGGAGCAGCAGAGGAGACGCAAGCAGATAAAATCACACATCAGCTAAGTTACTACAAATCACTAAAAACCGTTGGAGCTTTCTGAATTGGCCTCACGTCTAATTATGCCAGCACCTCTGAGAGGTTTGTTTGTTCGTTTGTTTGTTTGTTTTTAATTATGGAAATAAAACCTTAACCCGGTCAGGAAGAAAGCAGGTTGTTTGTTTGTTTGTTTTTTTCCCCGTTGACACTTTAAAATATCTTAAAATTCCTGGAAACCTTGGGTTCCAATAATTGTCTTTAGCTTTTAGAAATCTTTGTGTCATGGCTGTGATGGAGGTAGAAAAATCATAGTTCTTCACTATAGCATAAAAAAGTGCTGCCTAATAACTTTGTTTATAACCATGTACAGAAAATGAAGCAAAAAGCCAAAAGGGGTAGAAAAAGATGGAGAGAGAGAGCTTGCAGGTCTTCAGTCCTTTGGCAACAAGTATATACATGGAATCACAAATAGCAATCGGAGCCCCACTAGTTCATGCCCTAGCAGTAGAAGAAAGCACAGACAATGTTCATGGCCATTACCACCAGCCATCAGAGGGTCTTAGGTAGGTTTGCACTGCTTGTTACAACTCGTAGAACCCTAAATGGCCTTAGGCCAATCTCCCTATGCAATAGCCTCTTCTCCTATGCTTTGTTGCTCTAGCAGCAGGCAGCACAGGCTCTTGAGCTGGATGAGAGATATAGTGACTGCTAAGGTATCCTCTGTGTAGAACCCTGGACTGCCCTTTGGTCTAAAGTAACCTAAATGTAGTGACCTTTTGGGTACTGTGCCCAAGGCATCATTTTTGGGATCAACACCCATAGGAATGGACAAGAGATTTAAGCGGCTGCTATTTGAGTTCTTGTTTGAAATGGTTATTTCAATGCTTGTTGGGATTGCTGAAATGAAAGTGCACAGCCTGGAAAAGCTCTAAACTGCTGTAGAAGATGGTAGAAGTAATAGTCTTTTTAAGCCTATTACCCTGGTTCTTCACTGATTCCCCATTAAATAGAAAGTGAACCTCCCAGGTCTCTGTTCCTGTATAGGTATTGTCTTCCCTATTTGGACTCAAGACTACCCTTGGCAGCTATATACCACTGACACAGTGCAATTACCAGCCAACTGGAGAAAAGAAGGACAGAAGTTTCTGGGTAGTTGGGGGAAAAACTGTAGCACTTATTTCTAGAACAGATAAGAATGACCACTAACCTCAGAACTTGCT
>NW_005841881.1:1840304-1847748 GCF_000455745.1 Alligator sinensis | reverse complement strand
CAGGGAATTTCTTCCTTCACAAAATCTTCATAATTAAAATAGAGACAAAAATGAAACAAATATTTCCCTTCTCTAGAGCATCCCTCTACAACTGTTATTACCACCTATGAAGAAAAAAAAATGTCTTTTATATACATCCTGACATGCTCAGATAATATTGTGATGAATGCAGTGTAAGGTCCTAAAAGGACTTTGATGGCATTACAGCCCAGATCAGTCTCTGAAGACAAATGAAAATGACTGCTGCCCAAATGCCACTTTCTGGAATCTCTGAGGAAAAAGTGGGAGTTTAGCCAGGTTATTATTGTATCTACTGCTCCCAAGCTTTCTAACAAATTTTAAAAGAATCAGCATGGTTATTTGGTTTTGGTTTTTATAAGAATTAGAGGAGTTCCTGTGCCTTGAACAGCAAATTGACAGGCACTAAAGAAATTGGAGATGCTTAAAAACATCAATGTTTTCTTATAGCAACATTCTTAATAATATGATGCAACACTTCATGGGGGCTTTTTAAGTCCTAGAGTGAAAATATATAATTTCTAGAACAAGCTTGCAGGAGTTTGTTGGGCAAAGGAGTATGCTGATTCTTAAACCTTAAACCTATCAAGAGAAAGCCATTCCAACAGTCAGGAATAGGTAATAGAAACAGTAATAGGAAGCTATTCCAACAGTCAGGTATCTGAGATACAGTTCTTCCATGTGCTGAGAAATGTTGTTTCTGTTGAGGATGCCTTAGGCCTTAAGGAAACATAAATTCTCTGATGCATATTAAGAACTAGAGAATGTATTTGGGATAGAATATTAAAGGTTCCAAGATCAACCTGAACAGAAAGCATAGAATTAGCTGTGAGAATCGTTGAGATAATGGGAAGAATCCTTTCCATGCACATATTAGAACGAAAGATTTTCAGACAAGTTTCACGGCTTTATGTGTATTTTGATACCGCCTACAAACCTGTCTTTCCATGTGATGGAATGCCTACAACACTTTACACATATTGATAAATCCAGAGTAATGCATATGAGGAAAAATAACCCCAAATGTACATGCAAAATGCTGAACTCTGTACTAGTTGTTACCACTCAGGGAAGAGACATTGGAGTCCTTGTAGATAGCGCTCTAAAATATTAGTTCACTGTGCAGCAGTGACCAAGAAGCCAATATCGTGGTAGATTTCCATAGGAAGGGAATTGAAAACAGCATGGAAAACACATCACCTGTATGCATGATGCAAACACATTTTGAATACTGAGGTTGTTGATGGTCTTCACATCTTAAAAAGGATGTAGCGGAATTAGAAAAAGTACATGGAAGGCTACAAAGATGATCAGGATATGCATACCAGTAGAGACTGAAACGTTTGGAAATATCAGACTGAGAGGGTGATGTGATAAAAGTCTATGAAATCATTAAGGGTGAGAATAAAGTCAATAGAAATTGATATTCAATGAGTCCCAGAATAGAAGAATGAGGGCATGAACCTAGAATTATTGTGATGTTGGGTTGATACTTTTTTACACATCATAAATTAGCTTATTGAACCCAGTTGCGACAGGAGGTTGTAAAAACAGGTAGCAATGAGATTCAAAAGGAGATTAGGCAAATTTTTGGACGATACTTGCACTGGTAGATGATAATAAGAATAGTCATTGATGTATCCTTTGACATCTCTAAATCAATGATAGCTGATGCCAGGGAGGGCATGACAGGGGATGGGTCATGTTCTTATATATAGCAAGGAAGAATTTATGTTCCAACTTTGTTCTTACAGAAGTGGCTAACTCAAACCACAATGTTTGGATCAGGATCCATTTCACCCAAAGTTCTCATCATGTCCTTGGATTACATTTGGGTTCAAACCAAAATGAGTGAATGAGCATACCATGTACACTAGGCCTGGATTGTTGGAATTCCAAGTGTATGACATTGTTTTAGGCCTGGAACTTAAAATCCAGATTATCTCTATTCAACAGCAAGCACTCACCTAATACATTTTGCATGTAATAGCAGGTTCTCAGACTCTTTTGGTGAGTTGAAGTTGGAGTTGTGTGAATATGCCAGAAAACTATCAAATATTTGCTGATTTTTAAATATCAGTGTCCCATTTGGTGGTTGTTGTTTCAGATAATATAGACAGCAGATCTAATTGGATTGAGAAAGGAAAAGTAAAGAAAAGAATACACTTCAGAAAGTTACTTTAAAATATTCTCAGAAGATAAACATTTTCTCCTACAACATGATTCTTAGAATTATTCTCATACAGTCAGGTAACAGGAATATACTATGTGATGTATGAAGAGTCCAATCAAAATTTTGAATACCATTTGCTCAGTGAACACTTTCTCTCCAAAAAGAATTATCTGCATAGATGTTGGGGGAAAAAAATCAGTGACCAATTTTCAGTATTGAATAAATTCAAGAAAATTATCAGATGTTCCAGCAGAAATCATGAACAGAAAAAAAGATTAAATCGATATAATAAATCAACCGCTTTGTATGATTTGTTCAGTTCTAGTCGGAATAATGGACTCTGAAATAGCAAACCCATGAGATTTCAAAAAGGCAGGCCCTGGCTTTCCCTTCTGCTTATACAATTGTATATGCTTGTGACAACCATACTCACAACTACAAGTTTAATATTGTACTTCTCAACATGGAAATAACACTATAGACATTATGGTATAGGAGTTTCTGTACCGATTATGTTAAGCTTTACCACAGCAAAATGAATTAATTAATGTTATATTTCTCTGAGCATATGGTAGAGGGATTTGGTTTGTGCACTGTAAATGTTTATACTCTTGTAGTACCAGAGAATTTGTCATCATCTTGGGGAGTTGGAAGCTTGTGTGTTAAAGCTATGCGAATGAAAGTTGCTTTAACTGGTGATTTCCCTGATGTTTACTGATTGTGTTAATGAGATGAGCACTTGAGCAATCTTGTGCTTAGCAAACAACGTCCTTTTGTCTGGGGTAACAAACCATTTACGGCTAGCAGAGGGCAGCCAAAAAGCAAAAATAATTAATACTAGCCAAAGGGCTTAAATAGAATAAGGAGAGCTTTACTATATCACAAGAACATCAAATACTAGGAAGACAATAAACATATTAATAAATAAGAAGGAAGACAGAATTGAATACAGCTCTAAAAGGGTTGAGGTGTTGAACTCCTTTTTAAAATCATGATTTTAGGAAAACCAATTTGGATAAATGCAACATAAGAAAAACCTTGTAAAGTAGCTATTGATTCAAAACTTTAAGGGTATATTTGGTATATTCAAACATCTCAGAGTACAATAGTCCAAGCAGACTGTATTAATGGAACTTGTTAACAAACTTTATAGCTAGATATCAATCTTGAGGATGCAAAGAAGGAAACATGTGTGTGTGTGTGTGTGTGTGTGTGTGTGTGTGTGTGTGTGTGTATATATTATTCCTGATGTTCCAAAGAAAACTCAAAGAAAATAACCAACTCTGTTTTCACTGTGCCTCTTAGCAGAGCACAGTGTTTCTTTTAAAATTCAAATACTATGTCTTTTTCATTCAAGCACACCATGGAAGACTGGGGAAGCTCTATTTCTGTTCCACGTACAGTTGAAATCCCATATAATTAGCTATGGAAGGGACATGTCCTGAGCTTGCTATGGTACTGGCATCATAAGAACGCAAAAAAAATCCCGTCTCCCCCCACTGCCCAAAACCCCACCACATAGCTTATCTGTCACATCACTTCGGGGATTTCCTTTTATCAGCATTATAGCATCATAGGTTCTCATCTTCTATATACAACTGGAAGCCTATAACCAGATTCTTGATATCTCAGTTTACACCAGCATAAATCCTGACCATTTCAATTCACAGCAGCTTCCTATACATCAAGTGAGATCAGAAGCTGGCCATATCTTGTGAAAAACTTGTATCTGTTTCTTACTAATTTTTTGGAAGAAAATAAATCATGAAAAACAAGAACTCTGCAGAGGTGATAGTTTCAAGTTCAGTACTGTGTACAGAAGTCAAGAGAAAGCATTGGTAAACTGAACATCAGTTAATGACTAATGCATTAATTAACAGACTAAGGGAAATCCATTAACATTTTGACCACCAGTGGTTAACCTGTTGTCATAACTAATTTTCAGGGCATTAAAAGCTGTTATAAACTATATTCATAAGAGCCCATTGGTTATTTTCCTGGCTGATAATATTAACAGTTATGTCAACTGGGTAATCTCTTCAATAATTTAACAAAAACAGATATTAGGTTCAGTTGCCCTATAATTAAAACAAAATCCCTAGCAGCAGAAACAGTGTAGAAATCTATCTGTCTGCTTATGGGTTTTTATACAGAGCCTATCACTGTGGGATCTGTGTTAAGAGAAAGTATATGATTTTTGTTAGAAGATATTTGTTTGAATTGAAGAGTACAATTTTCATACTTATCTCAAAATACTTTTTAGGAGAGAGAGCCTCATAGTTACTTTTTTCGTTTGGTTACCACAGTGATTACACAACAACTTCAGTAGGCTCAATGTTATCTCATGTTCACCTTAATAGGCTGTAAATATATTACTAGGCAAACACTTATGTAGGGCCAAATCCTCATTTTCATACGTTATAAGTCAAGGATAGGTCCCATGCTTCTTTGTCAGTTGTCCTTCTACTGCATCCTCTCATATTGTTATATCCTGATTTATATGTATAACTGATCTGCCACACATGAAAATGTTTAAGAGATGTTACTTATCTTAAAGCAGCCTAAAGTAGGCTAGTTCCTAGACTCTTTTCCTCGACTAAGCCTCCTCAGGAACCTGGAACTGAGATTCTGCAATAGTTACTGAAGGGAAAGTAATGTCAAGGTAAGTGGCCAGGTTTAGAGGTTTCACTGTACTTCTTGCCCAACATCTTTTCCATACTTTTATGTAAAGCAAAAGATTAAACAAGCAGGTGCCATATTGTGACAGTTTGGTTAATCTCTCTATTTGCAACTTATTGAATTTTCTAATTCATCTGAATGTATTTAATATTAATTAATTGGAACTTATGATCTGGATTTATTGCTGATGTCAGGGTTGTTACATATATCTCTCCAAGCAGAGACAATGGAGAGGCTATACTGGACTAGTATAGCCACTAGTCCAAACTCAAGAAGAGTTTGGACTAGTGGCTGTCCAAACTCTTCTTGAACACCTGCAGTGATGGAGAGTCTACACTTTCCTCAGGCAGTCTATTCTACTGCATCACTGTTCTAACAATGAAGATTTGTGTTTTCTCATATCCACTCTAAACCTACTTTGTTTCAATTTCAAACTATTGGTCTGCATCCTAATCCCTGCTTAAGGCAGAAAAGGTGTTTTCCCTCCTTATAGATTCATAGATGCTAGGGTCGGAAGGGACCTCAATAGATCATCGAGTCCGACCCCTGCATAGGCAGGAAAGATGACCCCAGCTAGATGCCTATCTAACCTCCTCTTGAATGTTAGATATTCCCAATAGTATTCATGGATTTTCATAAATGCCCAGCCCCTTCAGAGGAGAAAACATCATCAAACACTAGCTGGTAGGGCTGGAGGCAAAAGGGTTAAGATAATTATCAAGTGAAATATTGAAAAGTATGCATCTCATGTTCTGTATCGGAGATTACACATTTTTTAAAACATTGTCGTGTATTTGGCCCTAGTGCCGTGATTCCCAACTAGAGTGGTGTGGGACCCTGGGGTGCCCCAAGGTATGAGGAGGTAAGCAGATAACACAGGCTCAGGCTCTCCCTGCTCTGGCCCCTCTGCTAGGAAGTAAACAGTGTAATATAAATTAATTTTTCAAATTGGGTGACACACTATTCCCAAAGTTACAGAGGTGGGCCTCGAGTCCAAAAAGGTTGAGAACCACTGCCCTAGTGACTAGCTCTGGTTTCCACTAGGATGAGAAGATGCAAATAGCTGTTTCTTTGTCTTTGTTACTTACAGAGACATGTGAGATGGATAAATCCAGTCTTCTGGGATGTGTCAAAGACATTTTCCATAATGTATCCAAATCCAGACAAAAGGGCATAGTGATTTTACAAGGTTGTCCATGGAACATTGGAGGCCTCAAACTTGGACAGAGTACACTTCACTCCCTCGTCCAAGTCTCTGATGAAGACATTGAAGAGTATCAGTCCTAGGACCGAGCCCTGCAGGACTCCGCTGCCTACACCCTTCCCGGTCGATACCGACCCATCCACTACGACTTTCTGGGTGTGACCCTCTAGTCAATTCACCACCCACCAGACTGTGTAGTCATCCAAGTCACAGCCTCTTAACTTGTTCACCAATATGATGTGGGATACCATATCGAAGGCCTTACTGAAGTTTAAGTATATGACGTCAACCCCTCCTCCTGCGTCCAGGCGTTTTGTAACCTGGTCATAAAAAGAGACTAGATTAGTCAGGCATGATCTACCTGCTACAAACCCATGCTGGTTTCCCCTCAGCATCATTTTTCCTTGTTATGGCTTCTTTCAAGTATTTGAACACAGCGACTACATTCCCTCTTATGTGCGTTTCCACAAGTTGAACATACCTACTAGATCCTTCAGCCTCACTTCATGACTTGTTTTTAAAGCCCTTTGTCATCATTGTAGTCCACCTCTGGACCCTCTCTAATTTCTCCATATCCATTTTAAAATGTGGAGCCAAGAACAGCACACACTATTCTAGATGAGGCCTAACCAGTTCTGAGTAGAGGCCTCCCAAGTCTTGCACCTAATGCTTCTATTGATACATCCCAAAATCTTAATTATTTTTTGTGCAGCTGCATCACACTGAAGACTCATATTGAGTCTGTGATCTACCAAGACTCCCAGATCCTTCCAGGTGTCATTCATTTTGTAAGTGTATTTTTGATTCATTTTGTATTTGTTTTTTGATTATTCTTCCTGAGGTGTATCAAACTTTACCTTGTTAGCTTCAGCCTAGCTTTCCAATCTGTCAAAATACTTTTGATATGTACTTCCATCATCAAATGTGTTCAGTCTTTCCCAGTTTTTTGTCACCTGCAAAAAAAACCCCAGGGAAAGTCATGTAGAAATCTATTATTTGGTCAAGATCCACATCTTGCTTAGGCAGGATATTTTATAAAAAGTCTTCGGTGTTTTTGGAATCCTGGTTAAGTCTGAGATGCAGAGATTATAGGGAAAATATTAGTGAACAGCACTTGTCATTTTTCTTACTATTTTTAACAAGTAATTCACCACTACCCAGAAGACAGAAAAAAAATGTCTCCTGTTTGTACCATGTATTTAAGTAACCACTTTTGATTCTGTGACCTACAGTAGAGTTAATCTACATTTCCATTTTTTCCTGGTTTTTCATTAGCTTTGTCAAGGATGATCTCATCAGGAACATATTTTGCAACATGAGTTCCACTGAGCAATTCAAAAATCTTTGATGGATTCCAAAACTAGTATTTA
>NW_005841881.1:1833045-1840273 GCF_000455745.1 Alligator sinensis | reverse complement strand
CAGCAGGATAAAAAGGAAATCCTCGCCTAAGGTCAATCCTTTACCAAGTCCTTTTGATTTTGGTTAGCAAAGCTAGAATCAATCACTGCAGTAAAACCTTCAGTTTAGATTTCCTTTCCCTCTGCTGTTCCATTTACTACTGAATGACTGCAAATATGCAGCAGGGCAGCATTGAGCAAAGGAGAGAGACAGTGCTCAGCCGTGGGCAAAAGCATATCAGTTCTGTTCTGTTTTCTCCAGCTGCCCATATGATTTAATGATCTAAACCTTCCGTTTTCTTTCACACATGCACAATCCCTAAGGAATACTACCCACTAAAGCCATTTAGGGTGAAATTCATCCTGGTATGGAGGGTCAGTGTAAGGTCCTGCTCAATACAGGCTGCTTAGGAAAAGGGGAAAAAAGCAGAATGACCACACGGGAGAGTAGGTCTGGCAACATGCTGAGCGCTGGAATTACATGGACTGGTAAAGAGGTTATGAAAGGATTAGAAGGAATGATATAAGGTTTTTAAGGGGTTTTGTGTTGTTGTAGTTGTTGTAGATTGGGTGGCCTTAATATTCCACACACATTGTGGCTGTTGATTGAGGTCCTACATGGCATGTACTGGGTTTGCAAGGGAGACGGTCTTTTCTAAGCACCTCCCAACCTTGTCAGTATATAGCCCAAGAATTCAGAGTTGGTGAATATCAAATAAATTCCACCCTATAGAGTCCCTGGTTAGTGCATTAATATTTGCCTGTGAATAGGATGCTGCTGGTTACAGGCATTTTATTTGTCCTTTATGAAGATTCTCACTAGGCTGAGGCATTGTTTGGTTAGTTTCCTAACCATATTTACTTTTCTCCCCCCCCCCCCCTTAAAAAAACAATTTAATGGAGCTGAAAGATGCCAATGGACTACTAGTCCTAAAGATTGATGCTCTCTAATTATCCACTAACCAGTTCTAGGTTGGATCTTTCCTTGTGCTAGTACAGGGTGCTAGTCTTTTTCAAAAGAATGGGAAAAAAATGTGGCGTAGGGTGAGACACACAGTACTGATGACAGCACTGCAGCATTGCTGTGAGTTACACAATTTAAAGGTAATCAAAGGAGTGTGCTGCTAAATATCTCTTACGTGACAATGGGTGTGTTTGAGGTGCCAGTTCTTGTTTGGTCATACCTCCCACCAATTTTACTAAGCACATACAGCTCCCATTTGAGGAGCACAGCATGGTCAGCCCCCAGATCTGGCATACACTCAGCATTCTGAACATTTGCATACAAGCACGAGTTTCCTGGTAGAAATGCAAGGCATGTGCATTTAAAACAACACAAAACAAAACAAAACACCCACCAGTCCTGACAAGCCATGTAAGTACATCATGTATTAGTTGGTGAATGCCTGCATTCCTCATTATCTAAGAGCAGAGGAAAGTCTTCAATGGGGAGTCATTTGTCCTTGTAAAGAATAGACTCTGCATGCCCCAGTGCTGGATTCCTGTCAACCTTGTGATACCTTTTCACACTGTACAAGGATTTGTAGGATGAAGGTGATTGCTAGGGCAGCAACAATTTCAGAGTCACATCACACCAAGGAGCGAAGAGGAAGGACAGCTTTAAGGCCAGTTGCCTGTTTTGCATTTTTGCTGGGATTACCCTGAATCCTAATAGTGAAGAGTATTTCTCTTCATTAGGAACTAAACTCAGACTCTCAATTCAGTTTCCAAAACACAGATGAGACAGGAGGAATTTTATGTTGCCACAAGAATGAAATGGGTTTGAATCAACATCTTACACACGTATTATTATTATTATTATTATTATTAATATTATTATTATTAGAGTGCTCAGAGAATATGACTGAAATCAGGACCTCATTGCATTAGGATCTGTACAAAAATTTAGTAAGGTGCAGTCTCTGCCCCCAAAGAGCTCAGCTAATTAGACAAGACAGGCAGAAAGCAGGAGATGGCAAGTATTATCTCTTTTTTTAGTAAGAATGAAGGAAAAGTTTACTAAGAAGTAAGTATCACCTTAGTAATTCTTTTGCTTGAGGAAATCTGTAGCATATTTCCATAAATTAAATTCAGACCTCCTGAGTCATAAATGATTTTTAGGACTGTGGCTACATGGTTGTCTGAGAATGCTGGGGGGTTAACTTAATGGGCCAGGAGGAGCCCTAACTCAGTCGACCTATTATCTTGAAGCATGATTATAGTGAAGGGCTTCTCAGTTTCATTATAAATAGTGTAAGCAGAGTTGGTAGAGATTGGGCAGATACAAATGAGCCTCCATAACGTACTCATAGAAGTACAACTCATGGAAGTAAATAATATATTCATACAAGTAAAAGGTTGCATATGACTAGGACAAATGATTCAGCACTGAAGACTCTTCCTTGCTCTCAAATAAAGTGGTTACTCACTGACTTAATATAATACATAATATGCTTTGGTTGGGTTGTAAGGTGAGGAAATTTTTTTAATATCTGTTTTATTCTGTTTTACATGGACATGCCCTCCATGTATACCAGCAACACACAGTAAATCCGTGCTTCTTGATGGTACATTTGCTAGGAGGGTATTTTTTAAAGAAAAGAGCAAGAATGTGTATGTATTGTGTTGCAAATAAACTGTCTGTAATGTTTCCATTAAGATTAAACTCAGTAAACCATCAAATGACATTAAAGGTTTATTTTTAATAATTTACAGAGGGGAATTGTGGAATTTCAAAAAACAAACCCCTGCATTTGTAGTGTAATTTCTTCATGTATGCACTAGAGGGCAGTACAACTATTACAATTTCATGTGGGAATGTTCCAACATTTCCCCTTCCATCCCTTTCTTTTATAAACTTCTATACAATATAGAAAACACATATTAATTTAAAATAAAGCTGTGCAGGATTGTTTTAAAAGCACTTGGAATGTACCTGTTGGTTAATAGATAGGAATTGCTCTGAGCTGTGATACTGCTACATGGAGTGGCGCATGTAATGAATTTTGCAGATAGAAAAAGAACATGGACTAAACTCTTTCATTTGCTTTGATACCTTAGGGGGAAAACAGCAATAATTCAGAATCATTGTGAATAAGCTGGTAGGTATATTAGTTTACATTTAAATGAAAATACCTAGTGTGTGAAAAATAGAGGCTCTTTCAAATTACTGCAGACATCTAGCCTGAAATGTCAAGCAGCGGTTAGTATTTATGTTAATTAAGTTAAACAGGCTGCCTAACCAATTTGTTGATACTGTTCACTTGTACAATGCTCTCAGCACTTGTGTGTGTGTGTGTGTGTGTGTGTGTGTGTGTGTGTGGGGTGGGGGGGGGGTTGGGTCCACCCCACAATGAATAATTCCCTAAACTAGTATAGTACAGTGGGTGTTGTTGGTATGGAAACTTCACATGAATAAGGGGCAGTTTGATCCCTTCTGACCTTGGACAACCTTTCAGGAAGAGGAAGAGAAAGAAGGAACCAGGAGAAGCATTAGAACTTTGTTTCCCCTCCCCATCTCTCATCCTCACCCCCACCCCTAATTCATTGGTAAAGCTTAAAAGAATACATTTATACAAGGCACCAGAAATAAAAACATCCTTTTGTTCTATTTCCTGCAGTGACAAGAGATATATATTCTAGATTGTAGACAGAGCTGCCTTGGAGATAAATTGTCTGATTTCAGCATCTCAGCAGTAGATAATAGATTCCCCTCAGAAGCACATAATTAAAAAATGACATTTCTGCTACAGTGTGCCAGCTCGGCACCACCATTGCCCTAGGATTCTGGGGACACGGGAGCCCTGCAGGGCACAACAAAACAAATTTTGCATTATTCAGGGAGACAATGTAAGGTCCTGTTAACAAAGAGGAAGCTCCTTTGGGGGTGACACAGGACTTCTTTCTTTCTCAATGTAAAAGAGGGAAGGAACAGACAAGAAAAGGAGATGTACTTATTAAAAGTTAACCAGATGAGAGGGAACATATGCAGAGTGGCAGAAGAAATTAAGATCCTAATTTCCACAGCGTTTTACCCAGCAGGAGGCCAGCACTAGGCTGACATGTAGCCAAGCCAGAAGCTTATAGCGATAAGAGATTCTTTCCATTCCAGCACCTTTTGGGTATGTGGATGTTTACCTCTTCACTGACACTGGGACTGCCCACAAACTTCGCAACTGCCTTGTAGCTCGGTTCTATCACCCTTGACTTACACAGCAGCAGTACTACGTTCCACTATAAATGCATCAGTATTTCTTTAGATTTGTTACTCCACCTGCACCTTGTAATGATTGTGTAGGTAGGAAAGTACTACTCATGCCAACCACTACACAGTAATAATTTGGTATTCTAGACCATGCTTCTGTCTGGCTTCATCACATTTACAGTGCACATTTAAAACCTATATCTAAGTTTTAAGGATGGAATTCTGTTCCCCAAGTTTTCCCCATTAAGGAGAGCAGGACTATTTGTGGAGCAAGGTACCACTCAGCACACTAAAGGGTTAGAGAGTCTAGTTCTCTGCAAATGAATTAATTTAATCCTTCCACTCTCACCCCTCCAAAACCTGAGTGAATTAAGTGCCCAACTACCACTGTGCAGCAATAGGATTTGTATATTGTCAGGCTTTTCCAAAGGATTTGGATGCTTTGGAAAATCTCAGACTATCTGGTGTTTTGTCAGAATAAGAAGGACCTGTGGGAATGGGACCATATGACTATGCATATTTATACCCTAACCTTTTTTTCTTCTCTACCAGAACCATTTCTTCTTCTACCCAAAACAGCACTGAAAGGAAAAGAAGCAGAAAACAAGGAAGTTTGCTGGTATTATAAATAATTATTTTAAGTGTTGGTAATGATGACTGGCATTCAATGCTGAATTGATGCTTGTTAGCATTAGTAACTAAATCGTTGTTGTTATGATGAGGAACATTTCCAATCTAAAAAGTTTACAGTGCTTGACTAGCAATACCAGCTAATACCCTGACTCTGCTAACATTTACCCATGTGAGTAATATTGCTGATGCAAGCAGATCTATTCACATCAAATTATTAGTAGAAGCTACAATGACTAATACAATTATTTCCATGTGTAAATGCTTTTTAGGTCTAGAGCCTAATGTACAAACGATGAAAAACAGACAAAGACCACTTAACCTATCAATGAAATATAGCCTCTTCTGGAATTTAAACTGCCATTCAACCTGGATATACAAGGCTAAATTCTCATCTTGTGTAAATGAGTATTGCTTCACTGATGTCAATATGACTATGCCATTGTATACTCATTGATAAACCAATTCAGAGTGCAGAACACAAAGTAGATAATATCTTATTCACTGGGAGTTTGAAGAGAGAGTTTTATGAGCAGAGCTGTAATTACCTGGACTAGTATATATAATCCTAGTTACCTAACAACATGGTATCTAGGTACCAGCTGAGATGCTCTGAGGAGAGAGTAGGAAGGGATTATAAAGCTGCCCTTAAAAATAAGTCTAAGAGTGTGAGGAAGGTTACCAAACCTTTACTCCAAAGATGATTACTGCCACTGCTGAAAGATTCCCTATCAGAATTAGGTGAGGCTCTCCCCATTAATCAGATCCCTGCATGTATCAGGGAACCTCAGGATTTCCAGTCTTCTATATTTCAGTGTTTTTTTAAATCTGATTAGGTTTGTAATTGCTAGAAAACAGACATCAACAAGGTGAAAAAAGAAAATAAAAGAGAGAGATGAATTTGAGCTATGAAAATAATTTTTTTTTTTTTGTTCTGGCCACAACTAACTAGGATAAATCAGTGGACAGAGGACATAAAATAGAAAATATGAAGGAAAAAAAATGAATATATACTTGAGGGTTATAGAGGTGAACAAGGAAGTAGAAAAATAAGGCAGAGGCATACATGAGGGATGGAATTTCAGATACAGAGGAGGGCTGGAAACTTTCCAGGCTGAAATGAAGAAACTGTAGCCAAAGTGAACATAGAACACAAAGGCAGCATATGAAAAGAGTGATTGCAGGAAAGGTGACTGTAAATACAAGAAATGTATCAAGTTCCTAAGGAGTGAGAGGTCAGTGGAGACAGAGATAACAGCAACACTACTAAGAGATAGTGAGATTCAGTTATTGACAGGGGAGCTCTGTAGTCATTGAGGAAATGAAAATACAGCTCCTTCTGACCACCATCTGTGATTTCTAAAGGAGAAGAGATGCTATTAACAGCAGCTGGACCAGGGATGAGAAAGGTGCACTGGAAGTGATCAGGAGTGTGTTAGAGAAGAGGACTAATCAATTAGAATTAACGACTGGAGGATGTAAAAGCTTCAGGGCCACATGGGAGCCATTTCAGAATATGAATGAAAGCAACAGCAGAAGAAAACTTCAGATGTTGATGAATATAAAAATCTCACTGGAGACCTGTGGACTGGATCATCTGAAAGTCATAATACACACACTAGGGAGTTCTTGGAAAGGTGTGTGGTAAGTCCAATGATATGTGGATTTGGTGTTTTCTCTGGTATGCTCTCAAAAATGCAACAATAGAAACTTCCCAAATTGTGATGTCAATGCTGCACTTCTTAATGTTTGCCTTGAGGGTGTCTGTCGCAGAGCACCTCGGTGCTCTGCTCCTAGAGGAGAGAAACTGCCAGGTAGAGAGACAGAGCCCTGGCAGATCATAACGAGCCCAGCTGAGGGTTGCCAGGGTAACGAGCCCAGCTGCGGGTTGCCGGGGCAGCTAAGGGGAGCCAGCTGCCTGTAGGAGGTGGGGCCCGGCCTTTATAAAGCCAAGGGCTGAGGCCAGGCTAGCAGTTCCCTGCCAGCAGCTGGAGAGGCAGGAGCTCCCTCGGCCGAGATGTGGCAAGAGGCCTGACTTGCAAGTACAGCTCACTATAGCCCTGAGAGGATGAGGCACTATGGTTTAGCCAGGAGGCTCTAGTTTATGTTCAGGCTTGCATATTACACCGGAGGCTTGGGTGAGGCTGTAGGGGTTGGAGGAGGCCTCATAGGGACCCCAGAGGTGTGGGGCCCCTGAGCGCAACCAGTAGGTTGCGGGCGGGGAACAGACCCCGGGTTGTATGCGGCGAGCCCTGAAGAGGGGGAGCGCCATATTGGGTGAGGAGCCCAGGACGGGCGCAGCAGATGCCAGCAAGGGCGTCACTTACACCGGAGGCTTGGGTGAGGCTGTAGGGGTTGGAGGAGGCCTCATAGGGACCCCAGAGGTGTGGGGCCCCTGAGCGCAACCAGTAGGTTG
>NW_005841881.1:1831459-1832419 GCF_000455745.1 Alligator sinensis | reverse complement strand
ACGTGGCGGGCGAGAATTAGAGGGTGCCTTGGGCCGGCCTGACACGGAGCGAGGGACCTTAAGGAGCACACGGCCCTCCGCGAGGACCCCGCCGTGACAGTGTCTTTGAAGCATTTTCTCTGGCCCCTGTGTGTCCTTTGTCCTTGGCTGAGTTGGGAGTATAGCAGTTGTTTTAGTAAACATACATCAGGCATACACACACAATGCCCTGTCCGTTGCACCTAGGTGTCACTGCCCTGCCCTGAAAAAGAGAAAAAAAAATCACGATAAAACAAATGTCTCCTTACTGGAGTTCTATTTCACCCCAGGGAATTATGCAATTATGTGCCTGCGTAATTTTGCACATAAAAAGCATGACCATACTTAATTACATAATTTTGCATAATTTAAGTCTGGTGGGTTCTGTGCTTCCACCTCTGCAGGGATCCGGGAACTCCAGCTGGGTCTCCATGTGAAGGCATCGAGTGAGGTGGAACACGAAAGCATTGGATGCAGGTGTCGCCGTGGATGTAGTCTTTCTGGACTTCAGCAAGGCCTTTGACACTGTCTCCCACCCCATCCTCATTAAAAAACTAGGCGACTGTGGCATCGATGCCTACACGGTCAGATGGATTGCTAATTGACTGAAGGGTTGTACTCAGAGGGTGGTGGTGGATGGGTCATATCGACCTGGGGGGAAGTGAAAAGCAACCTGTTCAAATTTGCTGATGATACCAAAATCTGAGGTGAGGTGGGCACGCTAGTAGGGAGGGAAAGACTGCAGAAAGACCTGGATAGGTTGCAAGGGTGGGCTAACAAAAACAGGATGTGTTTCAATACTGACAAGTGCAGGGTGCTGCGCTTGGGCAGTAGTAACCAGCAGCACACTTATAAGATGGGAAACTCCCTTCTTGAGAGCACGGAGGCAGAAAGGGATCTTGGAGTCATCATTGACTCCAAGATGAACATGGGCCGACAATG
>NW_005841881.1:1825392-1831284 GCF_000455745.1 Alligator sinensis | reverse complement strand
TCACAAGAGAAGGCTGAGGGGGGGGACCTGGTGACCGTCTATAAACTCACTAGGGGGGACCAGAAGGGTTTGGGGGAGACCTTGTTTCCCCTAGCGCCCCCGCAGGATAACAAGGAATAACGGCCACAAATTGTTGGAGAGTAGGTTTAGATTAGACATCCGTAGGAACTACTTCACAGTCAGGGCGGCTAGGATCTGGAACCAACTTCCAAGGGAAGTGGTGCTGGCTCCTACCCTGGGGGTCTTTAAGAAGCGGCTCAATGCCTACTTGGCTGGGGTCATTTGAGCCCAGTTTTCCTCCTGCCCAGGCAGGGGGTCAGACTTGAAGATCTACAAGTTCCCTTCCAACCCTACTTCTATGATTCTATGATGACTGGCAGCTGGGAAGTGGGGACAGGAGCTCCTGCCTGCAGGTGGGCATGGGGTTTGTAGGTAGGTGTGGACCGTGCACCATCAGGCCAGGCCAGCCAGCTCCATGCCTCCATCTGGGGCTTCCAGAACTCCAGCAGGAACTCCAGCTGGATCCACAGAGACAGTCCATCCCGATGGTGCATGGATCTGTGCCTCCACATGCGGCTTCCCTCTGGAGTGCTGGAAGCCCCCTCATGGAGGCACAGAGCCCACCTGGCCCAGTGAGACATGGCTCCCAGTCCACGTGCCATCGGGCCAGGCCGGGCAGACTCCATGCCTCCATGTGAGGCTTCTAGCACTCCAGCAGCAAGCCACACATGGAGGCAAGGAGCCCACCTGGTCTGATGGATGCAGTTCTCACCTGCAGTGCTGCAAGCTCCATGTGCTGGCACAGAGCCAGCTTTGTCTGGTCTGGAGGCACTTGTCAGAGGGCTGGACTGGGCTGGTTTGGTGCCATCACATGCGGCCTCTGGGTCTCAGCTAGAGCCACATGCCATCAGGGCCTCTGCCTGCTGCCGCCTTGAGGGCCCCAAGGGCTCGCCATCTGCTGTTAAGTCAGTGGTGGTGTGGGACTGTACACCGTGGTGGGGATGGGACTGTGGTGGGGGGCCCACACCCACATTCCCCATAACCCCTGCCACACACCCAAACCCGCCCCAACCATACAAAGTACCTGAATATATTTCTAAGGAAGGTTCAAATAGTGTTATATTTAGTTTCATTTAAAAAAAATAATAGTAAAAATAATTAACATTGCATAATTTTGAGTTTTTCTCCACATAATTCCTGAGGTATATTCTATGAATCATCCATATACACTGACTGAACAGGATAGGTCTTGCTATGCTCCGGATGAATGATGTGTTATCCTGCTCTAGAATGTTTGGAGTACAGAATCAGGATGAGGTTCCACAGCAGCAGCAGGAACTCAGCAGCAGGGATCCTACTTAAGTGACCATGAGAAGACAAAGGAGCAAACTTTGAAGTACCTGGATTAGTGAGCATCTGGGCAACAAAGGGGCTGCTGAGGAAGAGTGCAAGTTTTTTTTCTAACCTGTTGGCTGATTATTACTACTTCTCTCTCCGATTATTTTTAATTATTAAAATACATTTTCCTAGGGCTAAGAATATGCGAAAGGTACAGGATTTATTGTACAGCACACAGTTAATAAATCCTAGGACTTGCCCTATTTCTAAAATGATTCTACAGCCGCTGTAGGTAATTGAAGGATCAAGCCATGCATTTTAAATACATATATAAGTGCATTTGCATATGCATATATATGCAAATTGTATACTTTTCCTTCAGACACTGAAACTCATGTACATAGACACTATCTAGCTAAAATCATGTGCATTGTTCACTGCCAAAAATCTTATTCCTTATGAGATTTCTAGCTCCATGTTGGTATGCTAACTTCTGCAGTTGCACTGAAGCTGACATGCTAAAATTTTAAGGTGGGAAATTGCAACATTTAAATCCAAAAGCTGCTTCAGTGCTAAGACTTTAATTTTTTATTGTCCTTTTGCCTCCCTATAGTTAAGTCTGCCTATCTTTTTCTACCATCTCAAGCATGCTATCTAAGGCCTTGTCAATACAAGCTTGGATGTTTGTTTCCCCGGAGACGACCTGTGCCCCCGCTACTTGTCCTAGGGAATGCCTGTGCCATGTGTGCTCTGGCAGCAGAGAGCCTGGCCAGCAGCCAGAGCACAGCTGTGGATAACCAGGCTCCAGTTTTGGGCGGAGCATGCTACCGCTATGTGTGCCACCCCACCTTCTTTAGGCTAGGTTTTTTTTAGACCCCCTTTACCCCCCCCATGCTGCAACGTAACAGCATGGGGAATGCCTACAGATGGGTCTGCAGTGCCATGTACTGAACGTCTTCCCTCATCTGGACACACCCCAAGAGTCTAGATGTAGCCTGTAGGCCATTTAAGACTGGCTTAATCATCCTGGGAATGTCAGGTGCTACTCTGAGATGGTCTTCCATGAACCCGCTCAGGGTTAATTGTGGACACAGCATTTTGCTCTGATCTAGTCAGTCCTTCAGACATCCCAAACTACATTGCTCTCACTGCCCCATCCAAATGCATGCAGGACAAGAGGCTTCTGTGGAATGTAGCCAGGAATTTATTTTCCAAACCTCCGCTCTCAGATTTCCATTCCACTAAGATAAGCAGACCATGGGAGCAGAAGCAGGGACTTCAGCTCCCCAAATCAAGTAAGAATCATTCTTTCTTTGCCCCTCCCCCCCACCTCTGCCCACTCTTAGCACTTCCATCCTTCTCTTGTGTTTTTAGCAATATGTCCACTCCCCTCCACCTCCTCCCATTTCCCTGCCAGGTGCTGTTGCTGTCCCCAGCTGATCCAGGGATGGGGGCTCCAGTGCTGATCCTGCCCCACTCAAGCCATGAACAGTGTCAGAAAGGGTAGTTGCAGCACCAGTGTGTTTCCTGCCAGACCAGAAGCAAGTTCAGGGAGGGAGAACCTGACCACCTCTGCTATCACTGGTCCCAGTTGAACTTGGCTGGAGCAGAGCATGAATGACTCTGGAGCCCTTCCCTTCCCCAGACCAGCTGGGAATAGTAGCAGTGGCAGGTGGGGTAGGGGATTTGCTGCTGAGGACAGAGGGGTAGAGAAGGGAAAGATGCTATTTAGATTCTTACCTGCTTTTGGGACTGCTGCTTTCATGGTGTGGTCTGAAAGGGGGGTACAGCTACACGACTGCCCTCCCTCTGGATCTGCCTATGTCAGATCCTGAGAGGCTGTGCCTCCCTGCTTGTGCTTCCTTGGAAGCCATGTGCCCCAGGGCCCTCCAAGATCTGTCTTGATAGCTGTCCACTTCCCTGCTGGATACCCTGTTCTTGAGGGTGCCAGGTGCATTTGGGGCCAAGGGAAGGAGGAGGTGGTGTTGCCAGGGGCTGAGGAGGCTATACAGGGAAGTGAAATTGATAGCATGGATTTCAAGGGGGGGTGGGGGGAATAGAGAGGAAAGCTTCAGAAATCTTGTCGGGGCCCTGGAGCATAAAGCTCCTTGAAATCAGAAGCAGGGGTCTCACAACCACCCAGTACCTGCCAACGCTCCAAACCTCCCCAGAAGACATGATGGTCTGGGTACTCTACCACTCCCCTTGTGGCATTTCATCCGCAGTTTAATCCCTAAGAGGTTCTTCTTAGAACCCTTAGCAGTGTACGTGTGGACGTTGTGAGCTAGCTCCCAATCAGTGACATTCTTCAACATTTCAAGTGTTATGTCTGTCTGCACCCTAAGGCTTTCAGCTAACTTTCAGTCTCGACTTATTGAGTCAAATCGCTGGTCCAGTAAGAAGTGATGGCCTGTCACACAGTCCAGATATAAAGGGGAGATCCCTGGAAGATCATGACCAGTAGGCTTCACGCAGATTTTGTTTGTCTGACGTCACAGCTATTCAAGTATAAATCCCAACAAATTGCTCAGTAAATATCAAGGAATTTACTACTCAAAACAGCCTTAACACCCAAATAGATTGCTCATAAGCACCCATATACTCCTGTTCTTTGCGAATAACTCCCATGTGCTTCCAGTATGCAACAAACCTCTATGCATGTGCATAGCAAATTCCCCTCCATCCCACTAAAATGTATAATCTTATCTCTGACCATACCAAAGCTAATACAAAAGCTCAAATGAGTTGTTTCTGTCAGTCACCTGGTTGAGCTCCAGGGGGAAGTGATCACCTATCCTTCAAGACATGTTGTGGTGTCACACTTCCTGGTGATTCTCACAGATTCTCTCTCACAGGGGAAAGAAGCTCATGAAGCCTGAGCCAGTAAATAGAGCCAAGTTAGAGTATATTAGCACTGATAATGCCCTCGGTTTATTCAGTTCACCATCTACCAACTGCAATGTTCTGTCAAGGGCATATGCTCTGCTTGGTGAGACAACCAGATTATCTGGAACAAGCAGTAACAATGATACATACAGGGCTGATAAAAGCATCATGGGTGTGCATAGAAAAGAATATGTAATGAGCTGGAAGAAGACATAGCAAGGGATGAAGCACTAGAAGTAGTAATACTTGCTATAACCAAAGGCCAGAAAAAACTAAAAGTTCCACTTACATATTCCCAGCATAAAAGTTGTTTTTTAATTATTTTAGTAGCAGAGATATAAAGCTAGCCTTTAATACAGGGATGAAAGAGAAAAGTTTGGAAAAAATATCCAAGACAATTTGAAATAACTAAGTTAAATAAAAGTAAAAGCAATGGAGAAGTTGTAGTCTGGACACAGATGAACAGTTAATTATATGGATAAAATAGCTTGATGATTACTTAGTTTTTGCACTTTATATATGTTATTCATAAGTGCCTTCTGGATTTACCCAAGCTCCAGACAAGAAAAGGCAGCAGACAGGCTTGTGGAATTGGGACTGCTCTCACTGGTGAGTGTCACTGCTTTGCCACAACTATCCTGAGTTTGCCAACACTGAAGCTGCAGTTAAGGCTATTGCAGTATAACAATGTGCTGAGAAGCCATAATTCAGGGAGACAAGAATAAAGCTTAGGTACCAATGTTAAACACACACTGGTGATCTTTAAACAAGGGCATGTGCTTTCTATTTCCAAAACTGTTTTTCCAGAGCTTTCTTCAAGTTCAGTTGTGGTGAAAAAAAGAAAAATACCTAGAACCCCCAGGCTAATTGGTAGTTGTAAAGTAAGTGTGGTCTGTTTCCCTCCTCATACTTAAAGGTGTTTCAAATTTATTACCCCATGTATAGACTGTACGGGCAGGTTTGTGAAAGAGGTGAGAGCTGCAAATCATTCTCTTACTAGTTCCTCAGTTATTTAAGCAGCCAGTTCAGATGGAAGAAATACTCTGATTAAAGGGCAGGTCAGGGATACAATGAATGGCTTCCTATGAAAGCCAACTCGAAATGGCTTCCAGGGGTATTGAAGGTAAGAAGAAATATATTTACCCTGCAAAGCAGAGCAGTGACAGATACATCACTGCAGGGAAAGGCTTCGTGGTGTCTGGAGGAGACCATGAAATAGTAATAAAAGGAATGTAACTGGAAGATTAATGGAGATGTTGATTGATTAAACAATATACACAAGCAATGCTATTAGTACCCCTCCCCCAAATAACAGGCCTAGTGAATCAATAATAATATACCTTGTGCATACCTTGTACAGTAGTTCCCTGATTGATTAGGATGTTCCTTTTCTAACTCATCTGAACTATTCATACATGTGTGACAGTGCCCTCCCTCTATATATGCAGGTATGGCTCAATGGGATCTGATGTGCAATCACACCTGCTATAAGGCCATACATGTATGGCAGGAGGGGCAATTATATGAAAGCACATTAGAACCCATTGCGCCTTCTTGCCAGTGCAGGGAGAGCCTGATCCTGGGCTCCTTCACTGACAAGAAGCAAAATCCCATGGCTGGGAGCCCCTCCACACGCACCCGTGTCTTGGAGGGGCCCCTGCCACAGTC
>NW_005841881.1:1821052-1825382 GCF_000455745.1 Alligator sinensis | reverse complement strand
GGGGGGGTGTTAAACCCCCAGTGCCAAGCGATCATGTCTACTGCAGTCTCCCAGCCCCAAAGGGCTTCATGCACCCCCAAAGCTGAAAGATCGCAGCTGCCATGATGTCACAGCCCTGAGGGTTTGACACACCCCCAGGGGTTGGGAAATGTAGGAGCTGTGATTTTCCAGCTGTGGAGTTGAGGGGAACCCCCCTGCAGCTGGAAGAATGCAGCAGCTATGATCTCTTAGTCCCAGGGGCTCCTCACATCCATGGGACTTGGAGATTTTCAGTCACCCCTGTGGCTGTCGGGACCCAGCATCTACAGCTGCTGGGGCTGAGTCCACTTAGTTGCAGGTATCCCAGCCCTGGCTGGGCATGGAGCACCCCTTTCTTTTCCTTTTTAATTTTCCATATTTGTCTCTCTAGCTTTTCTATTTCTATTAAATATGAAATGCCCACATATAAGGTGAATTGACATGTCATCATAGCTAGTTAAGTCTCAAATGATTGGCTCCAGTGTGCTGCAGAGCAACTACAGAACTGCACACTGCAGAAGTAGGAGAACACACATCTTTCTGCCTCAAAAACCCAGTTTAACTAAAAGAGAATCTCCTTCAGCCATTAATATCAGGCTTATAACACACAGTTAAGGAGGTCATACCCCATCCAGTAGAAGGCAGAGAGAGGCACCTGCAAACCAGTACATAGTAATACATTCTCAAAAATGAAAAATCTAAACTGCCTCACAAGTAATCATATCTTTTATATAAATTTGAAATTGGATAAAAACAACAAATTCATGTTACCTTTTTCCTATTTATGCTGTGTTGTTTTCTGTTCCCTGTTATTCCAAGCTTGCATGGTGGAACTAAATTTGTTAATTAACACTTCTGTTCACCAGTTACTCCCATCTCCAATTCGCTGACATGTTGGTTTTTTTCTTTCATAGATTCATAGATACTAGAGTCAGAAGGGACCTCAACAGATCATCGTGTCCAACCCCCTGCCTAGGCAGGAAAGAGGGCTGGGGTCAGATGACCCCAGCCAGATGCCTATACAGCCTTCTCTTAAAGACCCCCAAGGTAGGGGAGAGCACCACCTCCCTTGGAAGCCCATTTCAAATTTTGGCCACCCTCACTGTGAAGTTTTTCCTAAAATCTAGCCTAAATCTGCTCTCTGTCAGTTTGTGACCATTGTTCCTTGTTACCCCAAGAAGCGCACTGGTGAACAGAGCATCTCCAATCCCTTGCTGCATCCCCCTAATGAATTTGTAGGTGGCCACAAGATCACCTCTCAGCCTTCTCTTGGGGAGGATGAAGAGGTCCAGATACCTCAGTCTCTCCTCATAGGGCTTTTCCTGTAAGCTCCTAACCATACGAGTGGCCCTCCTCTGGACCCTCTTGAGTCTATCAACATCTTTCTTGAAGTATGGTGCCCAAAATTGGATGCAGTAGTCAAACTGCAGTCTGACCAGTGCCATATACAGGGGAAGTATCACCTCCTTGTATATATTTGTCATGCATCTGCTGATGCATGATAAAGTGCGGTTAGCTTTGCTGATGATTTCTTTACAATGACAACTCATGTTTATCTTGGAGTCCACTGTGACTCCGAGATCCCTTTCACTTCTGAGCTGCTGAGAGGGTCACTTCCCAGCCAGTAGGTGTACTGGATATTTTTGCGCCCTAGGTACAGCACTCTGCACTTGTCCTTGTTGTACTGCATCCTATTGTGTACTGCCCATTTTTCTAACCTGTCCAGGTGTGCCTGCAATCATTCCCTACCCTCCGGAGTGTGCACTTCACCCCACAATTTAGTATCGTTCACAAGCTTGGACAGAGTACACTTCACACCCACATCCAAGTCGCTGATGAAGATATTGAAGTGTACAGGTCCAAGGACAGAATCCCAAAGACCTACCCATATCCTTCCAAGTCAACACCGACCCGTTTACTACCACTGTCTGGGTGTGACCACTTTGTTTGGGTTCATATCAATATGTGGGAAACACAATTATTATTTTCTTTTTTCTTCTAAGCAAAAGTTCTTTCTTGAGCCTAAGTACCATAATTTGAGGTGCAGCTACATGAAACATTTACTGAGCAGTAGACTAATTAGCTGCATAGTAAACATCTTGGCATCTACACATACATCCCAATTAAGCTGGAGTAAACTAATTAACTCTGCAGCAGGGTAGTACAGTACTACCCTGCTTCAGAGTAAAATAAACTCTGCAACAGTGCACATGCAGATGCTGCCTGGTTGGCTGGGTCATGACGGTGCTTCAGTGCAGGAGCTGCCTGCCAGCTAGCCCCACACTGAAGCAACCTCATGCTCCAGCCAGCCCGTCTGCAGCATGTTGAGCTGGGGGAAGCAGACCTAGGATAACAGACTGTCCCCTGCCAGTTGAAGCTGCTCCACCCTGGCTCAACGTGCTGTGATCCCCCATGCACGTGCAGGTGTACGCCTGATTGCAATAAGCGCTGAAACAATAAGCTCTGGGTCTTATTGCTATACATTAATAGGCATGTGTAGATGCACCCTATGACCCTTAAATTACTATGAAAGTCAAATATAATATATCAGAAGATTATATCAATAGATTTTTTTAAATATAGATTTGTTCACAAAATAGGAGATTTGTTTTCATTTATACATATGTTACTGTCTATTGTTTATGTAATGTTCTTGAAGCTTGACATTTACTTTTCTTTTTCCCACCATTTTGCTTTTCTTTCCAAATATTTTAGTCAGGTTAGTAATATGTACAGTGTTTTCGTAGATCTTGAAATTTTGTGCCTTGATTGCTTACTTATGTCCATCTCATCCTGACCTAAAGCTTGAGGGGCCACATGTTCACTGTAGCTGAAAAAACAGGTGGAACCAAAGAGAAAAAAATATTGCTTTCTAGAGGTCCAACACAGGTGTTTACTGCAATTTCTATGGTCTCCATAGTGATCAGTTACAAAATCAGTGTTATTCACTGTGAGGCTTTATATTGCTTGTCAATATTTCAAAATATGGATCTCCACTGAAGTTTTTACTTACAGCAATTGGCAGTAGTGTAACTAAGGGAAGGAGGAGAGCAACCAGGACACCAGTCCCAGGCACTAGCTTAGGGGATGACACAAAAAACCTCAGCATCCAACACTGCACCCCGAGCTGCTGTGCCACTGGCAGCAGTACAGGTGTGATGTAACCCAGGTGCTGTCACTAGCCAGGTGCCAGAACTACCCAGTTATACCTCTGGCAAACAGCATGATCATTGCAGGCCTTCCTGTCTCTGTGCACCTGGATCCTAGTTCAAATGCAGAAGCTATATTTGAATGGATTGAAAGGGTCTATAAAAAGCTTGATAAGGTTATCATTCCTTATGTAAATGACAATTTCTCAATTACTGACATGTTAGTAATTGTCTGTTTTTGGATATAAAGCACTAGTATGTTGAGGGAAATGACTGGGATACAAATGAGGTATCACCCAGAAAAAGAAAGAGAGCAGAACTAATCTTAAGGCAGCTATCTTTGGAGTGTAGTGTGGTCTGTGTTCCCTATCTACAAGGTAATCTTTGTAAAGCATGGGGATGTACTATTTTATATGCCACTGAACAAGATATTGTACAGGCAAGATTTGGATTTCGGCTGTATGAATTGAAAATGGGAGTAAACATATTGAATTCAATAGTTTCCCACACCAGTGTAAAACCCATTCAAATGACATTGGAATGAGGGCTTAAATAACTGATCTTACACACTGACCTTACACCATTGTAGTTCCATTGACTTCACTGATGAAAAGGAGAGGAGGAGCAGGTCCTAAGTTCCTTCAACTGAATTTTAAGGAGACCGTTTTCAAACAATAAATTATTATTCATATTACTAGTTATTTGTTTCAGCCCACGGACTGGGGAAGATGAGTATCAGTGCCTTTTTTTCCTCCTTCTTTTACTGGGGAGATTTGGCATTATTTTCAGTGGAACCAGCAATAGAGGGAAACACTGTGATCAGCAAGGCTTGATATTCTTCAAGTTTAAGAATTAGGAAGGTATGAATTGTAATGCCAACTGAGCGCAGAATGCGCCACATCCTGTGATCATTGCCAAGTCTCTCTCATTTTCATACATAGCACATAAAATGCATCTAATAAAAGTGCAAATCACTCTAATGGTTGCATTGTGCAAACAGAGCCAGAACACATAAAATACAAAACAGCATCTATGCTTAAGTTAATCAATAAAATCTTTACAAAGAACTATGTTATACAATCTATGCATGATGTATTTACAAATACCTTTATACCAAATGTAAAGTCAAAGGTGACTTATGCCATCTAACTGGTTTGAATGGA
>NW_005841881.1:1811416-1821021 GCF_000455745.1 Alligator sinensis | reverse complement strand
AGAGTTTTCTGGTTGCATCTCAGCTATACTTGGTATTATAGAAGGAATTGAACTAGTCGTTGATTGAGTCCAAACTAATAAGCCAAGCCTAACACATGATTTATTCACTATACTCCATGAAGCATGTAACCTTCACAAAATAAACTGTTGCCTTAAATGTGTAACTGGACAATTTTGCATCCTGTCTCTGAAAAAGGCCTCCAGGTCACTAGGAGGTGTAGTTTCTCAGGAAAGGCTGATGAAGGTATAGTTTCAAAGGGTGATATGATCAAGAGGGGGTGACTTTTTCATAAACAGCTCATTGCATACCCTAACACTGATTTACAGAGACCAAAGTATCAGTATTGTTTCAAATCCAATAAATTGCATTCCACCCAACTGAACAATTCTGGGTAGGTAAAGCTTCTTCAAAATGCAGTCAGTTGTATATTGTTGTTCCTACTCTTTCTCTTTTAAGAAGCAAGGTTTTTTTGGTGATATCTTTTCTTGGACTAACTGTATAGACAGGAGAGATTATAGACCAACTTTTAGGCATGCAGGGCCCTTCTTCAGGTCATTAGCATAGCGCTGCAACTTGGAATTGAGGCCACAAACTGCTGTACAAACACACAATAAAAAATTCCTACCTGCCTAGCTTTCAAAGCTTAAAATTTAAATAATCAATCAGAGTGGGGAAAAACCTGGGTGGCAGAAATTTTTAGAAACAGAGGCAGAGAGAAATTAAGGGCACTGACAAAAGTGCAGCTCCCTGCTCTAACTCATGGTGTTTCATGGAAAGTGCCATGAGTTAGAGCATTCCCCCTTTCCCCCTAGACTTTCAGTGTTAGATCAGGAGGTGGGGGATTGAGCTTTACTTTGGAGCCAATTCAGGAGGAGCTACCTGTCTCCAGCCTTTCTCCCCTAGCCCCACTCCCCCTGCCCCAGCTCTGGTACTGTCTGCAGGATGAGCTACAATCCATGAGCCTGCACTCCAGTTCAGGCTGGGCAAACCCCAGCCTGGAAGTCCCTTCTCTTCCCTTCTTTCCCTCCCTTCCTGCAGAAATCACTGCGGGTGGGAGCTGGGCTCCATAAGCTCAGCCTGGATCACATGCAGGGACAGATAGAAGTTAATGAAGGTGCTCCAAAGTGGAGCACCTTCATCTGAACCCTTATATAATGAGTGTTAATTTGTTTCACAATTGGGCACTTTTAAAGTGCTCTCCAGTCATGCTCTTCTGTCAGCACATGGATGTAGAACTCTTTCAGGGAGCCGAATGCATGACAAATTCCACTTCTGTCAGTGCTATAAGGGATTTCCCAGGGTCCCAACACAAGTCTGTGAAAGAGTTTACAATGAAAAAAAAATTCTTCCTGATCCCTAATAACAGTAAACCAGCATCTCAAATCATGAAGAGAGAGAGATAGACTTTGCCATTTTTAGTACACCTTGTATAATTAGAGATACTATTTCTATTGGCTCTAAATGTATAATCTTGTGTAATTTTGAAACTCATTAAGCTATTTGCCCATGTAAGGAGCCATTAAATTAGCTGAAAACACAACATTCTGCTCAGTAGGGAACCTTACTGCACCAAATTTCATAGAAAACTACAAGATGATGTATGAGAGAAAGGAACTACCTATTCTTAAAGATGACAAAATCATTTCACTTTTTGTGTTCAATTTAGAATAACTTTATAACTGTATACATTGTCATTATTTCTCATCTTCCTTTCAGTCACTGCTGATTGCATTTTGTCTGGCATAAACCTTACCCCACATTAAATTACATAATCCTGAATTGGTACAAATCATCTTTTCATTTCTCCCTCCTTCTCTCTCTCTCTTTCTCTCTCTCTCTGTCTCTCTCTGCTGAGATCAGTTCACACAATCATAACAAAAACTAATCAACTTCCACTTGAGAAAGTGAAAGTGTGTCAAGGTAGGTAAATAGAAGCACTAAATCAGGAGACAACAGCAAATGAAAACAGAGCATTAGCACTTCCATAAAACATTGAGAGAGGTGGGGAAGGAAGTATTTAAGGAATTAACCTGCCATGCTGTGGGTGATCCCAAGCTTGATTGCTTCTCACAGTTTGGTATACATCTGCCCCATAATTACACTGGGAACAAGAAAAATTCTTCCTAATGAAAAAAAACAATTATTAAGTAACTCATATTTTTCACCCTCTTACAAGTTAAATGAACAGATGTCCTTTTATCTCTCTCCCTCATACACATACACAATTACACCTTTCCTTTCTATATTGTCTGTTTAAAGCAGTGACAGTAATGCCTTCCTACTGTACAAAGTATGGAGAAGCTTGATTAACTACAATGCTTCTAAATCACATGGCTGTTGTAGAAAGATGAAGTATTGGAGTCTGTCTGTTTCTCTTATGCTATTGATTCACTGTAAGATTAAATTTTCATTGATGCTTCATACCTCAGTTTCCCTGTACATCAAAAGGCAAGCAATGGGTCTGAAGGTCAATATTTGTTAACCCATAAAGAAGAAATCATGTACTGCTAGGCTTTGGATGACTTGACTGTGTACAAGGTCAAAAGAGGCATTTATTCGCCTGCCAAGTGCAAGACAATGTTCTTTTCAATTGCAGGCCTTTGAGCCTTAGAGAACATTCTCTCCTATCTGAGCAGGTTGTAACTCTCTTGGTAAACTACTGGATTAACAAATGTGAAAAGCAGGCTCACAGTAAAATGACAGATTCTTATAACTAAGCATTTTATAGAATGTTTAGATTACAGTTTACAATGCAGTTTAATCATTGACCTTTCTATCTGTAAGAGCATGTCTTCTCTATGTCATGCCAACAGCAAATCTTCCTGGGATGGCCCAAAGCACATCTATCCACCAGCTCCCACTTGCATGCTCCAGGCTAGTAAATACTCTGATTGAGACACACTGCAGTATGCTCCTGGACTCCCTTGAGATAGCCAGGACAACCCACTCACACAACTTTATCACATGTTGCCATGCTCTAAAAACCAAATGAAAAGCTTGGAACCTTGAAACTTTGAAGATGGGACTCTTCATGGTGTGGAAGTAAATTGGGATATATGTACAGGTCTTACATTAGGTCTTTATATTAGCCTGAGGTAGTGGGGAGTTATCTGAAATGAAACACTGGTACTAGAAGGTATCTACATTGGCTATAGAAGCCTGTGCTGAGATACACTTGCAGTTCAGTCTGTATGGCTGAACTGGGCTGGGCCACATTGCAGGCCTCATTGTCAAAGCAGGTCACTTTTTCATGTCTTAGTATCTGTGTATGTCTAACAACTTGAATCTATACACATTTCAGTGTTTATGACTTAAAACTCTATATGCAGAATACTTTACCAGGCAGTTCTGAAGAGCAAAACCTCTTCTCCAAAATCTCTTCAGCTTATGCTTTGTTGACGATGTTATGATTATCAACATAGCAGCCATTGAACCAGGGATCTCTAGAGCTAAATGCATGGTCTTCTAGTCTCTGAACTGCTATAACAGACAGGCATCTTCTCTGGACTGCAGGAAGGGAAAGCTGTGCCACATCAATATATGTAGACTATAACAATATCCTTTATATAGCATATGAAACTATAAAATAAAATTCTATAACAGCCCATCATTAATAGAAAATTACCTATCCATCATTCACACAGCCAACTCAGAGGTGGGAAGCATGTGGCCCAATTTCTGAATGTTTCTCCTCCTTGGATGGTTCCTTTTTATTTTGCTAAATCATTGATGACTTACTCTGGAATCTGTTAACAAAGGAGATAAAGACAACCCCACAGTGCAGTTCTGCTTAGAGCCACAGTTTCAGTACTTCACACTTTTTCACTTTTATAGGTTTCAATGCCCTGTAAATCAATCATGCAGGTGAACCACGCAGCTGGCCAGAATGAGTAATAGGGTTTGGTGTACATAAACACACAAATTATTGTAGCAGGTCCCAGCCACCTGTAGAATGGAAGAAGCTTGATAAAGCCAGAGTGTTTTATTCATACATATGTGTGCATGTACTACTACCACCAAAAACAGCACAAACTTCTGGGCTGAACATTGAAACCAGACATCCCAAGCTTAGTTTTCATAGTCATAAAACACATTCACACTCAAAAGTAATTTTCTTCCCTTAGGTGTAACCTTTTTTCCCTTCTGTTTAGAAAATTTCAGTTCAACATAATCCAATAAGGATGAAACCTAGAGTTCCATTGTGAACCGGGACTTACGTAGTGTTCTCAGCGCTGTTGAAGTACATAGTAAAGAGATGGTCTCTGCTCCACACAACTCACAACTAAGATTGACAAAGCACAAGCAGTAATAGGTTGGGTAATAAATTAATAATATATAAGACTCTCATAAGTTCCAGGCTGGAGAAGCATGGGGGAAAGCTGCTTCCTCCCTTCCCATCGACTGGGTGGGGAGGGAAGGAACAGCCACCAGCTGCTTTCCACCTACTTTTTACTCTGGAGCTCCTGGTGTGAGCAGCAGGCAGGGGCTTTGCCATTCTGCTCCCTCTGACTGCTTGCATCTCATACTTGAGTCCTGGCATGAGAAGCAGGCAAGGGCTATGCCTTACTGCTCCAGTACCCTTAGGAATGGGAGGACTGGAGAAACCCATGCTTGTCTCAGACTAGGATCACCCTAGTCTCAGGAAGGTGCAAGGAAGAGGGTAGGGAGGGCAGTTGCAGAATGAAAATCTGTACTGCTCCCTCTCCTGGGATAATTTCTAGCGGTGGAAATTTTCCATAGTTGGAATTGAACATTTGTATGTGGCTGCTGTCAAGACCCAGAGAGAAGGATTGGAGGGGAGGGATCTCCATGCCTGCACCCTACTGCCCTACCCCAGCACACTTAGTGTTCCCTGCCTGCTTCTTGCAACCCCCTGCTTGCCTCATCATTCCCCATTATGTCCCAGCATCACACAGCATCTCTGAGCTCCCCTCTGAATCTAAAATCCCACCCCCAAGTCCTGCTTTGCTCCAAGAAAACTCTCACTCTGCCCATGAGAGAACACACATTTGATGGGACTGAGAGGCGCTTCCAGCAGTCAATGCGGCTAGATACAGTCAGGAAAGAGAAACTCCTGAAACAGTAGTTTCCCATTGTACCCTGGGTCCAACATTGCTAAGAGGATGAGGGTGGCTGCTGGCATTCCCTCTAAATAATTGCCCAGGGCTGGTGCTCCACTTGCCCTGATTTAGTTACTCTACTGAATACACATGTACAATAAATAAGCAGTCCCAGGACTCCTAATAGGCACAGGTAGTCTCCAGCTTGGCCAGGGCCAATTGATAATTATTTGTAGAGCTGTAGTAAGGTTTGATAGAAAACTGATAGGGCTTTATAGAAACTATCCTAATAATCTATATATTTGATTAAATAATGATTTCCTCAATAACCCATGACCCATCATTTAGTGAACAACTAAATGCCTGCTATTCCTACATGGCTTGGTTTATAAACATTTAGAAAGTTTCTTGGTTTCTATTACAAGCAGTCAGAGTTCTGTTCTTCTATTAAAACTGATATATATTATCGATATTTATATGAGATATTTTAATTATATCTCTTGGCCCTACTTGTATTATTGTTCGTGAATACAGATCCCTTTTAAGGCATACATTGACATAGATCCTCTTAGAAGCAATAGAACTTTACTGTTAATACTAAGAAGTGAGTTTGATGTATGGTGTTTTCCAGGCCCCCTTTTCATGAAGATAACCACAGAACCCAAGTATCTATTCCACACAGCTAAAGGGAGATTTTTGTATGCATTACCATTCATAGGTAGATCATAAAGGAACATTTTGGGCTTTTGTGGGTACAGTGCATATGTAATGTTTTTATTCTTTAATATATGAGGAATTTATTTTTGTCATATGAGACTACAGTGCTCTATGTACAGCTATCTATCCCTGATTCCACTTTTGTAAAAAAAATAAAAAATCTTTTTCATTTGTTCTTACTTACAGAGAAAGAAAAAGGAGTATAACTTATGTGAATGCACCAGTTAAGGAATCGTGTTTCGTCTCAAGGGACAACCCATGTAAATTCATCATTGCCACAATGGAATTTGAAGAGGATATTTATTTATTTATTTTTGGAAGCAAGAAAACCTTTTATGGCCATTTTTCCAAATGGGTATCTTATTAGCTGGAAACGTGTTCTAATTTGCTGTTGTCAAAATCCCAGACACCAGCTTGATCAGCTTTAAATGAGACACAGATGGCTGCGGAATTGAATTTGGATTTGCTTAATGTTAGCTGCTCTGTTTGACCATTTCATTCACTTTGTTTTGCATCAGTTACAACTCAACAATCCTTTATCTTTCTGTTGGGGAATTGTTGTATTGAAGAAACTCCTAACTGAAAAATGCTTACTGACATGTAAATTTGGGGTTAGTATGTTATATTTTAGCTGAGAATCAATAAGCTGATTTAGGAACAGATACAGTTTTAAATTAACTATATTCTTTTTAAGGCTTATTTAAAAAGAACAGACTAGCATGTGCTGGAAAGGATTAATAATATCAGTTTGTAGGCATGTTTTTACTTGTAAAATATTTCGAAAACATTCAGAAAGAATTCCTTATTTTTTTTTGGGGGGGGGGGGGGGGGGGGGTTTGAAAAACAAGCCTTCGCTGTGATGTGATAACACAGCTTTTAGCAATTCATGACAGGAAAAAGATATTGTAGAAGTGGGAATCTAGGCAGGGAATATATAATTCTCCAATTTGGAGTCTGACCAGGATATGAAAATTAACATAGAGGGGCTTTTCAAACGATGATAATAAAAGCAATGAGCTTCTTAATGAATATGAATGATGATACTTAGGCCAGGGGTTGGCAACCTTTTCAGGCTGCAGGTCAGAATAACTAACTCAGGTCAGAAGCAGGCGAGTAGGCTGGTACAAGGATCTGGTCACCACCACTGCTTTTCCCCACAGCAGCACGGGGGAAGCATTCACTGCTGAACATCACCCAGATCTGGTGTAAGTTACCCCGAAACCCCAGATCTATGAGTTAGGTCCAGCCTGTGTGCCGTATGTTGTCAACTGCTGATCTAGTCTTTAGGTATGATCTATTCAATACATTCCCTGCAAACATTGTCCTAAGTTTTGAGCTGGGCTTTTTTTCTTTCACTTTCTGAAATTCTCTTGTGAATAGGGTTTACAGCAAACATCAAGGCCCTTAGAGTACATTTGCAAAAACAAATGTTGAATTTGTAATTGCAAATATTCAAGCATAAATCTGCTGCTTACAGCTATGTCTGCTTAGCTCTTAGATGGAAATACATATTTGATCAAGATATAAAATCATAGTACGTGTAAAAGACCTTGTTTTGCAAATTTTTTTATTTTGAATACTTGCAGTGTACTGATTACATTAGAGCTACACACCAGCAATTATATGCAGAAATTATTTATCAAATAAGACTGAAGGATGAGTACATTTGGAAAAATCATTATCTATTCACAAATATTTCAGGAAAAAATAAGAGGCAAAATGGACTGAATGCATAATTCATTAAGAATTATTTATGCAACTCTTGTCTGGGGCATTGGTTCAGTATAGACTAAGAAAATGGAATCTACAGATTTGCCAACATCATTTCTTTTAACAGTACATAATTTGAGAGATCTTTTACCTTCGGCAGCTCCTGAATGTTTAGTGGCAAGGAAATCCCATTTTCCATTGCTGTACATAAAAAGCCAAATATGACTAGAAAACAATAACTAAAAAAAGAGCAAATAGAAAATGTTCATGGGGGAGAGGGGAAGTGCACCTACTCACTCTGTAGCATTCTACATGTGACATGAATCACAAAATGGTAGCTATAGTTAATAGCAATAATGTTGCTGCACCTAATAGACTGTGGTCAGAATAAAAGGATTATGGAAGTACTCAGACATTATGATTATCAAAGCCTCCTGAGTGCTATAGATAGACAAAGATAAATTAGAGACTCATAGCTAGTTCTGTACTTTTACAAATCCAGAGAACACTACACAGAATGGTCAAATCTCCTTTTAACACAACACCTTTTAATACACTTCAGAGTTAAAACTGATAGCCTTGGAAAGAGTTGAGCTTCAAAATAGACAGCTGTCTCCCTTCAGTTTGTAAGAGAAAAGCTAGATTCAGAAGCACATCCTGTAGGCTTTTCATTCTGCAATATATCTAAGGAACATGATAGGTGTTAATGTTATACGGACATGCATATTTCTTTGCATGCCCAAGCAGAAGTGTCTGAATTATATTTCCAGCAGTCCCTCATATAAGCTAATTTAGTGCTGGTATAAGGTACCAGATTGACAGCACTTGACATTGCTAAACACAGAGACTACAGTGCTGATTGTGCCAAATTGTACATTGGTTTTGTAATCTCCACACCAGGGAGTAGATTTTTTAACTACAGAATTCATTTTTGTTTCTGATTGAAAGCTAGTTCTCCAGAGGACCTAAATCAGAATCATATTTTAAAGGAGTCCAACAGCTCCACTGTTCAAAATTCCCCCATGAAAAAAGCCCAGCACACTCTAAAGTGCTCAGAAGCTTCTAGGGCACTGATGCTGTATTAAAAATTATATTGAACAGGAAGGAATGATAACTACATGTTCGCATGACTGGGTCTTGTGTCTTTTGTGTCACCATAAGTGTGTGATTTAAATGTGATCTTTAAAAAAAGCTAGAGAAACCACCAAAATTTGTCAGCTTCATAACAAGGTAGTTTGCTAGTACTGCTTCATCACAGCTCCATGTAACCTGACATTCAGTATGTTAAGATATGTGCACAGGAGTCAAGTGTTATCAGTCTAATTATTCACTATGCAGCATGCAAACTGCCCTAGATAATAAACTGGGATGGGAAGAACACTATGAAAAAGTGCAGTTAAATAGAGGCAGTTCATAGTTTGTGCCCAATCCTAACTTCATTTACTCTAGTAGATTGCCAATAACTTCTTGTTTATGTGTTTATTCCTGATTTGCACCAGGGAAAGTGAGAGCAGAATGGGTTTCTGTGTTTATTAGCTACAATTATTAAGAATGGGTTAGAGCAGCAATTAGGCTGATGGGCACTTTTTTTTAAGGAAAAGTTCCATTTCCTATAAGTGCACCTTTCATTTTAAGAGTAGGGAAAATATTACTAGCTCTTGGGCTGATCAAGGAAAGCTTTAAATTAAAGTTAAGCATATGCATGCGTTGACCTTTACTTGAGGCTCATATATCTGACTAGCATCTTGATTCTGCCTGGGGTCTGAGGGAACCTTCATTTAGAGTATGCAAAGGCTCTCAGCTCTGTCCACTGCACTAGAAGGCTAAAGTCAGTGGAACTACTCATATGCTTTGCTGAAATGAGACCTTGGTAAATAACTTCTGTGAAGCCTTTCCAATTTGATCAGAGTTTTTTAGGTTCAGATTTTAGTGGTTAGGTAGAATCCCTGAAAATCTGATCCATAGATTCATAGATTCATAGATACATAGATGTTAGGGTTGGAAGGGACCTCAATAGATCATCGAGTCGGACCCCTGCATAGGCAGGAAAGAGAGCTGGGGTTAGATGACCCCAGCTAGATGCCTATCTAAACTCCTCTTGAAGACACCCAGGGGAG
>NW_005841881.1:1801518-1810833 GCF_000455745.1 Alligator sinensis | reverse complement strand
TTCACTCCCTCGTCCAAGTCGCTGATGAAGACATTAAAGAGGATCGGTCCAAAGACCGAGCCCTGCGGGACCCCACTGCCCACACCCTTCCAGGTCGATACCGACCCATCCACTACGACTCTCTGGGTGTGACCCTCTAGCCAATTCGCCACCCACCGGACTGTGTAGTCATCCAAGTCACAGCCTCTTAACTTGTTCAGCAGTATGGTGTGGGATACCGTATCAAAGGCCTTCCGAAGTCTAAGTATACGACATCCACCCCTCCTCCTGTGTCCAGGCATTTCGTAACCTGGTCATAAAAAGAGACCAGATTAGTCAGGCACGACCTGCCTGCCACGAACCCGTGCTGGTTTCCCCTCAGCATAATTTGTCCTGCCGGGCTCTCGCAAATGTGAGCCTTGATAATTTTTTCAAAGACTTTGCCAAGGATGGAGGTGAGACTGACTGGCCTATAGTTTCCCGGGTCCTCCTTCCTCCCCTTCTTGAAAATGGGGACCACACTGGCCCTTTTCCAGTCCTCCGGGACCTGACCCGTGTGCCATGAGTGTTCAAATATTCCCGCCAGTGGCTGTGCAATGACGTCAGCCAGTGCCTTCAGTACCCTCGGATGGAGCTCATCCGGGCCTGCCAATTTAAACGCATCCAGTTTCTCCAAGTGCCTCTGCACCATCTCAGGGTCTACGCATGGTAGTCTGGTGCCCTGCTGCTGCCTCTCTACAATCCCAGTGAGAGCGTTGTCTTGCCCCTCGCTTAGGAACACTGAGGCAAAGAACTCACTGAGGAGTTCAGCCTTGTCCCCCCTGTCTGTTAACATAGTAAGTTAACTAAGCTTCCATTCTGTTAAATATGTACATATACACATACATATACAGTTATTGTTATAGTTATACACTAAAGATATAACTATATAACTCTCCTTTAGTATATGTGTGCATGCATGCATACACACACACACACACACACACACCCACCCACCCATCCATCCATCTAGACATAGATGTATATAACAATGGATGGAGCAGAATTAAGTCTGGAAAAGACTTTCTGCTACATTTGTACTGTTGCTGACTTGTCCACTAGTAACAAAGTAAAAGCTGCTACTTTAAAAACACAAAACGTTTCCCCCTCTGAAACAGTTCCAAATATACATGTCCACCCCACCTTACATGGTTAAATAAGTGGACACATTTTAAACCATTTTTAAAATTATGCTTTGACTGTGAACTAATAATTTTTAAACCAAATTCAGTTGCATTCCCCACACTAAGAATATCATATCTGAATATGTTGATAGGTAAATCTCAGTCCAAAATGTATAGACAAGCTTGAAACCCTTTAAAAGAAGCTGCACCTTAATCAACCTCTTTTTAGGAAGCAAAAAAGAGGAGAAAAAAAAAGAAAAAAATAGTCAGTGAATGAAGTAATTCCAGTCTCCTTTTACTCCACCCAAGTGTAAGAAGGGACCACCCATGATTTGGTAATACTTTGTTTTATCTTCAGTGGCATTGGAAAAAACTTCCACTTTTAGGCTTTCTTTAGGGCATCTAAGAAGGATTGAAATGATGACACATTGTGTCTGAAAATAAAATAGAAAATTACAACTTGCCAGGAGAACTTTCCATTTTTTGGTTATACCTCTGATATGGCAGTCATTGTTCTGATTTCCTTCTTTCCTTAACAGTGAACTGGAGCAGAGACCTAGTCAACAGTGCCTTTTGAAAATTCATGATTTTAACCTTTGGTATATGTGCATTTGAACTTTTGTCATAAAATGTCCAATAGGATTTGCCCTATAACCTGTGCAATAAAAAAAGACAAATGAGATAAAAGGAGAAGTCTCCTGAAGTACATTTTTAAGCCACTTTGGAAAAACCATCTCAGTTGCTGGAGATGACCTTTGGAACAGACTCCAAAAATATTTCAAATGTTCAGTATTTGGATGATAAAACTATTAGAAAAATGTATTTTGTGGACCAGGGGGGAAAAGTTAAGGAAGTGTAAACCAAGCTTAAACCTAGATTATGCCCAGGCTTGACAGGGATGTTGAAAGGAGATACTAGACCCTGTATCTTTGAAAATGTCCCCTGGGTAGGGGTGGCACAGTCAGAACCCTAGCACTTAGGGGAGACCAAGACTCTCAGAGTTAGAGCTGCTCTTGCCTGTACAGAGAAAGTAAAGGAGATAAGGCAGCATGGCACACCCACACAAACCAGACAGCATCTCTGGGCATTTATTCATGTGCTCCAAGAGCCACTCTAAGTAAAGTTCCTGGAGCATCTTCTGTCTCAGTGTCCCCATGCTTAAAAATAGTGGCAGGGGCACTATAACTACAGCGTGTCAGAGCAGCTTTTATGCTGGTGTATAGGCACCCTCTTGCTTGTACAAACCAGGGAATATATGTTGCAATCCCTTTGAAAATGGTGTGGCAGATGTGCTTGCCTGACCTTAATTGTGTACCATAAATGCAAAGCCATAGCTACTGTTCTTTAATATATGATCTGTGCTTTTTGTATATACCTAAGGATCTGGTCCTTACCTAATTCCATCCCTTTAAGCATTTATGCCTCAAGTGTACTTGAAGTTAATAATATTGACAATATTCCTTCTGTAAATCTAACAAAAAAAGTATACAAAGCATGGATTTAATGTAACACTTAAATGCTGGGTACAAGGAGAACATCAGACACAACCCAAGTATGCTAAGCTAAATACATCCATGGTGTAAACTAATCAAAGGCAATAGAATTACATATGGTCTGACCTTGTCCCACTGTTGTTAACAGGAAAGTCTAGGGGTGTTTTTGGAAGGAGAGGGAATCTGGAATGAATACTGCTCCAGACAAATTTAAAATCTGACACCTCCATGCAACATCATGGGCAAATCCTTCCCTAGCCCAATGAGGCTCTCGGATATGAAGCCCCATAAATATAATTGACTTAGGAAGGTAGTCTGCCTGAAGTTCTGGAGTCTGAAAATGCAGCTGTGACATTTAAAGCTTTTTATCAACAGTCTTGTTAATTTAATCAACATCATTGCCAATATATGGGGATTAAAATGATCTTTGATTCATCAGGAGACAGACTAAACAGAAAATGTTTGGATAAGTTTAAAAATTTTAAAAGCTAATTTTTAAAAGAAAAAAAAAGATGTGTTGCATGCCTTTTGTCTTGACTATGATCTCTGTCTTTTCAAACCTTGGTGTAAAACTTTACCAAGCAGAACTTCCACATCAGAGGGGACTAAAGTTCTCAATTAAGAATAGCATCTGTAGCTTATTACTATTCAAAGTGCAAAACACCCTACCTCTACTAGTTGCACAGAGGAAGACAGTCTGACTGATTTTCCTAACTAAGCTTTTGTTGACTCTTGGCAGAGGAAACATATAGAAAACAAAGATGTTCTCTTAGCTTTCAAAGAACTCCAGCTTCTCCTGAGGCTCAGCTTATGAGCAAAGCTTATTGTATGCTGAGCTCAATGGATGTGCTTTAAGTATTACCCTGTGCTCAGTTTTTTAAAATGTATGTGTTAATTCTGTGCTTGTGAAAGTATCTGATTGGCAACATGGGCTACAGACAGGAATATACAGTAGCAGGAGGAGGCTGTTCAAGATTCCTTTCAAATCAGAGCTGCAGAACACCCTGATCTTCCAGCTTTAGAGGCACCATGAATGTCTGCCAGCTTGGAGCACCACTCTCCCTGCTGTTCCGTTTGTTCCTCTCTCATCCAGATCTCCAATGCAACTTTATCCTGATGAACATTTTATCCACTGTCCCTTCCCCTACCTCCCAAGATCAGTTTTTAATGGTCTTGAACATAAAAATGGCATCATGTGGTGTAGAGGTTGCTCAATAACTATGCATGGGGGACTGGGATGAGAGACTCATGTATCTTATTAAATACCATGTTTGCATTTCTGTCATGTAAGTATTCATATTCTGGCTTTCAGAGAAGAAAGATGATTACATAACTGACAGTTGGTAGGTCTACATGGTCATTAAGGCAACATAGTTACTGTACATTAAGTTTAGTATCTGCATAACCAAGTACTAAATGTGCAGTAAATGCTGCTACTGTGCAGTAACACCGGCACACAGCTTTTTAGTGATGCTAACTGTGCAATAGCCTACTACTACTTCATAGTAGTGTATTAGCATGGGTTTTGCCCTGCATGCTACTGTGCAGTAGAATTAAGCTACTGCTCAGCTGGCATTTCATGTAGACACACCACTGACACACTGCCCTCTCAGGTTTCCCTTTAGAGAGAAAAAAATCCACATATATGTTATATAATTATATTGAAGTTAAACTGTGATGTCTTTGCTTCCTGTGTGCTTCACTTTTAAGTCCCTAAATATTCTGTGTGGGGAGACAGCAGTCCTTTTATTCCTGGAAATGCTATAGTTTTTTAAGGGTAACATATGCAGATCACAAATTAATGCATGCATAAACACAATCATAACCAGAGACTTGATAATATGCATAATTGTTCTGCCTGGTGCCCATGATAGTCACTATTCCTGCTTTCAGTCTGGTGAAGGAAATAAAAATACACCTTCTCTGGTTACCTTTGCAGGTAGTTGTTCCCCACACATTAGCATTTCAAAAGTATTGGGAAAAGAGTCACCTTTTATTCAGGAGAGAAAAGGAAAAAAACAGTCAAAAGAAACGATATCCACATATACACTTACACACAACTAAGGCTAGGTACAGATATTCAAAAAGGCTGACATGGACTTGATCTAAGTTGCATGGTTTTCTGTAAGTAGCGTAGTTTAGATCAGTAGAGAACAGAAAAAAACATTTACCCTTTGGTGAGAGGAGCAAATCTTAGATCAGATTCCACCATTTTTAAACAAGTTTATGTGTGCCAAACTTCTGTCCTGTTATGGGTATAGGCCAGTTTACACTTCCACCAGTATAAGTGATTGGAATGTCTGTACCCAGCCAAAAGGAACAATGCTTAATCAGCATATGAGGATTTTGGCCAAGGTTATAATTGTATCATTAATTGACTGGTTGTTTCGCATGTTTCTTCTTTGTACACCAAAAACCCAGTTCCTGAGTTGAACAAGACACTTTGGTAGTCACAATCTGCTCCAGTTCCAAATTTACAATACCAGGTCATGTGAAAATACCCAATACAGTTTTGAGGAATCAGGTCTGCCACTACTGTCCTGATTACACTCCATGCTGCTCCTTGAGGCACAGTGAAGGCAGGTCTCTTAAACTGATTTTTCAGGCCTTGCTGCAAAGTCAGTCATTGCTAGTCCAGTCTGACCTAGTCCCCCAGAATCACTCCTCAGCGGGTTTGTGCATTTCGTGGCAGGCTTTGCATTATTAATTTGCCTTTTAGAGAGTATAGCGACAATAACAATTATCACTTACACATTTAGCAAATGGGCAAATTCCAATTAACGCAACAAACTACAGGATTTTGAATTAGGGGTCAGCAACATGATAACTCAAGTTATGTGAGAGTGTCTCACCTTTGGCTTTTCTTCTGTAAAGGGAACAGAGAATTCTGTCCCTTTTAGCCCCTTACCTTTGGAGATTACATAGGTTGAGATAAATTCTGCAATACCTGTGGATTTTTAATCCTTCTGGAAGCTTCAATTCTGCTAGGGAATTTGCCATAGAAAGGAAATTATTTAAGTTCCGAAACAGGATGGCTATTTCAGAATTCATTCTAACTGTTTTTAAGTGTTTTGTTGTTAAATCATAAGGGGAAGCCTTGTGTTTGACCAAGAGAATTCAACATGGATTATATTTAGAACTAATCAGCAAAGCAGGACAGACCATATAGCCACGTTGATTAATTCATTTGTTTTGTGTTTGTGTATAATGAAGCAAATATCACTAACTCTTGCCAATAGGTATGAGGGAAGACACAGAGAAGTGTATTTCTGTGGAAATTTTAGGCCAGATTAATTTAGGTGGAGTCATGCTGCTTAAATTCAACTTTAAATCTGACCGTTGCCCTTGATGGAGTATATATCTTTGATGGAATAGTTGCATTCATGGATTTTGGTTTAGTGAGAGAAATCCTAAAGCACTCCTTATCATTGTGAACGGTTACTTCTTGTATGTAATTGTGCCTTTAAAGCTCCATGTGAAGATTTGCATGTTACAAGGATAAGGATTGGTAAAAAATAAGCAAACTAACCAACCCCAAAACAACAGCAACAGCAACAAAAACTTGCCACTATCAAATATGGCTATTAACCACAATTTCATTATGGAACTTAAGTTTGATTAATTTCAAGGACTGCAGGTAAAAAATCATCATTGTTAATGTTTTGGTAGAAGTTTGTCAAACTTTTACAGGACATATTCTTTGGCCTGTGCCGTGCCTAACATCGAGCAGACGCATGCTCTCTTAGCAAGGAGGGTAAATAATTGGTGGAACAATTTACCAAGAGTCTCAATGAATTGTCTATCACTAGATGTTTTTAAACCGGGTTTGGATTATTTTCTAAAAAAGAAAAAAACCCACATGTTTTTGTTCACTTATAAGCATTAGACTTGAAGTAGGAGTTAATACAGGGAAATCTTCTGACGTGTTATACAGGAGGTCAGAATACAGAAATATAATGGTCCCTTCTGGCCTTACAATCAATATGATCCATAAAAATGCCTCTCATCTTCTATAGCACAGAATCTTAGACGTAAAACTGCACACTACATATTTAGAAGGAAAGGGAAATACAATAATAGGACAACTTTATATTTTAAAAGAAACAGATAAATAGTTCAAGTTAATTTTCTCAATTGAAAAGATAATTATTTCATAATAAAACCCTAATTTAAACCTGAATTTAAGTTTCCTGCTCTTTCAAAGACCACTCAGGACATGAACACAGCTCTGCCATCTCTCTCTACCCTGGGCCTATCTTTACAGAGCCTTTGTGTTCTGATGATCTGGTAAAATGGGTTCTTTTCAGTTGGTTCCTTCTATGTGATGTTTCAGCTCCATAGTGGCACAGCTGCCAATGGAAAAAAAAAAGACTCTCTCAAATGTGTTTCAAATATTTCCATCTTCTTTCCAGTTAATTTGGAGTTAAGGAACGGCTGACATCTCTAATGGATAATGGTATTCATAATAACTTAGCTCTATTTAGTATTTACCTTAGAGATTTATTTTGAAAAGCATTTCAATACTATGAGCAGATTTCTATATTTTTTTTATTTTGATATGTTAAGGTGATAATAAAAATTTGCTTTCTAAATTTTAGATCTTGGAGGGTGGAATCTCTTTTAAACTATTGAATGCAGTTGTCACACTACTGTTAGTAACATTACTGCCTTGCATGTTACAATCAAGTAAGTAAATAGTCTTACTTCAGAGTCACCTCTTCGCTACGGACACTCATTCAAAAAACTGGAGCCTGAATTGATTAAATCTATGCAGGTTAGTCTAACATGCCTAGGTTGAACCAGTTTGTAATGGTACAGACATTCCCTCTGGAGTGAGGAAATAGTGAGCCCATGCCTGCAGTTGCTTCGGCCAGGAGCTGGGAGGTGCTAGAATTTGCCCTCAGCTGCAGGGAAGCTGTGCTGGGGTGGAGCATGGCCAGCCTGGCCTAAACTGGCCAGAGAGGTTTTATTCCCACCTCCCTGTCCCACTGGAAGGGACCTGAGCTGGGTCTGTTGGGCATTCCTCCCTTGCAGCTGCAGTGGCAAACCAAGTAGAGGGGGCAGGGATGGGGGTTATTCCCCCCTTTACCCCCGCTGCCCCTGGGGAGCCACAGCCGGGTCTGCCCACCTTGACCACCACTGCTGCTTGCTCCCTGCTTTCAGCTAGCAGTGAAATAAGCTCCCTCCTGTCCCCTCCACCACATGCTGGAGGGAGGGGGAATAATCCCCATGCCTGCCCCCACCTAAAGGACCCTGCCAGCCAGCGTCTAGCTACACCCCTGCCTGGCCACTGCAGCGGTGAGGGGACAGGGCCCTTGATGGGGGAAGCAACCCCTGTCATAGTGCAAGCCCCTTCCTGGCAGGGGGACCCACTGTGGGGCGGACAGAGCTGTGGTGGACTGCACATGGCAGCACCAGGGCTCAGAGGAGGGCAAAGTCCTGTAAGCTACTGCTGTCACTGCCACCAGGGTCCACAGCAGCTTTCCTCACCAGGAAGAGGCTCATGGTTGGGGAAACCTTGACAGGCTGCTGACCCATCATGGGCGTTCCCCCCTAGCTGCTCCAGTGACCAGGCAGGGACAGGGACAGGGCCAGATGCCACCAGCAGGGCCCCTCGGGGTTCCCACCTCATCTCCTGGGACACCACAGTGGCGTCTGCCAGCCCTGACAACCACTGCCGCCACTCACTCTGTTCCCAGGGCAAGCAGCAGAATAAGCCACCTCCGCTGGATGCTGGAGGGATGGGGGCAGGAGGTGACTTATTCTTCTGCTTGTCCCAGACACAGAGTGAGTGGAGGCAGCCAGGGCAGGCAGACCCTGCTGCAGTGCCCTGGGGGCAGAGGGGGAAATAACTCTGCCCCCACCAAGGGCCCTGCCAGTGGCATTTGGTCCCATCCCCACCTGGCCACTGGAGCAGCGAAGAGGGAACAACCTTGATGGGGCAGCTGCCCCTGTCATGGTTTCCCTAAGTGTGAGCCTCTTCCTGGCATGGAAATCTGCTGCGGGGCAAGGAAAGCTGTTGCAGATCCTGCAAGTGGTGGCTTGCAGCACTCTGGTCCCATCCAAGACCCAGTGCTGCTGTGTAGTCCACCACAGCTCTGCCTGCCCCACAAAAGGACCCTCCACCAGGAAGGGGCTCGCCTTCCCCAACACTGACAAGGGCTGCTATCCCCATCAAGGGCCCTGCCCTACTCACGACAGTTCCCTCTAAGCTGCGTGCATGCACAGCCACACACAATAAAAAAACATGTCACATAATAACTTTTTAATGCCGCACAAACAGTGGTGTACCGATGGGGGGCAAGGGGGTGGTAGGGGGCCATGGCCCCTGGGCGCCATCTGGGGGGGGATACCCAGTTCTGTAGCAAGGGCGTGGTGCTGCTCTCCCCACCACCACTGCCACGAGCTTTGCATCCGGCCACTTGCCACCTGCCCCAACATGTCCACAGGCTGCTGCGGCAGTGGGGAGGAGTGGACATACTGAGATACCAGTGCACTCCCAGCCAGGATTGCTCATGGATTGCTAAACCTTAAAGGAAACATTGCCCCTCACTGCAGCAATGGCCAGGCGGGGACATGGCCAGATGCTGGTCAACAGGGCCCCTTAAGTGGGGTCAGGCACAGGGGTTATCCCCTTCCCTTTGGCATCCAACAGAGGGGGTTTATTCTCCCTCTTTCCC
>NW_005841881.1:1790018-1801507 GCF_000455745.1 Alligator sinensis | reverse complement strand
TTCCCTGGAGGGAAGCAAACGGCAGCGGCAGCAGCAGTTGGGGTGGGGAGACCCAGCTTCAGTCCCACTGGGGTAGAGCGGGGAATAACCCCCCTCCCTGCCCCCTCTGTCTTAGGGACCATGGCAGCCTATTGATGTAGCAGCAAGCAAGGAGTGCCCAGCAGGCCAGGCTCTGTCTCTGCTGATGGGATGGGGGTGGGGGGTGGAATTAAACCCCTCTCTGGCCAGGCCCCCACCCTTACCTCTTACCTGTCCCTGCTCTAGCTGGGGAGCAGAGGGGTGGGGCCAGCCCTTCTGGGCTGGATCAGAGTGCCCAGCCAAGAGAACATGCCAAGATGCTGGGGACTGTGGCTCAAGTTAAACAAGTAAAGGGTCTGGGACAGACATTGCATAAACCAGTTTGTTCCAAATCAGTTAAGTCTGATACTACATTCAACCAGGTTTGTCTCAAACCAGGTTCAGCCATTTTGAAGCTGGTTTATGAGCACTGAATGTCTGTTCTGTTACAGGTTTAAACCAGTTTCTGATCACTTAAACCAGTTTATGTGTAATATCTGTCCCTAGCCCTTGAGTTATTTAGTGTAGTCAATTGCTGTTGTAGACAACCACATTATATAATCACAGGGAAAATCCTACTAAACTCCATCTTAAAACTGATTGTTTTGTTTGCCCTCACTTCTCTAATGGGAAGGCTGTTCTAGAACTTCACTATTCTGATTATACTCATTTCTGTTTATACCTGTTTGTTTTTGTGACAGTATGGCTTTTTAGCTATATTTTATAGAGCTGTCCAAGAATTGGGGGGTCAGGGGCGGTGGCTGTGGGGAGAATACTTTTTTCTCCCTTAATTAGAAAATACTGATTTGTGGAAGACAAATTTTGCAAAAGCATCAATTCCAATAAGCTTTCACAGAAAAGCAGACGTGTCTCTGGGAACATGCCTGTTTTCCTACCAGGTTAACTTGTGGGGTGTTGTGTTTTATTCCAATACAGAATGACATTTTTTTTAAATATTGGTATTTTCCATAGAATGGAAATTCTGAGTTCGAACAGCTGTACTCATGGATTCCTTTGCCTTCTAATGTAATTTAGTTGGGAGCTGCAGAAATTCTCACTACATTTGTTTTCCATAAATAATTACTATCAACCCATTATAAATCCCATCTATTTGTTTTGTTTTGCTTTGTTTGGTAATGCTGGATGATCTTTTGGTCTATGCTTACATGCTGTTGAGCTATTACTATGTGAGTTACGCTGTAAGATATGTTATGTTCTAGTCACTAGAACTAGTCTAGTACTGATGGTAAACTGTATGTTATCTCTATTTCAGCAGTCTTCATTTTTCCTCATAATGAAATCAATGGTCTGTACCTCAAGACAAAACACCTTTCTGGAAGGAGTGTATTTCTCAAAAATCAGCTCTTAGATTCAACAAGTGGATGAATGTCTTCCTATGTGTTATACCAGAAATTAGACTAGATGATCTAATGGTCCTTCTTGGCCTTGAAACCTATGACTCTGCATTCTGATGGATCATTTAAAAAAAAAAAATTACAACTATTGAGCTATATTTCTGCCTTCCTAGTTTTGGATTAATGCATATATAAACAATTATCCTAAGCTAGACAATAAATATAAAACTTAGCGTTCCCTTTCTCTTTGGCTGCATCTCTTATTTTCCTGCCTTAAGTTATTGCAATATTATTTTGTGCTTCCAGTGTCTGGAATTAGCAAGAAAATGCTTTATCATTACTCAGAGGCCCGTTTCTAATCAGCAGATAATTGAATGTTTTTAGGCAAATTGCAATACTAACTTTTAGCTTAAGGGAATCAAGTGAATGTCTCAATAGTGATGTTCTGATCCAGATGCATTTTGGTGGTGGTACAGAATAAGGTGACAGAATTTCTTTTGGAGCTCTCATCATGCCAAGTTGCATCTCAGTAAGCGAGAAATGTAAATCATCCAATACAATCATTCTGCTTTATTGTCTTGTTTACAGATTGGAGTGGGTCTAAGTTCCTTGTGGGTCCATGGTCCTAGGTTGAGTGTAGAGCAACTGCAAATACCATCTACTGTTTGCATTTCCACAATACAGCTGAGAACGCTCTGCTGTGAAGTGACATTTTCTGTATTCACCTCAGTCACTAAAATCATAGCAGTTTCTTTTAAAGGCCATCAATATTTTAAGTTTATTTCACTAAGTTAAATGTCTCCATTTGGTCTACAGTATCTCTACCTTTCATTCCATGTCTACCAGAAAGTGCACAGAAACTTGACTGAGATGGTCTAATAAAATATATCAGATTTACCCAAAGAACCTTGTCTGCCTATGTCCTGAGACCAACACAGCTACAACCTGTACCCCACAAACATGATTTGTATGCGCAACGTTACATCATCTTCCCATATATTTACATTGGAAAGGGCACCAGCAGCAGAGAGGGGGTGGAGTGCAGTGTATTCCAGAATCAAATACCTGCAAGACATAAACAAGTTACTAGTATAGCAGGGATTCTCCAGCTATCAGGGCTAGGTACAGATATTGAAAAAGCCTGAGTCACAATTGATCTAAATTATGCAGTTTTCTGTAAGTGGCGTAGTTTAGATGGGTAATTAACAAAACACATATTTGCCCTTTGGTGGGGAAGGGGTGAGAGGAATCTTAGAACAAGTTCTGCCATTTTTAAACCAACCTATGTGTATGGAACATCTGTTCTATCATGGGTATAGAAAAGTTTCCAATCACTTATACTGGTAAAAGTGTAATGTCTATTCTTGGCCCAGATGTGGTATAATAACACAAGATGGTTTGTTTACTGCTGTGCACATGCTTATTGGGAGTGGGAATGTATTTTTATATGGTGTCACTGGAACCAGGAAATGAAAACAGACATACATCATCAGTAAAGCTCCAACTTCAAAAACTTTTCTCTTTACCTATGAGGCTTCAAAATATCCTTTTTAAAAATGAAAATTCAGATTTGAGTTTCATCTAATCAAAGAATTCCAAGAACTGGTTCTATTGTAAAACAGCATATATTGCAAGAGTCAAAATACTACCATGGGAAATGGCAATGATGAATTTGATAATGCACTCCATCATGATGAGCAATTATTTCTGTAAATGTCCTCTGAGAGTCACTGATAGAGAAAGGGCTCTGGATTCCAGTAGAGTGATTTCAGTAGACTTGGGGGGGGTCCTTTGAAAATCTAACCAGTGTCCTAAATCCATTTTTCTGTCCTTTTGGTTTTTGTACAGTCTTTAGCAATCCATAAAATGAGATATTTTCAGGGCTTTATTCTCTTCCAAATTATATCATCTATAAGCCTATGACACAGTACCTGTCATATTAAGCATTGCATGCCTTTAATGAGTCTGTAATAATATAAGCACCATGAATGATATTGATGCTTTATGCACTGTAGTAACATAATGAAATCTTCCATATTTCTGCTTTCTGAAGATGAAACTAGGATAATTAATGAAGCTCAGTTTAGGGGTCAGATCTTCCCAATCAATAACATTAGCTGGATTCAATTTTTCATCACGCCTGCTTGCCCAGCCCTTATGCAAATTGCATTGATAGAGAAAAATTGTGGTGATTAAACACAATTCTTCCTGCAAGGAAAATTTATAATGAATGGGCATCCCAGTTACACTTGTAGGCATTGCTTTAAGTCTCTATTAAATGCAATTTGAGAGATGGATTAAATAACGAGGTTTGTTAATAGCTGATGAAGAAATCATACTATACATAACTAATTTTATTTTAGACAGCTGCAGATTGGGAACTATAAGAAAGAAGCTAGAAAAGTACTAACTAGGTCCTATTGGGTGTAGAGCATTTAAAGACATGGGTGAAAAATGAATGCTTGCTTAGGTATTTCTAACATGAACAAGGGTGCTGAACCTAAATTCATACTGGGTTTTTTTGTGAATGATTGTAATTATGCTGACCACCTATTCTCTCTGTATAGATACTATTGCCGAAGAAGGCAAACTCACCCTTAATTAGCTTAGGTACCTAGATGGGATTGTTCACTGGAGAACAGCATTGCCAAGAAACTTCTATGCCTTGATTTAAATTGCATTTGACTTAAATTGGTAGTTTACTTTATTTATAGTGCTATAATAGGATTGGGAGCAATCATGCTCCCAAATAATCATGAAAATATTTTATCTGCCTCAACGAGATTCTGATACAAGTGAGGAACAAAAGGTTAAGAGAAGAGGATACAATTTTATGGGGGTTATTTTAAGTGGACTCCACTATTTATGAATAAGAATACATTAGTTGTGATTCCTTAATTGATGATATCCAGTCCTTAGTACAAGGCATGTGTTTTCTGGGCTCCATCAAATCCACAGTAGTTTTACAAAACTTAAACGTGGAAAGTAAATGAGGAGGAAAGGACTTGAAGTGTGAAAGGAGATGTTTGGAGCAGTCAGACCTGGGAGAGAGAGGAAATGAGAATCAGGGCACCAGAAAAGGATTTTGAAGGTCAAATAAGAAGAGTCAGAGAAAGAGGGTGAGATGCAGAGGAAAATCCAAAGGATGGGTAGTTTAGGGTGACAGAGGGAAACTCAGGAACAGAATGGGGGTAGAAGAGAAGGAAGTAAAACTCACCAGGAAGTGAAGGATTTGGAAGGGAGAATTAATTGCATTGATAAGGAGGTGGGGTAAGGAATTGAAGGTTTAAATAATAGAGGAAATTATGCAAATGAAGGGATGTATATTCCATGCAATACAAATGAAGGGCATTTTATGATTTACATAAAGCCATCAACTCTTCATCCCCGCAGCCTTAGGAGGTATGCCTGATTTTTCCAAAGTGTTGAATGTTTCCAGAACCTGTGGGAGCTTGTGGCTCCATTACAAGTACTTTGTGCAGCTCTGATTACAACTAATCACAGCAGTTTTCCTTTGAAAGGGCTCCAATAAGCAAATTAGAGTAGTGGCTCTCAAGAGTTGGGGTGGCTACCACTGGCTGGGTTACAATGCATTTTTCTTGGGGTTGTGATTTTTCTTTGACAGAGCCAAAGCTTTCATTAAAAAATGAATGTGTTACTGCCCTGTCCAGTTGTGACTGAAACCCTCTACACAGAAATGACTATAATACTAAATATGCAGCAGTGAAAAATGCTGTTAATACTGTTTTCAATAAAATTTGCATAAACTCTTTGATATATAGTTGTGATTGCATATTTATTGGGTATGTGCAGCACCCATCGCAAGGCCTGATTTTAACTGGAACACTTGGACACTAATTCAATATAAATAGCTATAAAAATAATAATAAGCATAAGGAAAAAGAATAATAAGTATAATAAACCTAATAATAGCCTCTATGCTCAATAATGTTCAAGTTTTTCTTTGTGTAACATAGAGTTAAGAGAATCCTCCTTACGTTACAATGGTGCTAGAATGATAATGGCATTACAAACTGAAAATTATTCAGATACTTTAATAATGTCAAACATGTAGGTACCAGAAAGAGAAAGGGAGAGAGGGTGAGACCTTAATGAGTTCTGGGATATAGAAAACCTAGAAGACAAAAAAAAAAAATGATACTTTGCAGGTCGTAAGTAGAAGAAGATTGGGTGCCTCTGAAATGTGAAATATCTGGAATTTACAGTTCTCTGGTTATCTTCATAAACTACAAATCACATTTCTCCATCATCAAAATGCAACAACACTTCTTTCTCTTTTCCTTCTTCTGAGCCACAACAGTTTATGAAGGTTTTATAGCAACAAAAGAAAATGATATAAAAGATGAATTCTACATGTTTTCTTAGTGCAAGTAGAAACCCATTAACATTTTTTTTCTTTTTACTACTTGATCATTTGGTGCATCATCACTGAAGAAGAGAACAGGTATTGTCCTGCCAGAAGCAGAGACCTATTCATAAGCATGGTACACTGGAAAGCTGAGAGTACTGCAAATGAGAAATAAATATTTCCATATCTACATCATTGGTTTAAATGTGTCTCAGATTAGTGATAAATTCTAACAGCTATTCCCTGAAAGTTGCCAATGGCTAGTTTCAGGAGGGCATGTGTCAATATTACTCATGTAGCTATTGCAGTTGATGGTAATGTTGCTGGAATCAAAGGTCAAAAGGGCACAGATTGTGAAGATAGTTATTTCAGGTTTACATAAAATTTTAAATTGGTGAAAATATAGAGGAAAAGTTCCTGGCTGTAACTATAGAAGTTAAGGGTTAATACAAAAACCAAGATGTAAGGTTCCAATGCATTAATTCCAAAGCCAAAATAGTGTGCTAAAATATATATCTCAGATCTTTTTCAAACTTGTCTATGCAAACCTGAGGTCTAAAAACATTTTTAAACCAAAATTCTCATGAAAAAAACTGATTCCACTGAAGACACTCTCATAGACCCAGAGGGACAGACTTCCATCTTCAGCTCTCTCTGTGCAAAAATGAAGTTTATTTCCTACCTATGGGGACTTTTTACCATCTTGTACCATCTACACATTTCCCAGAGCCTGACGAAGGGACTTTGATCCCAAAAGCTCGCAGAAAAGGACAATTTTCTTGCCATTTTCCAGTTGGTCTAATAAGAGGTATCATTTTGGAACCAAGAGTTCTATTTTTTAATGTGTCTGATTCCACCGAGGTTTTTTTGGGGAAAAAATCTATTAAATATGATAGAATCCTGACAGCACTTTATTCTGAAACTCTTCACTATTACCATATGTTCTATTGTTTTCCTTTAAAGACAAAATACACTAATAGGATGCATTTTGGAGTGGATAGAGGCCCATGGCTTTTCTACAGATTGGAATAGATACATTCAGCACTCTAACCATGTGGGTTTCCCTTAGTCTTGCATGTGAAAAATTTTGGGGTAATCAAAATTTTCAAATCTGCTTTCATTGAAAAATGAATGACTAATTCTACTCAGTGCACCTGGCCCTTGGAGAAAAAGCATTCCCAGGAACACTGAGTTGTATCTGTAGACACACAATCCATGCACAGAATTACTTACATATGCAAATAACATGTAAGTATTATTTGTTTTATTAAAGTCTGATTGAACTCAGACATGAAAACATATTGATAGGATATGATATGATATGATATATTTCCAACTGAGGAATATGCCACTTCTAAACATAGAATTCGACAAGAAAGGGTGAGCAAGGGATCTCGTTATGTGCAAAATTATACTATTACCAGTTGAAAATGTGTTGCAGCCCTTAGAAATATCAGTTAAAGCTATGCAATGACCTGAAGCAGAGAACAGGGAAAAATAGAAAACCATGAGGTAATGTTCTCTTAACCTGGACATAATGCAGGAATCAAAATACTGACTAACATGAAAACCTTTAGCCCTCACTACATGGATTCCAGCTGTACACACCTGTTAAGATCAGATCACATTTACTTAATTTAAGAAAATTTATGTACTTTTTCCCACCTGTCCCATGTAAGGGTGGAGGTGTAGAAAGTGCTATTTCACACACCTCCACATTGATTCCTGTTACTTTCAAAAGACAGACTTAAATTTAGCCATCTACGAAAATAATCTGTTATTCTTAGTTGCATAACTGGTAAAAACAAGAAGCAAAAGCAAATCTCAGTTTAATGTTGTATATTTTTCCTTTCAACTGTTTTTTGAGGTATGTGATCCATGTATTTTGTTAGAAAACAGTTTATTAAACATTCTGGTATCAAGAACAATTTCATACCCTGTTGGGGGTGACATCATTCCCTTTGGAAGGTTTCCAGGTCAGGAACCAAGGTACATTAGCCAGAAACATGTTGGGAAGGGAAATGGGGGGCTGATTACACAGCACCTGCCTGTACTTTGTTTAGGTCTGGCCTGTGCTATCAGTCCCTTCATTGCATTACTCTCCAAATACGCTTAAAATGTTTTAACAAGAAAACAAAAAATTTCCTAGGTAAATTCAAGAAAACAGCTAATAGTCATTTCTTGCTTTCCAAAAAAAGAAATGTATGGTTATATGTTTTGTTCACCAGTATTTTCATTGTATTTTATTGTTATCACTTTCTGGATGTCCAAACTGTTTTATCTTTTTATTGTCTATACTGTCTATGTTATAGTCTTGCATTTTTCGCCTTTATGGTTTAGAAAATTCAGCTGATAAATGCCTGACTGAACTACCTTTTAATTTACTCTCTTCTCTTTGACTTTCTTGGCTGATGAACAGAAAGAGAGCAAGATAACCTTTTTTTTAAATAAAGTTCATTGTCTACAAAAATATCCCGGTCTTATTCTGTAGTGTACTTTTACCCAAGATAACACCCACACAAGTTCTCATCCTAAATGTGGCTTTTCTAAGTGATGCTAGGAGTGGGATACAGATCTTCAGTTGGTGTGAATCGACATAGTCTATTTATTTGAATGTTTTCTGTTCTAACCCTTATTCAGGCTTAAAACTCGAATTGGTTTCAGCAAGATCAGAATTGCTATAAGAATGATGATAACTTTGATTACCAGAAAACTATGTTTAGGTATATTAGATCTATCTAATCTATTTTTCTATATATGCCCGTCATCACAGTATCTGAGTACTATGTTCCTAGTATTTTATCCATCATGTCATACACCCTTTTTGATCATTTCTCTTTTATGAATATCATATCTATTTAGATGTTATCAAATTTAATATTAAATTACAACAGTATCCTCCAATGCATTAGTAGCAGTAGTACTATCATTACAATATAATACTATAATAAGTGACTTGTGCTTACATTGTCATTTCTTCTTTTTTAGTATTTCTTCCTAATGTATTTTAACTTCTAGCAGATCTAAATCTTAACTGGAGTTTGTCAAGACACATATACATGATACTTTTTTTCTGTTCTGTATACTATTTATATGGTGTAGCAAAACCCCCAGGGTTTTTTTTTTTAATTATTTATTTTAAAATGCATTCCCTCCCTTTCCCCAACCATTTCTGATTTTTTCTCTCCCTCTCTGTTCCCTATAGATAAGTATAAGCGAGCTCAGACTTAGGATAAGCTTTCAATGTTTTTATTTTGGTAGCAAGTTTTTGATTTTGGATATCCACAGTTTTATATTGTATAATTATTAGGTTTGTATTGATTCGTACTGTTGTATATTGTATTATTATAATTTTCATATTGATTTTTATTGTTTCATATGGATATTGTATGGTTTAGGCCTGTGTTTGTAAGTGAACCAAAGTCACATCAAGTTTCCATTTTATATGTCAAGTCTCCATCTTCTGTCCTCTGCCTGGGTGTCCCATGTTGCAACTGTATGAGTCATGTACCCCTCCCATGTAAATTGGTTCCCCGATGAATGAGAGTGATTGGGAATGATTGAAATACAAAGGTAGCAGGCCTCTACTAAATGGCCTGTAGTGACTGGGCCATCACCTCACATTGATTCATCCAGGAACCATGGACCTCACCCAGGAACAGAGACAAGAACCCAGCATTTGAAAGACAAAAGACTCTGAAGAACCAGCAACTCTATCATTGTACCCCACTGTCACAGAGCACGGTGGTGCCCTGTTCCTGAAGAGGGGAACACTGCTAGGGAGGGAGCCTAAGCAGTGACTAAGGAGCTCAGCTGTGGGTTGCCAGGGCAACCAATGAAGGCCAGCTGACCGGAAGGGGCCGGGCCTGGCTCCCTTTATAAACCCAAGGAGCTGAGGCCAGGGGCAGTTCCCTGCCAGCACCCAGAGAGGCAGGAGTAATGATGCGAGAAGCAGCGAGAACTGCAGGTACAGCTTGACTTGAGCTGAACAATGTTGTTGTAGCCAGGCGGCTTATGTTTGAGTTATAACCAGGAGGCTCAAGTTTGTGTTGTTGTATGTTATAACCGGTGGTTTGGGTGAGGCTATAAGGGGATGGAGGAGGCCTCATAGGGGACTCACAGCGGAGTGTGAGGACCCCAGCACCAGCGGGCGCAGCATAGGGGATACGTAGACCCCAGCCCCCAGAAAGGGGGCAACCTTATTGGAAAGCCCAAGTTGGGCACGGCGAGCCCCAGAAAGGGGGCAGCATTATTGAGAAGCCCAAGTGTGGGCATGGTGAGCCCCAGAGAGGGGAGAGCGTTATTGAGAAGCCCAAGTGTGGGCACGGTGAGCCCCAGATTGGGGACAACATTATTGGAAAGCCCAAGTGTGGGCACGGCAAGCCCCAGAGAGGGAAGCGCATCATTGAGAAGCCCAAGTTGGGCATGGTGAGCCCCAGATTGGGGGCAACATTATTGAGAAGCCCAAACTGGGCACAGCGAGCCCCAGAGAGGGGAGCGCATTATTGAGAAGTGCAAGTGTGGGCACGGAGAGCCCCAGAAAGGGGGCAACATAATTGAAGAGCCTAAGTGGGGGCACTGGGAGCCCCTGATAGGGGGCTGTATTATTGGGAAGCCCAAGTTGGGCACTGTGAGCCCCAGGTAGGGGGGCAGCATTTTTAAGAAGCCCGAGTTGGGCACAGTGAGCCCCAGAAAGGGGGCAGCATTTTTTAGGAGCCCAAGTGTGGGCACTAGGAGCCCCTGATAGGGGGCCGCATTATTGGGAAGCCCAAGTTGGGCACGGGAAGCCCCAGGAGGGAGCAGCATTGTAGATAAGGCCCCAGAGAAGAGGGCACAGAGCGAGAGAGGGCCAGAAGGAGCCCTAGCACCAGAGGGAGCATGCGTTAAAGGAAGGAGGGCCCAGGGAGGATAGGAGGAGCCAAAAGAGTGATAGGAGTGAGACAACGACGATTCCGTCAGCGAGGTGTGGACTGCGTTGTAGGGGAGGAAATGGAGCCGCAGATAGCGCCCACTAGCGGCGGGGCAGTATAAGGGCAGCCTTCCGCTAATTAATACTAATTAATCAATTAAAATCAAGGCATGGCAGGAGAATAGGCGGGCGGTTGCCCCAGAGACAGGTGTGGGGGGCCACATTGAGGGCGGCCCAGAGAGACTACCTGTCACGCCCACCATTACAGACACCCAAAACTGCACATCCCTGAATGAAGCATACATGCTCAGTACACCAGGGGCTGACCCTTGCCTGGGCATGCCTCCTGTCACTAGGGTCACTCAAGGTCTGCCCCTATAAAAATGGGCAGTGAAGACAGACCCAGTGGGACTCCCTCTCCATCTGGACCAGCACCATGCCACACCACCTATCCACCCAGAGGCCTTGCCGGTGACCCCCCTCTGGATAACACCTACTGGACTAGAACCACTTTCCAGCCTGGATAGGTAGATATTACCTGCACACCTCCTCCTACAATTTGGTCTCTCTCTCTCCTCTTGGACTTCAGTGGACTTCAGCCCCTGCACCAAGCCACTCTAATCCCTGCTGCCATTATATATATATGTGTGTGTGTGTGTGTGTGTGTGTGTGTGTGTGTGTGTGTGTGTGTGTGTGTGTGTGTGTGTGTGTGTGTGTGTGTGTGTGTGTGCAAGGGAACCAATTTGACATTGTGTCACCATCTCCCCTGTTCAATAAAACCACTGTCATTTGCAACCCC
>NW_005841881.1:1780843-1789891 GCF_000455745.1 Alligator sinensis | reverse complement strand
GCCACCCCCCCCCCCCCCCCTGCAGCTTCCCAGCTCCTTGTGGCTGTCTTGAAATTTTCTCCAGCAGCTGGAGCCCTTCTCCAGCAGCTGGAGCCCTTCTCCAGCTCCTAGCACCTACTGCCACTCCCTGCAACTTCTCTAGCTTTTCCGGAGCCATCCTCTGGCTCCCCACATCCAGAGCCCCTCTTTAACATCCATACTTCCCTTAGTCCCATTTTCCCTCTCCCCACCTACGTTTTCAACTCCCCCGTAGCTCTGGCTCAAGTCCCAGCCTCTGTGCTGGCATCGCTCCCCTGCTCTGCAGGCTTTGGGCGTTGTCTTTTAATCAAGTAAGATCAATTAACCTAAAGTTACCCCCAGCCTCAGTTCTTCAGCCCAGGCCCCTCTAGTCTACCGGTTCTAATCCCAGTCCCGGTGACTTTCATTTCCAGGAACTTTAACTCCCTACACTTCTACTTTCTTACCTAAACCTTTCCACAGGTATCCCAAGTACACCAAGCACATGCATGCATACATACATACATACACATCACAACACCCAACTTAGGAACTCACATGTATGTATGTGTAGGTGGGTAGTATGTGTGTGAATACACATGTATAGATATCATTGTGTGTGTGGGGTATATGAATTTGTAATCCGCGCATGTGTATTGGATGTGCAGGTGTTGGTAACTCATAACTGATTCTGTCTAAATGTGGTGTGTGTAGTGTGTATGGGCTTAAACTGGTAATAGGTGTGCATGAACCTGAACTAGTTATTTTGAATGTGTGTGTATCTGACTTGCTAGTGTGTGTGTGTGTGTGTGTGTGTGTGTGTGTGTGTGTATGGCATTGTGTGCATGATATATGAATTAGTGATCTGTGTCTAACTTCTGGGGTGTATAGCATATGTGCTTGAATTGGTAATAGGTATGCATGTGCCTAGGCTGGTTTGGATGTGTATGTGCCTGAGCTGGTAGTATGCGTGTGTATGCACCTAACTGATTTGTGTGTTTGTATATGTGCAATTTTCTCATACCCTCCTGTCTAACAGCACAATATTGAGATCCTGAATGTTGGCCTGACCCCACAGGGCAACAATGGTACAGCTCCAATTTATTTAAATTTGGTATTTTTAAGACAATATCATTTATATAGAAATATAGCTAACCTCTAGGCTATGTTATCCTAACAGCCTAAAATTTGTTTCATAGTTATTGAGAACATTCAGAGACCAACTAAATCATCATAGCAACCCTTACAGGATAGTCCAGGACTCTTGCTTTTTAGATCTATGTGGTAGAGCAGCAGATGCATCTGTATTGAGCCTTGACAGGAACTGCCTGTCCAAGCTTCTCTAAAGAGAGTAACCAAGGCTACAAATTTACCAACAAAGAAGAGGGAATGGAAGCCAAAATGCAGAGGATTACTTGTTAAGCTGAACTGACACACTATTAAAGTTTGAATTGAACTAGGACAAGTACATTTCCCGGAATGCTATGGATAAATGAAGGATATGGAATCATCCTATATTCCAGGCACTTTCAGTAAATGTCCTCATTAGGAAAGCTGGGCATAGCCAGCACTACTTATTGTTTGGTTATCCATGACTAGATAACAATCACTACATAAGAAGCAAATATCAAGATTGGGACCAAACACATAGTAGGCTCATTTACATGTGTCCCTATAGCACCTTTGTTGTGGTGCCATCACAGTATCCCCTACATCACCGTAGCAATGTGCAAGAGAGCATGTTGCTACAGTGACATAGCTGTAGCATCAGTTTGTGCCCGCTGATGCTACATCACTGTAGTGCATTACTACAGCAACATAGAGTAACATGTGGATGTGCCCAGTGGCAATCAGAATTATCAATGGAATTTGCCTGAGGAAGGACTGAGTAAGCTAAGGGGAGGGGCTTTTTTCTATATGAAAGAGAAAATCTATTTACTACTATTTCTTAAATAAAAAAGGTTAACATGGTAGTGTGGGATGGACTGATATTAAGAGAATCAGTCTCTTTACATGAACCATCCTGCTACACAGAGAAGGGCTGGCAACAGCCTGATCTGGGCCCAGCCTTGCAGGAAAGGAGGTGGAGGGTGGTGCTTCACCTGGCACAATGGGAGGGGAGGGGCATGGCTCAGGTCTGTGGGGAGGATCGGGCATGAATTGGTTACAACCTGGCCCGGGAGGGTGGGGGGAGATGGCTTGATGTGGATCCAACCTGACCCTGTGGGGAAAAGGATCATGGCCCAGATGAGGAGGGAGCATGGCCCAGCCTCATGGGGTGGCAAAAACCCAGCCCTGTAGGAAGGGAGGGGCTTTAGCTGGCCTCAACCAGACCTATGGGGGAAAGGGAGGAATGGCCAGCCCCAACCTGACCCTCTGGTGTAAAAGGGGTCCAGCCTCACAAGGAGAATAGTGCTGGGCTTGGGTTTTGGGAATTTGGGGAGAGGGGTAGAGGGGGGAGGTGGCTGTATTAATGGGCAGGACTTCCCTGGTGCCAAATGCCCCAACCTGCAGGGAGCTCTGCAGGCCAGATCTGATCATAAGTTGAGCACCCCTGGCCTACACCACAAGATCTAATTGGTTCCTTCATCTCTCCACACATATAGGAATGGGAGTAAAATTTATCTGAACAAGTACCAAGCAATCGGAAAACAAAACAAAGCAAGCAAACAAAACAATTAAACAAACCCTGTTTAGTTCTAATGGAACCTGAACACAACGTTCCTGCCAATGTTATAACATAAAGCCTGTTTTTTTAACTCGTAGTATCTGAGGAAATTATGCACATATTCTCTGAATAGCAAGAAATTCAGACATTTCAGAGATGAAAGCACTCCTCATATAATTTAGAAACATATGAAAAGCAAATGATTCAGATTCACATTTGACCCTATTCATTCATAAATTATATCCCTATTAAATCCTAAATTCAGTCATGAAATCCTTTTCTGATTATATTCTGTGGCAAAACTTGCATTGATTTCAATAGGCCTGGATAGTATCAAGTGTGTTTGGAACTGTTTCCTAGTTTCAGATGTGACTTTTGCCAAGGTTTTAGACTAAAGCAAAATATGTTAAGTAATCAACAAGTACTTGCAAATATTCTTTCCCTCCTGCAAGGAACCAATCCAGAAAGTGAAAGCTAAGATAAGATGTTAGTATTTTAATGAGAACCCATTTTATTATTAAAGATCTAATTTGGTCCATCAGCAAGTTTAAAGTTCCAGAAGGCATCTGCATAGGAAATTCTTCTCTTGCCCTTGATTCATAATGTTCTTCTGACTTTGCTCAGGGGGAAGAGCTGGCAGAATCAAACTGCAGTCGATCTTAAAATTCTATTAAATGCCCATAATAATGTTCAGTGTCTAATCAAATTATGGATCATTTCTAAGTTTTGAGGTAGGAACTGATATCTAGAAACAATCTATGCTAGACCTTGTTTCATTGAAGCACAACCCTATTTTAATGGAAAATATTTTTCCACCAAAAAAAAAAAAAATCAGATCAGATCATTAAGCACCATCTTTGTTTCTCTACACAAATCAAAGTATTTGTTGATAGAAAAAGCTCCTAAACAATATTGCAACTAGGGCTGTGCGGAACAGCACCGTTTCATTTCAACTTCCATTTCACTGTTTCGAAGGGACAGTGTTTTGTTTCAACATTTCATTTAATTTCAAAGCACTGTTCTGTTTTGTTACATTGAAACTGTTTTGCTGTTTCGACGCCGTTTTGACATTTCGCCCATAGGCTATAATGGGGAAACATGAAACTGCCTATAACTTGGCCATTTCTTGCATGATTTAAATGAAAACAGCAGGAACAGTAGCTCTTTCTGAGGCCACAAAGCCTGTAAAGTTTCAAGAAGATAGGTATAGGGGTTTTTGGGAAAGTGCACCTCAAATCTTAAAAGAAAACATGTCACTTGTAAGTGTAAAGGCACATGGGAGTGAAAACAGCAGGGAGGGTAGTCCCTGCTGAGGCCACAAAACCTGCCAAGCTTCAAGGAGATAGGTGCAGGGGTTTCTGGGAAACTGCACCTCAAGCTGCTGACAAGCAAAACTTGTGACATGGGTGACATTGTGTGTGTGTATGTTAAGGCACACCCTCACTGGTGCTGGGCTCTACATGACGTGGTAGTATGCCCCAATGAGGTCTCCTCCCCTACAGCCTCAGTCCAGTCCACCACTTTAAATAACAACAGGTAATAATGTAATAAGCAGCACAGTATCATTAGCAGCATCTCAAGCAGCTAAACTGTCCTGGCATTTCCTGGGACTGCTGCGCCACCGGCAGACCCACCAGGCCTGATGACCCTGGCAGAGTGCAGTTTTAGTGGTCATGCCCAAGACCTGGGGTCTCCTCCTTCCCCATAGCCCCAGCCCATACATCCAAGTTCATCCTGGCATGGGAGCTCAGCAGGGACATGTTCTTCCCCTGCTGGCTGGTGATGCAGTGAGTGCTGCCTCCAGCTCTGAGAGAGGGGCATTAAATGTTTTTTTAAAAATGAAAAAAGGAAATAGGGGCATATGGAGTGAGGAGTGTGACACTCACTTCATCTGCACCTGGAACTTGGGGAACCCCAGCAGTGGGAGGTTCACCTTGAGGAACACCAGCTGCTCCACCAAACCAGGATTCAAGGAGGTGCGATGGGGTGTCACTACATTGCCAGCAATGCTGACACCCTCTTGCTTGGAATACTGGTTGGTGGACAGCACAGGTGTTCCTGGGCAACTGTGGCCAGATCCTGCCACATCTGACTGAGGCTTGCCCAGTAGGTCAAGGGGTCGCACAGCAGCAGCTCCACTTTCTCAGCAAGATAGGCAGCCACCAAGGCCTGAGTACTACCTGCCTGATGGAGGGGTCTGGTTCCTCTGAACCCTACCATTGAAGCCATGCCCTTGGCCCAAATTGGCAGTACCTGTGGTGGAGGAGGAAGACTGCCTGATGGATGGCATGCTGGCACAAGACAGTCGATCCCCCTCTTCCACGTTCCCTCACCTCCACCATTCTGCCTCCCTGACTCTCTTCACCAGCACCTCCATCCCCTGATTCAGGCTCTGGCTGCTGCATATGCTGCCCTTCACCCTCAGGTCACACATGGCAGCCAGCACATGAACCATACTGGACTGCAAGGGATCAAGCCATTTCCTGATGCCCTCCTTCAGCCGCCTCACTAGTGCCTGCACATCTGGTGACAGCAGCTTGCCCCAGCCAGGAACACTGATCTCCTGGAACTTCCCCATTTGGTTCTGAAGTTCCCTCACTACAGGGATCACTTGGCTTAGGAGGGCATTGCCAGTGCTGAGGCTCTTGGTGGCCTCAAGGAAGGGCTGAGGACCGCCAAGGTCTGGGATATGGTAACCCACTCATCTCTGTTAAGTGGGGGTGATGATCCCAATCTCCCTGAGCAAGGCCATCCCATGGATGGCCTTCTGTCACTCCACCAGCCTCTCAAGCCATCAGGTATGTGGAATTCCATGGAGTCTCCACATCTCGCATGATTTTGTGCTGTGGGATGTTCAGCTCTGCCTGTTTGTCCCACAGCATCTTGCCCCCTTGATTCTCCAGTGGAAGTAGCCTGCCACCTTCCTGCATCTGAAAATGGATTTGCTGGTAGTGCTGGTGCCATAACCAGTAGCCCTGTCTCCCTCCAAGGCATCCCTGACAATGAGGTGGAACTTGTGTGCCACATAGCAAATGCCAACAAAGTTGACATCACAGATTGCCTTGACCATATTCGCCCCATTGTCAGTGACCATGAACCCATGGGTGTGCTCATCCTGCCCAAGGAGCCACCCCTGCACCAAGAAGTTCATGGCCCCCATGATCTCAGTTCTGGTGTGGGACTCATCCATCACCTCCTCCTGAAGGAGATTCCACCGGGAGCTTCACTGGCCACACCAGTGCCCTGTAAGGCAGAGGTAGGCATGATTTCCACCCTAGCTGCTCCAGATGTCCAAGGTGAAGTGTAAGGCCACCTACAGACTGTGCGGGCCGACTTCCGATCTCGCCTGGGTCGCCATGTGCAAGCTCGCTCCCGATCCCATTTGGGTCACCATGTGTGAGCCGGGGGCGAGCGGGGCCCATCTCTTGTGTGTACATAGGCTGTGGTCGGTAGCCCGGGTACACGGGGTTGGAGAAAACCGCGGTGCGGTATGGCACGCTCTAGCTAGAATCAGTCACGGAGGCGTAATGGTTGATTGAAAAGATTATTTACTTACACCCCAGGTGGTCACAGTGTAGGCTGGTCAGCTTTCCAGGCTCAGCTCCGCTTGAGTTCTCGGTGGAGGACGCTAATAAACTCAGTTCCTTGACCCCGGAGTGATTCAGGCTCTGCGGGATTCAAGAATTCATTCCCATGGAGCAGCTGTATCTCCGTGAGTGTTACTCGGTTCCCAGGTCCCCCGGAGCTGTTAAACTCCGTGGGCTCGACAATTGGGTCCTTAGGATAGGGATACATCTGGGCTGCGATCGGCAACGGGGAAAGGCTAGAGGTTAGTTGCCTCGGAGTCGTTAAGGCTCCGAGGGGACGGTAAATAAGTCCCGTGGAGTTGTTGAAGCTCCGTGGGTTCGACAAATTAAACCTCTGTTGCCCTCTTAAGGAAAAAGCTGGGTTCGTATGGATCAGCAGCACTTAGAGATCCTCATGCTCCTTTCCCGAACTCCACGTGCTTTCTCTCTCTCCGACTTGGGCGGAAACTACCCAAGCCTTTTGTACGGCTAGCAAGCCAATAGCTAGCCGCCACGTGTGCCTACATTGACTGGCCAATAATGTGGCGTGAATCCTAATACAAATGGCAGGAACTCCTTGCATCGCGCATTAGTATAATGCAAAAGAAATGCACTATGCAAAGAAAGCTACAGAACTGGCAGGAAAAGCTCCTGCACGCAGGTTCTCTGTTGCAGCAGAACACTCCACCGTGCAAAAGAGCTGCAATTTGGTGGGAACATGATTTAGCGATGCCAAAGCACTCAAACACAAAAAACCACAACTTTGGGTTGTGACACAGACCTGCCTTGCACAGCTCCTCTCTCAAGTACTCCCTGAATGCCTCATACAGGGAGGGCACTACCGTCCTGATGAAGCTGATGCATGTGGGCATTTCTTATGATGGGGCCACAAGTGCCATGAGCCACCTGAACCCTGGCTGCCCAACTAGGGAGAAGAGCTGGCCATCCACATCAAGCATTCCACATTCAAGGATTCTGCTTTCCCCTTCCTCCCCGCCCCCCAGCAGGCAGAGGCATAGAAACAGGAGGAGCAGACTCAGCTGAGCTACTTGCCTCCACACCCTGTACCTCAGCCTCCTCCAAAGTACCTCCTGAGGAAGGAGACCTGGCTCTAGGGGAAACTTGAGGGGTGTGGAGCACAAGCTCAGCTTATACCCCCTGCTTCCTCAGAATTTCCCTTGCTATGGCATTCAGAGCCAGGTCCAGCTCCAGCTCTTCCTCTGGCACTGGAAGATTCAGCATGGGAAGTGAAATGGAGGTGGAAGAGACTGTCAGGCTGATGCTTTTTGTCATGGTGGGGGGTGGGGTTATGGCTGGTGCTCTTGGAGGGGGGGCAGATGCAGGAACAGGCAGTGGCACTTCCCCCGTCTCCTTGCTGCCTGTAGAACTAGAGGAAGCCTCATGCCTGCTTGTTGTAACAAAGAGACTGCATCTCAGTTTGGGGCGGATGGGACTTATAGCTTTCCTTCTACCCCCTCTTCTGCCCCTCCATAAAGTCTTGCCAGCTGCCTTTCCAGCACATTTCATGGTGTGTTTCATAGTGTCTTTGCCTTGGTGTCCTGGAAAATCTGTGTGTTCTTCTGCAATATAATCTGATTTATGTAATATATATGTAGATAATTATATATGTGTGTGTATTTATGTAATGTATGTAATACATAAAATTTATAAATGCATGTATGTGTTCTGTATAAATTCTATATTATAATATGCAAAATATGCTTTACTTCCCCTGCACAGTGAATGGAATGCACACTGTGAGAGGAAGCACAGATTTCTTTTCTGGGGGAAAAGAATCAAAATGGATTAACAAAAACAAAAAAAGGATTTTGGGAGAGGGAATAAAGTGAAAGGAATGAATGAATATAATACTTAAATAAAAGGGTATAGAAAGGAAAAGGTACTGATGAATCCATTTGCTAGGAACAGGCTAGCAAGTAAAAAATGAATGATAACCTTTGTTGTCTGACACTGCTGAGCTGCTAGAAGACAGAGTTCCGAAACTGACACCAAGGCAGAAAGCAGCTCAGTTCAAACACTGCTGCTTTTTATGCTGTGTTTTCATCCTTCATCCAGAGCACTGGGATTGGAAGAGACCTCAGGGAAGGAGTAAAGTCACTGGCCGGCTACACAGTCAATATCAGAGCAGTCCTTCCCCTTTCTTCCCCCTCCCTCTCCTTACTTTCTGTTTCCTTGCAAGCAAGCTCATCTTCTGCTTCGAAACTCTAAATGTTTCAAAACTTTTGAAACATTTTGACTTTCCTTATTTTGTTTTGAGGCTGTTTCGAAGTGTTTTGTTTTGTTTTGTTTTGATTTAAGTGTTTCAAGCTTGAAATGAGTAAAAACAGCATCAAAACAAAACAGCCAGCAAAATTTCTCACAGCCCTAATTGCAACTACTAATAATGCAGGGACTGCAATATAGGCCCAATACATGTGGGGAAAGTGGAATTTAGTTGTTGGAATTTGAGCTACTGGTTAAAACAGAACAATGGATTTCATAATCCTTAGTTTCTGTTTCTTTCTCCACTGCTGACATGCCCACTGATCCTGTGAACACTACTTCACATTCTCTCAGTTTCTCCACTTGTAAAATAGAGATAGTCATTGCTTTCCAGGGAAGAAATGAGAATTAATTAGTGTCAAAGATGAGTTCTGATTTCAAGAGTTTGGGTCATCTGTGTTGTCATTGAACCAAAGTATGGATAATGGAAAACGTTGATTTAGCCCATAAGGGCGCATCTCCATGAGCGGGAATGTGCATTTCCCTTGGGACAAATAGCAGTGGCACATATTTGTGCTGCTGCTAGTTGTCCAC
>NW_005841881.1:1777501-1780833 GCF_000455745.1 Alligator sinensis | reverse complement strand
AGCACTTTGGTGCATGACAAGTTGCTATGGGTATGGTAGGTGAGGCTGGAATCAGTACCTGGACTTGCCCCAGCAGCTTTTCCTGGGGCCCTAGGGGCCTCCCAGAGCTGCACCAGTGGCAATCCAAGCACATGGAGCCTGGTTGGAAGCCAGAGCTTGGCTCTGGCAGCCACGCTCTGGTTTTGGGCAGCATAGACTGCTGCTGCATGCACCACCCCACTTTTTTATGGTGCATTTTTTTTTTACACCAAAATTTCACAGTGTCAAAGAAAACTGCTGCTTTGCAAATTAGCAGCATAGTGAATACATGTATGTGTGGCTCATGCAGTTTGTGGTGCCACAAACTGCATGTGTGCACTCATCTGGACATGCCTTAATAGTGGAGTTTGAACCTGGAGCCAGACTCACCCTAATTTTAGGAATATGTATAACTGGGGTTAGTCCCTTTGGGGTCTGTATCCCCCCCCCCCCGGCGACACCTCAGAGACGGCCACCCAGACGGAGTCCATGGTTCCAGGCTCCACTCAGATGGAGCCCCTGGCTCTTGGCTGCGGCGGCTGCCTGTCCCTTTTTCAGGCTCTGGGACCTGGGAGCATGGCTACCTCCTCTTGTGGAGTCTGCTCCCTTTTGGGGTCTCTGGTGCGCCAGCTGGAGGAGCTCCAGGACACAGTCCAGAGGCTGTGGGCCATCAGGGACTGTAAACAGGAGATAGACTCCTACTGCCAGGCCCTTCTCTCCTCGGAGCTGGAGGGTAGACCACAGTCTCCCTCCAGGACAAGGGAGGACTCTGGGACCTCCCATTCTTTCCAGTCAGGGGGATGGATCAAGGTGGTCAAGGGCCCTAAAGTCCACGGACCAAGGCCCCTGCCCCACCAGAACTTAGCAACAGGTACGAACCTCTTGCAGCCCCAGCAGAGCCTGCTGAGTTGCCAGGTCCTGCAGGCAACACAGGCTCAACTGCAGCTACCGCCCCCGCTCTCCCCAAGACAAAATGCATAGTGTTTGTTGTGGGAGACTCCATCCTGAGGGGGAATGAGGGAGTAATCAGCTGCCCCAACCCCTTAGCCCAGGAAGTTTGCTGCTTCCCAGGGACCCGCATCTGAGACATTGCAGAGAATATCCCTAAGCTCCTCCAGCCCACAGACCACTATCCCATGCTCCTTAGTCATGTGGGCACCAATGAAATGGCTTGGAGCACTCCCAGCCAGGTCATGAGGCACTACAGGGATTTGGGAGTGGGGCTAAAGGGTCTGGGGGCACAGGTGTTGTTCTCTTTGATCCTCCCAGTCTCGGGGTATGGGCTGAGGAGGGAGAGGAGGATCCAGGTAGTTAACCAAAGACTGTGGTGCTGGTGTCATCGGGAAGGCTCTGACTTCCATGACCACAGCCCGCTCTTTGGTGCGAGAGGCAGCAAGCCGATGGGAAGAGATGGCCTCCACCTCTCCCTCCTGGGGAGGAGGCTCTTCTCAGCCAGACTGGCTGACCTGCTCCACCAGGCTTTAAACTAAGCCCTCTGGGGGACAGGGGGACTACTGCCACTGCTGGCCCACTGAGCAACCCTTGCAAAGCCAGCAGGCAAAGATACTTAAGGGAGCCCACCCATCCCACAGCCCTGGTACAATCTGTGGGCAAGGCAAAAGCCCCCAAAGGGACACTTGCCTGCCTGTACACAAATGCTAGGAGCTTGGGGAATAAGCAGGAGGAACTTGTCCTCCTGCTTAACACAAATAATTACGATGTCATAGGGATAACGGAGACCTGGTGTAACTCCACCCATGACTGGACCATGGGTATAGAGGGCTTTACATTGTACAGGAGAGATCGAATAAATAAAAGGGGTGGGGGCGTAGCTTTCTCTGTTAAGGAAAGCTATGCATCCCTGCATGCTGATGTTGGTGACCAGGGTGGACAACTGGAGACCCTCTGGGTTAAAATCCATGGGGAACGCAACACAGGGATACAATGGTGGGAGTCTACTACAGACCTCCCACCCAAAGTCAAGAGCTTGACCAGGAGTTCACCTGGGAACTGCCTGAGGCCACATCCTCCAGGGCCATGGTTGTCATGGGTGACTTCAACTGCCCAGACATACTTCCATAGTCGGTAGGGTCAGAAGGGACCTAAGCAGATCATCAAGTCAAACCCTCTGCCATGGCAGGGAAAAGTACTGGGGTCATATGACCCCAGCAAGGTGTTCATCTAGCTTTCTCCTGAAGACCCCCAGGGTAGGAGCCAGCACCACTTCTCTTAGAAGTTGGTTCCAGATCCTAGCCACCCTGACAGTGAAGCAGCGCCTCCTGTTGTCTAGTCTGAATCTACCCTCGGCCAGCTTGTGACCATTATTTCTAGTCACTCCTCGTAGTGCTTGGGGGAACAGGCACCCCCCAATGCCTGCCGGTTTCCTTGACTAGTCTGTAAACGGCCACTAGATCCCCCCTCAGCCTTCTCTTGTAAAGGCTGAACAGGTTCAGGTCCCTTAGCCTCTCCTCGTAGGGCCTGCCCTGCTGCCCCTGATCATGCGAGTGCCCTCCTCTGGACACTCTCCATGTTGTACACATCCCTCCTGAAGTGCAGCACCCAGAACTGGATGCAGTACTCCAACTGTGGCCTGACCACAGAGGGGGAGGATCACCTCCTCGGACCTGCTTGAGATGCATCTGTGGATGCATGACAAGGTATGGTTGGCTTTCCTGACTGCGTCCCCACACTGTTGGCTCATGTTCATTTTGGCATCAATAATGACCCCAAGATCCTTTTCTGTCTCTGCACTGATGAGAAAGGAGTTCCCCAGCCTGTAGGTATGCTGCTGGTTCTTCCCCCCCAGATGCAGTACCTTGCACTTGTCAATGTTGAAACCCATCCTGTTGTCACCCGCCAACCCCTGTAACCTGTCTAGGTCCAATTGCAGCCTATTCCTCCCTTCTAGTGTTCCCACTTCCCCCCACATCTTAGTGTCATCTGTGAATTTGAACAGGGTACTTTTTACCCCCTTGTTCAAGTTGCTGATGAAGATGTTGAACAGTGCAGGCCTGAGGATCGAGCCCTGCAGAACCCCACTGCCCACATCCCTCCAGGTCGAAGAAGACCCATCCACCACCACTCTCTGGGTGTGGTGCTCCAGCCAGTTAGTGACCCAATTGACTGTGTAGGTGTTGACATCACAGTCCTCTAGTTTTTTAATGAGAATGGGGTGAGAGACAGTGTCGAAGGCCTTCCTAAAGTCCAGAAAGACTATATCCACCGTGACACCTGCATCTAAGGATTTTGTGACCTGGTCATAGAAGGCCACCAGGTTGGTCTGACAAGACCTGCCTCTAATGAACCCATGTTGG
>NW_005841881.1:1775041-1777484 GCF_000455745.1 Alligator sinensis | reverse complement strand
GGGTCCTCCTTCCTCCCTTTTTTGAAAATGGGAACCACATTGGCCCTTTTCCAGTCCTCTGGCACCACACCAGAGCACCATGAGTGCTCATAAAGCCATGCCAGGGGTCCCGCAATGACCTCTGCTAATTCCCTCAGCACTCTGGGGTGGAGATCGTCAGGGCCAACTGATTTAAATACGTCCAGTCCCTCCAGAAGTTCCCTGACTAGATCTTCACTGACCCTAGACCTGGGTGCACCTCCCCTGGGGCTTAAGGGGGTCCTGGTAGGGGGTGTGACCCGATCCCTGCTCAGAAAAATGGAGGGAAAGAAATTGTTAAATAGGTTGCTTTGTCATCTGGTGCGACAACCAGATTTCCTAGCATGCCTTGCAGTGGCTTCACATTTCCCGGTACCTTCTTTTACTCAGTATGTATTTAAAAAAATACTTCTTGTTGTCCTTGATCTGGGTAGCTAGTTCCATTTCCATCCCCACCTTGACCTTCCTGACTACCCCCCTACAGCCTCAAGCAACCAAGGTATAGTCCTCCCTGGTGGTGGCCCCTACCTTCCATTGGGTGTTCATCTCCTTTTTAGTTAGGAGACTTTCCCGTATGCCTTTGATGAGCCATGTTGGCTTTTGCACCCTCTTGCCACCTTTGATCCATGTTGAGGATTACCTCCCTTTGGGCTTGGAGGATCCTCTCTTTAAGGAATGACCACTCTTCTTGGACACCCGACTCCTCTCCCCCCTGGGACCGCAGTGCCTTCCCTACTATTCCCCTTACCTTGTTGCAGTCCACCCTCCTAAAGTCCAGGGCTGCTGCCTTGCTGCAGGCCTTTGCCACCTTGCGCTGGATAGTGAATTCCAGCAGGCAATGATCGCTGTCACCCAGGTGGTCAAGCACCCGCAGTCCCCTCACTAGGTCATCGCCCATGACCAGGACCAGGTCCAACAAGGCGTCTCCCCTGGTGGGGCTATGCACCTCCTGGGATAGATTGAGGTCCTGTATTTCAGCTAGGAACCTACGTGAGTGGTCAGACCTGGCTGACTGCTATTCCCAGCAGATGTCCAGAAAGTTCAGGTCACCCATGATGACCACGTCCTTTGACCTAACTACCTTGGTGAACTGACTTAAAAATTCCTGGTCTAGCTCTTCCCCTTGGTTGGGTGGTCTGTAGTAGACCCCCACCATTAAGTCCCTTCCCCCTCAAATTCCTTGTATTCTAACCAAGAGCATTTCATTGTGTCCCTCCCCTGACCTTGTGCTACTTGTTGTGGATGTTTATTCCTCCTTGACGTAAAGCGTCACACCCCCACCTTTCCTCCCTGTCCTATCCCTCCTGTACAGCCTATAGGCCTTGATAATCACCGCTCAGTCGTGCGTTGGGTCCCACTACGTTTCTGTGAGCCCCACTATGTCTGGGTTGGTGTCAGCTAGCAGGAGGATAAGTTCCTCCTGCTTGTTCCCCATACTATGAGCGTTTGTGTAGAGGCAATCTACACATCTCATGGAAGGATCACTCAGCAAAATCCAAGCAGTCACAAAGCTTCCTATCATGCATGGATGACCTCTACCTGGCTCAAGAAATCTGCGGGCCAATGAGAGGTAAAGCACTGCTTGACTTGGTACTGGCTACTGGGGATGACCTAATCAGTGACCTAGTGATTGATGGGAAGTTGGGTGACAGCTACCATGAGCTGATCACCTTCACCATCCACCGTAAAGCTGGCAAGTCAGTCAGCAACACTGAAGTCCTTGACTTCAGGAAAGCCAACTTTGACAAGCTCAGGAGACTTGTCAGTGAGGCCCTAAGGGACCACCACCTCCAGGGGGAGGGGAGCTCAGGAAGAGTGGTTGCTCCTCAAGGAAGCGATGCTCAATGCACAAGCTAATTCTATTACATCTTGGAGGAAAGGCAGCAAGAGGGCACAGCAGCCCCCCTGGCTCTCCAGGGATCTAGCAGACCTCCTCAGGCTAAAAAGAATGGCCTACAAATGATGGAGGATGGGATTCACCTCCAATGAGGAATATTCTGCACTGGTTTGGTTCTGCAGGATCAAACCAGGAATGTCAAGGCTGCAACTGAACTCAAACTAGCTTTGAGTATCAAGGACAATAAAAAGTCCTTTTTTAGATATGTGGAGAGCCGGAGGAAAAGCAAGGGCAACATTGGACCCCAGCTGAACCAGATGAGACAGCTGACAACTGATGCCCAGGAAAAAGCCAACCTAATAAATGGGTACTTTTCATCGGGCTTTCATCAGTCCCAGGTGATGCCCATGCCCACTATGGGACAGGGAGGTCCAGGTGAGGAAGATTCCCTGCCCTCCATCAATGCTGACCTCGTGAAGGAACAACTTGAGAGGCTGGATACCTTCAAGTCAGCTGGCCCTGACAATCTACACCCCAGGGTACTCAAGGAGCTGGTGAGCATCATAGCCCAGCCTTTGGCACAAATCA
>NW_005841881.1:1765367-1774673 GCF_000455745.1 Alligator sinensis | reverse complement strand
CTGGGTGCCGCACTTCAAAAGGGATGTGGCCAGCCTGGAGAGGGTTCAGAGGAGGGCCACCCATTTGGTGAGAGGGCAGCAGGACAGGCCGTACGAGGAAAGACTGAAGGACTTGAACTTGTTCAGGCTCAGCAAGAGGAGGCTGAGGGGGGACCTGGTGGCTGCCTACAAGCTCATCAAGGGGGATCAACAGCAAATAGGCAGAGCTCTTTTCTCCCCAGCACCACCTGAGGTGACGAGGAACAATGGCCATAAGGTGATGGAGAATAGGAATAGGTTGGAGATCAGAAGGCAATATTTTACAGTTAGGGTGGCCAAAATCTGGAACCAACTTCCCAGGGAAGTGGTCCTCGCCCCTACCTTGGGCATATTCAAGAGGAGGTTGGACGATCACCTGTCTGGGGTCTTGTGAACCCAGCATTCATTCCTGCCTGTGGCAGGGGGTCAGGCTAGATGATCTGTTCAGGTCCCTCCTGACCCTAGCTATAACTACTATGAAACTATGCCAATATCCTGAGCGATAGCCAGCAGGGGTTTGTTGTGTGTAGGTCTTGCTTGACCAATCTCATTTCCTTTTATGACCAGGTGACCTATCACCTGGACAAGGGTGAAGAGATTGATGTCATATACTTTGACTTCAAAAAAGCCTCGTGGTATCCCATGAGTGTGGTAATTGTCAATCGTCATGGTGATCTGTGACCAGTGGGGTCCCCCAAGGCTCTGTCCTTGGACCCATATTGTTCGACATCTTCACTAATGATGTGAACATTGAACTCAGAAGCTGACTGGCCAAGTTTGCTGATGACACCAAATTTTGGGGCAAAGCATCCACACCTGAAGACAGGAGGGCAATCCAGGCTGACCTGGACAGGCTCAGCAAATGGGCGGATGAGAACCTGATGGTGTTTAACACTGAAAAATTCAGGTTCTCCACCTTGGGAGGAAAAACCTGCAGCGTTCTTATAGGCTCGGCAGTGCTATGCTGGCAAGCACTACGGAAGAAAGAGACTTTGGGGTCATCATTGACCACAAGATGAACACGAGCCTTCAATGCAATGCTGCAGCTAGTAAAGCAATCAAAACACTGGCTTACACCCATAGATACTTCTCAAGCAAATCCCGGGGCATCATTCTCCCCTTGTACTCAGCCTTGGTGAGGCCGCAGCTGGAGTATTGTGTCCAGTTTTGGGCCCACAATTCATAAAGGATGTGGAGAAGCTTGAGAAAGTCCAGAGAAGAGCCACGTGCATGATCAGAGGTCAGGAAAACAGACCTTACGACGACAGACTGAGAGCTATGGGGCTCTTTAGCCTGGAAAAGTGCAGGCTCAGGGGTGATCTGATGGCCACCTATACATTTATCTAGGGTGACCACCAGTATCTGAGGGAACGTTTGTTCACCAGAGCACCCCAAGGGATGACAAGTTCGAATGGTTATAAATACCGCAAGAGCATTTCAGGCTGGACATAAGGAAGAATGTCTTTACTGTCCAAGTCCCCATGATCTGGAATAGCCTGCCATCAGAGGTGGTTCAAGCACCTACGTTGCACACCTTCAAGAAAAAAAATTGGATGCTTATCTTGCTGGGATCCTATGACCCCAGCTGACTTCCTGCCCTTCGGGCAGGGGGCTACACTCGATGATCTTCTGAGGTCCCTTCCAGTCCTAATATCTATGAAATCTATGATATATCTGATTAATGATTGTAACAAACTTTGAGAATATAATTGTTGTTGTGTTACTGTTAACATATCCTCCCCCTCATGATCTGCCAACTGACCACCCACCTGGTGTTGAATAGAGCACAAAATGAAACAGCATAATCCGAAGCATATAAATACAGTTTCATTACTAATACTATACATAAGCATGGAAGGTAGATTGTCATTGATAGCAATGCCAGTAATATTCTATTTAAAGGTTAACATTAATACCGGGGACAAAGGAGAATTTTTTCTATGTTGCAAAGTCCCTTGGAAATTGAAGTGAAGCCACTTAATTGGAAAGGGGGGGGGGGCAATTGAAGGGGAGGGGAGCACACTGCTGTGTTCCATAGGGTTATGCCCCTCACAAGTGCACTATGTGGCAGTACAGAGCCTAAGAATACTATCTTCAGAGTTGGTTCCTAAAGAATCCCCTGCTATAGAGCTACTGGCTATAGAGCTACTGAGTCAAAGAGCATTTATAAAGTCTGTTAGAAGCTTAGGAAGAAACCACCTCTCCACAAATCTGTTCAACTTTCAGGCCAGTAATTCAAGTAGGACACTGGGCTCAAGAGTTGTCCTACCTCATACATAATCTAAGCAAAGGCAGAAAAAGAGGCAACTAGTTTTAACTAGGTTTGAAAAGAATGGATGCAAGTATTTCATAGAGAATACAAATATTACTGCTAACTGCAACCATTGTAGTGTAAGTACAAGAAAGTCATAAATCATTTGTCAGTTAATCTATATAAATATGAGTTCTTATTACAGTGTTCTTACCCTGTTCTTTCCCCCTCCCCTCATCCCTGGTATTGTCTGTTTCACTCAGTCCTTTCCTCTTGTCTTGCATTACATTGTAAACTCCTATGGACCACTTATTAGTGTTAGCACAGCACATAATACAACATTTGGCCCAGATCTTGAGTGGGTGGATTTTGCAATCCAGACAAATAACAGTAATAATAATCAGTAGGTTTTACAGTGATATCCTTCAAAATGAACAGTGACATTTGACTTTCAAATCTGTATTTCATGCTTGATGAGGCTTCAGGGTTTGAATGTGATTCAGAAAGGCTGGGGATTTCAAGAGGGTTAAACAAGGGGGTCCCATCATGCACCTGTTGTCTAGCCCAGTGAAGAGTGCAAAGTTTTTGTAAATACAACTAGCAATGTAGATAAATAATGAATGCAGCAAGTGGCTTGTATTCATTTAGAGAATCCCAGCTGCTCCACGCTGTGTTTAATAGGCTGGAGGTACAGTTTCTCGCTACATAAATATTCTCTTTATTCCTACTGCCTTGCCACATAGGTGTGAACAACAATCAGCATAAAGAGGGGAATAAACATTTATTATAGGATGCATTTTAGTAAACAGATGCTTGTTGGAGACTAAAAGTTAAAGAAAAAAGAAAAATTGGAAAAACTTACCAACAAGGATATAATGAAAGGAGCTTCATGCACTTAAAACTGTATCTGTAGTAGAGATTTTCTCTGTTTACAGTCGTCAGTGGACAGCTACTTGTATATTTACTTGTATAGCTACTCTTTCTAGCTCTCAATTTTTAATTTATTTTTTTTCCCCAATAAGTTGTAAATAACAGCCATAGAACAAAGTACAGTATCTTTATCAAGACTTGCAGATCTATTAAAATATCAGTTTATTTTGGACTTGGATTATAATATTTTTTTTCTTTTACATTGTAGCAGCACATTATTTGACTACCATTGGGTCTATTATATGATTAAACTGTTCAGTCAGTCAGTAATTCTTCATTTCCATATGGAATATTGCAACCAAGACTATAAAGTGCTGAGGTGACAGATGAGAGTATAAAAATGGATTGATTTTTTGGCTGGACTGTGTAAAATTATCATTCATTGAATTATTTATGTTGCCAGTTAGTATTACTATCAGTTCATCAGTGAAAATTACTGAAGCCATATAAATTAGGATGTTGCTACCCTTCTGAGACAGGAATCATGCACCCTTATTTTAGTTTATTGAAGGATCTGCTAAAAAAAAAGCTCCCAAACCTTAGCAATTAATATGAAATGCCAAGGAGAAATTAAGTAGGTAGATTATTTTAGTAAATAGTTACTACTCAACATAGAATTTACTAGGTCCTTTTAGGGTTAATCTACCCTGGCTGTATGCTAGGAGTACCCCAATAACTGGCTACTCTCCCTTATTTCCAGACTTTAGTATGTGCTGCCAGGGAATGAGGAGACAGGGCATGCTTTTTGATTGCTGTCCTGGGCTCACCCTGGAAAAAGTGTAGACAAACCTATAGACTGCTCAGAATAGTAACCATTACACTTGCTGACAAGTATTTGGAGTATCTGATCCTAACTCAACAAAGATATCCATTTACAAGCCTATATCTACCACATACTCCTTTTTTAATTTTAATAAAGTAACTTCTTCAATATTACAAAAATGTGGTATTCTCTGACTTCTTAAGAATATCTCACATGGTGCCTACTATGCTTTTTCTTCTCTTCTAATCTGTATGAAGTGCTAATAATTCATGGACAGGTTTCTGGTCCTTTGAGGTTTAGATTAGCTATCAGAGTGACACGGCCTTGTGCATTATGGTTACAATCTTTAAGGAGCAACCTCACATCCTACAAAACAGATATAAAAAGGATTTCTGTTTGGAGAGCAATTTTCCATCCTGAAATACTATGAATTTGTTTCAGACCGAACTGTAGTTATCAAGAATTGTGTTGGCTGTTGGTGATTACTTGCAATAAATTGGCTCTAGCAGGGTAGCTGTTCAGGGTAGCATAGAATATAGGCCTCTCCACCAAGAGGAAGCCAGAAACATAAACCAGGTCAAGACTTTATGGAGGCTTCTGTTTCAAATGTCTGTTGTATGTCCTTTCCTTAGGACAATTTACCCCTGGTTCTGGTGTTGTTGGATGTAACCTTCAAAATTACAATCAGGTTCTGGATAGAAATGCTCAGCCCTAAACTTGAACTTCTCTGAAGTCAGAGAAGGTTCAGTCCAGGACCTGGTTTTGATTCATTATAAAGATTGAAATAGATCATGTAGTTTGCTCTGGTTTTACATTTCCACTGTGTAATATTGTCCATATCCATAATTTTATTTAGAGGTCAGGTCAAGTGAAAAAATTCTGAAAATCATCATCCAACATGTAATATGTATAAAGCTATCCTTAATAATTTCTAACTGTAACACCATTAAAAACCTAAAGTGTATAAAAGGAGTCCAGGAAGAGAATTTTCCTTGAAGTACAAGTACTGAATACTTCTGAATAAATGGCTTATTTTTAAATTGGAATATATTCTCCCCAAAATGACAACAGTCCAAAATCATTACAGGAAATTCACAAGTCTTTTGCATATTATAATTGAAAATTGTAATAAAACACAAGTATCTTGGGGTGAGTTACTTGCAATAGATTTTTTTTCTTTCTATTTCTGCTCAGTAGAGCCTTGGCAAGAAAAATAAATTACCCTTGTACCCAAATACAAGGTAACTTCAACACAGAAAACAGATGCTACAGTAATAATTATTCATGTGGTCTAATATTATACAGTATATGTGGCTAGAATAAATAAAAAACATTATCATTATCTCCTCATGGCATCTGCAGCTGATGTTAAAACCTAATCAATGGAGCCCATGTCATTCACTCTCTCTAATTCACTGTGAAAACAGAGGAAGCAATATTGAGAAATTCAATGTACCCTCAATAGAAATCTTCAATATTTAAGCCCAGGAAATGTATTGATATTCCTGTTTTCTGTGGCTACGTACTTGTTAGCATTTGCAGTAGACACTTTGATCAATGGAAACAAACTATCAGGTTTTCACAGCAAACTTTTCTGGTTTGATTTCCAATTGACTTAATGTACAGTTTTAATTCTTTAAAAAACAAAGTTGTCAACTTCAAGTAAAATGTATCAAAGTCAATGGATTTTAAAAGTGTAAAGTATGAATATTGCTTAACAACAGCCAAGCAGTTTTCATGGAGTGAGTAGTTAATTGCACTGGAAAGTAAGGAGTACTATTCTGAATGCTGCTTGGATATCTTGCAGTCAGAATTAAATTAATAGGCACTCTGGATATTGAATGAGTTGCTAATATTGCATGAAGGAGATTCTGTGTCCATCTTACACATATCATCCTAAATTCTTTGTAACTAAAAAAGTTAATACAAATTATTTTTAAATATATTTATAAATTACCTTCATATGGGGATTTCAGAGTGGTTTCAAATATCAGGGACACTTTCTGATCCCTTGTACTTTGGATTCCTCTAGCATCTGATTGAAACCCTTCAGTCACTATTACAGATTATCGACAAAGAAACAGCTGTCATTTTGTTGCTAGCCTGCAAGGCTATGCTGGCATTCCTAGAAGGGAACTATGCCATGCCTGGGTGGAATGAAGAGAGGGCCACCTGTGCACAAAAATTTGGTAAAAACATGTTCTTACTATAAAGAACATTGGAAGACAGAAAAGTAGGAAAACGTGTGATAGAAGCAGAACGATTTTGTAAGGAAATGTTTTTCCAAGAGGCCAAGGCTCTTTAAAAGGTGGCAAGTGACAAATCACAGGGAATATTAATAATGACAGGTTTCTGAGCTAGCTGCTTTATAATTCTCAGGGTGGACATCAATATTCTTTATCATGCCTTTCTGGGGAGATTACACAAAAAGATGGGTTTGTTAATGAGGGTTTATTGTAGGGTGATTGCTATATGACATCAATAAACTTTGAGCATGAATCAAAAGGTACATTAGTTAAGCTTTCATCATTTGGTACACTTCTGTATGACCAAGTACAGTGACTGTGACTTTAAAAGTGACTATGAAAAAGCTAGCATGGGTCATGGATGGAGTATGGCTTCAAAACTCACTTCAGTTAACAATCCCAACCTTTTGTACCAATCAGTCTTTCAAAGTGATACTATCATAAGGCAATCTCATAGTAGTTTACCTGAATGTCTGCCATGTTGTTGGCCTTAGAATCATAGAATCATCAAAAATTAGGGTTGGAAGGGATCTCAGGAGGTCATCTAGTCCAATCCCCTGCTCAAAGCAGGACAATCCAGCCAAAGCTTTGTCTAGCTGGGTCTTGAAAACCTCCAAGGATGGAGCCTTCCACCACCTCTCTGGGTAACCTGTTCCAGGGCTTTGCTACCCTCCTAGTGAGAAAATTCTCCCTAATATCTAACCTAAACTTCCCTTTCTGCAACTTGAGATCATTGCTCCTTGTTCTGTCATCTGTCATCACTGAGAACAGTCTAGCTCCATCCTCTTTGGAACCACCCTTCAGGTAACTACGTGGGGTAGGGGCGGGGAGGGGAGGCTGCTATTAAATCCCCTCTCAGTCTCCTCTTCTTACATTAAATATTCCCAGTTCCCCCAATCTTTCCTCATATGTTATTTTCCCCAACCCCCTCACCATTTTTGTTTCCCTCCACTGGACCCTCTCCAAATCGTCCACATCCTTTTTGTAGTGGAGAGCCCAAAACTGAAGACAGTACTCCAGATGTGGCTTCACAAAGTGCTGAATAGAGAGGAATAATCATTTGCCATGACCCGCTGGCAACACACCTCAATGCTGCCCAATCTACTATTAGCCTTCTTGGCAACTGTGGCACAGTGCTGTCTCATATGCAGCGTATTGTCCTCTGTAACTCTCAGGTTTCAGCCTTGCTGAATTTAATTTGTATGTGGCTCACTTTATTCCATACACTGAGCCTGGTACGACCCTTCCTACTTGAAGAACTGTTCAGGAACCAGTCCAGGCTTCTGCAGTGACAGGGGTCTCCTAGATATTCTAATATTATAAAAGCCTAAATCTGACTGTCTGTCTGTCCATCTATAATGCTTTATTTGCACTTTGATTGGCTGACAATCAGAGCACAAAGAAGCATTCTGATAGAAGGCAGACAGCAGCCATGATATTGGGGATGGTGGGGGGAGAGCTGGCTAGCCGTGGCAGAGGGGGAACAGCATGCCCAGCCCAACTGGCCAATGCAGCCACAGCAGTGGCTGGGGGAGGGAAGGAGCAGGCCTCCTCCTCACCTTGGGCTTGGGCCCACTCCTCCCACAACCCCCCTACCCTGCAACAGCCCTGAGCCTGCTCCTCCCATCCCCGAGTGGACCCCAATGTTGTGGGGAGGAACAGGCATGCCATGGAATTGGCAGTAATGGTGGGGCCAGGGAAGGAGTGGGCCAGGGCCTGACACATGGTGGGGAATGAGCCTGAGCTGGAAGAAAAGCCAGCCCACCACAGCAGTGGTGTGGGGTCAGAGTGCCTGGCCCAACACAGCAGCTGCAGGGGAAAGGGAGGAGCGAGCCTCCACCCCCTGTTGAGTCCAGGCCCACTCCTCTCCCACCCCCGCTTCCCCGTGTCAGCCCTGAGCCTGCTCCTCCTGTCTCCCTACCGCACTGGGTTGACTTGGACCCGCTGCTCCCCTCTGGTCCCCTGTCATGGCAGCCTGACTTCTCCCAACCCTTGGGCCTGGTCCTCCCTCACATTGGGCCTGGGTCTGCTCCTCCCTTCCCCCTGCTGCTGCGGTGGGGATGGGGGGAGCGGGTCCAGACCCCAAGCAGCAGGAAGGAAGGGGGAGTGGGCCTGGACATGGAGGGAGGCCTGGGGCTCCATCCCCACCCACTACCCCCCCCCCCCCCCCCCGCATCATTCTTGATGGGCAATTGGCTGGTAGCTTCATAAATTCATAGATTGTAAGGGGCTGGAAGGGACCTTGGAAGATCATCAGGTCCAGGCCCCTGCATCAAGCAGGTAAGACAACTGGGGTCAGGTGACCCCAGCAAGGTGCCCGTTCAGTCTCCTCTTGAAGATTTCCAGGGTAGGAGATTGCACCACCTCTGGAGGGAGCTTATTCCACAGTCTGGACACCCTAGTTGTGGAGTAGTTTTTCCTAATGACTAGGCATTTAGACCCTGCCTACAGCATCTTCTATCTGTCTTCAGGATCTTCTATCTTGGACCAAAAAGCAGGAAAAAATTAGCTTCAGGTGCCTTTTTATTAGACTGTTGACTTCTATGAGGAATTTTGATAGATGACTGGGGAGAGAGCTTTCCTAGAAATAAAACTGCCCTTTGTGTACAGTTAACTGGTATTTCCTTCCATTCTTTACTGCTACTTTATATTTCTAAGAAGTCTGTATATCAGTAAAACAAGATACTATTTTGTCAACTAAAGTTGATACAAAATACATACACATCTTGTGCACTCTCATACTTTGGTACTTTCTTGTTTAGTCATTTTCATTGGTGTGAAATGAAGACATTTGGACTGCATTTAGCTACTTTGAAGTAGGATGGGATTTGGCAGCCTTTTTGAACATGCAGCTTCATTTAAAATTGGTAGGAGATTTGCCTTCATGACAACTGCAGGATCAACCACCATACCACTTTCAGGCATAATCCAGGCCAGTCTCTGGTACTCTTCTCCTTGTATATAAAAGCTATTGGAAAAAATGGAGGGAAGCACAGTAGAGAAAATTGTATTTTACTGAGAACAAGACTTCAGATTAGAGCCTATCCCCACCCACAGCACCTTATAAAGCATCAAACACCTCACTGAGCCACACATCC
>NW_005841881.1:1760492-1765336 GCF_000455745.1 Alligator sinensis | reverse complement strand
TTTCCCCACTGCCCTCTTTACCCATATCTCTCCCTCTTAGCTGTTCAGAAGATTAGCTGCAAAAGGAGCTCTGGAGAAGAGACTGAGTAATGCCTAATCTGTGGTGAGGTGGTTACAGTACTAGGTATAATCAAAGGGATGCAGGTTTGAACTGTCTTTTTGTGAGGGGTCTTAGAAACTAGCTCTTCTAATTCCTGGGCAAGTGCCCTAGCCATTCAGTTACTTGGGGTAAACTATGAAAGGGCATTGGTCCTCCTTCTCCCCTTCTATTTTTTTCCCCCAGGACTTATTACATAGTTATCTATCCATGAACAATTACACAGACAGGAAGCAAATTCCTTCCCTGTGTATAAGTGCCAAAAATGCCACTTAGATAACTAAAAACCTGAAGCTTATTATTTCCCTTTTGTCATATAAGTTTCAGGTTTTTAGTCATATAAGTGGCATTTTTGGCACTTATACCAAGCAAGTAACTGAGTGGACTGTTAACAAGTTTCCAATGCTTATGACAAGTTTACCCCAAGTAACTGAGTGGTTAGGGCACTTGCCACTGACACCACTGATGATATACCAATGAATGTCTGAGTGCACAAAACAAGTATATGCACTATGTAATTCTGGTTCAAAGAAGAACCCCTACCATATCTCAAGCTATCTTTTTTTGCTTGTGGCTCTCATAAAATATCTGGCTCTATTTTTACTGCTAGCTATGGTGGCCATGATAGAGGACAGTCCTGGCTTGAAGAGAAAAAAAGAGGACATAAAGGGATCAGGTTTTGTATCAATAGAGGACAAAGGACAGAGTAGCAGGAAATCAGAATGTCCTCTATGATGGCCACCCTACCGTTGTCCTTTGATACCTAAACTAAATGACCATATTACATGGCCTGTATTATACCACTACCTAATTCCAGCTGACTACTCTCTCTCTCACATTCTATCACTCAGCAAACACCCCCTATCTCCTCTTAGCCTCTTCAGAAAGATGTAGAGTGAGTTACAGGTATACGGTTTGCTCAGTTTTCTTCTTTAAACAATGGATATTGCCAGTAGTACATTTTATGAATGCAAAAAGCTGACATCTGACCTAAGCAACATCACTACACAGGGCAGTAACTTTTAAAATATGCCAAAGCAAAGTACAGATATTGACAACATGCTCCAAAGAACTCAATGGATCTGCTAAAGTGTTTTTGCTAAATATAAGTTTGGAAGGGAAGGTAAGGGAGCGGGGAAAGGGTTGGAAAAAAACCTCCGCAGTTGAAAAGATGCATTGGATGCTGCGGTGGTTAAAATAGATACATTTTTTTTTCTGCATTGAAGGCTGCAATTAAATGTTTCTGTGAAGCACTTCAAATATATCAAAAGCCTTTAAAGAGCATTCTGGAAAGAAAGACTTCAATATATGGAGAATTAAAGCTGGTGAAATGTAATAGGCTACCTGGTAGCATAAAGGAAAGTTGGAACATTTATCTGAAGTGTGGCTGTGATGAGAAACATGATGCTATTAGCTTGATTTGGTGGTGGAATAGATGTTGTTCTTCTTGGAGAGATGTTTGAACCATTTCTTTTGGTGGAATGTTTTAACCCTTTCTGATTTCAGGGAATGTCTTTGTTGTTTACAAGTTTTCACTGAATTATTAGTACAAATATGTCTATGTATATTTATGACTTGTTTGTCCTCAGTATTCTCTATGCATTATATTTGGTATGTGATTAACTATGTTATTCTCCTAATTTTCCTTTGGTCCATATTCTTCCCAACCTAATTTAGACCTTAGTAGCTACAGCAAAATCAGAGGACTGTTTATGGACTACCTTTTTGGCAGGTATGCCACAATTTAAGCTTTGTACCAAGTACCATTCTGATCCCCTTTTCCTGCAATATTTTCTCCTCTCCTTTCTGCTCAATGCCCTGTGCTCCTTGCCAGATCTGCTGTTCTTCTTTCTGTTCCCTGTCCTGTCTACTGCTGTGCTGCCTGCCCCCTCCTCAGCTTGCCATGTGCCACACACACACAGGCTTCCCTTGCCAGTTCTAACACCTATGCTGCAAGTTGGCCAACCCTGGACTAAATTATTACTTTATGGATGTGTCTACACTTTTGTTACTCTGCTGAATGGCACCTTTGTTACTGCACCATCATTTAGTACTTCCTTTTGGTAGTACTAAAAGATGGAGCAACAGCCTGTACCGAGCCATGCTGGCTGCTCACGGTTATTTTGGGCTGCTACATCATCGTAGCAATGTGCTGTAACAAGGGAGCCTGTTGTTGTGGTGATGTACTGTCATCATCAAAGTTTTTGCCAACGAATGCTATGGAGCCATAGCATCTTGTGTAGATGTGCCCTATATGAGTTAACATTTCAGAATCAGGTTTTGTTTTAGAGATTATACCAAATTGAAACTTCCATCCTAATAACTGGAAGGCATAAATTCAGGAGCATTCCTCTGGTTGTGCTATTTAGTGTAGTGTTACATCAAACATATAATATTATCCTAGTTCTCTGACTACATGTGTGTATTGTACTGAAAAGTGCCACACAAGAATTTAAGAAACATTAAAACATGATGATGATTTTTTTGTGTGCATCGTAGACCCTTTTTTTTCACAAAATCTAAACATAATTGAACATGCACTAGTAGATTACAGAGGGCCAAAGCCTCCCTTGGTGATGATACCCATAGTTCCATTGACTTAATTTATGCTGTATTGCTTTTCACACCACAGAAATAGAGGCCAATGTATTTTAAGAGACTGTCTCTAAAGATTCCCGCAGTAGTAATATGTATATAGTTATGCAAATTGATTTGCCAGGTATTGTGGGTTAATTTTGGCCTCATATTAAGGGTTCATATTGCAGTATTTTTGGTATACTGGAATGTGTTATAGTGTTGCCCTGTGGGGTCAGGCCAACTCTTAGGATCTCAATATTGCATTGTTAGACAGGAGGGTGTGACACAAGTGCACATTTACAAACACACAAATCAATTAAGTGCGCACGCACGCACGCACGCGCACACACACACACACACACACACACACACACACACACACACTACCAGCTCAGGCACATACACATCCAAACCAGCCTAGGCACATGCATACCTATCACCAATTCAAACACATACATTTGAAGATGACACAAGACCTGCATCAGAGAGATCAACTGGTGGCTTCGGGAATGGTGTCTCGAGGTGGGCTCTGACTTCCTAGACAACAACCCACACATCACGACGAGAGACATGCTCGGGTGGGATGGGCTCCACCTTTCCCCCAAAGGTAAGTGTGTGTTCTCTTCAAGGTTTGCGGATCTCCTCCAGCGGGCTTTAAACTAGGCTTGCCAGGGGAAGGGGAAGACGAGGGCAAAGGAAGCCTTGGGCCACTAAACCAAGAGTCACCCCCAAGAACAGCACACCCTAGACTGACAATGAGCAGAACAAATACCCAGGTAAGCAACAGGGGCCCAGGCAGTACTGAGTTTAGGGGGTCAGTGCATGCATCTTCAGGAGGCCTCAAATGCCTCTTCACAAATGCTCATAGTATGGGGCACAAGCAGGAGGAAGTTACCCTCCTGCTAGCTGACACTGACCCAGACATAGTGGGGCTCACAGAAATGTGGTGGGACCCAACGCATGATTGGGCGGTGAATATCAAGGGCTATAGGCTGTACAGGAGGGATAGGACAGGGAGGAAAGGTGGGAGAGTGGAGCTCTACATCAAGGAGAAATACACATCCTCAACAAGTAGCACAAGGTCAGAGGATGGGCACACTGAAGTGCTCTGGGTTAGAATACAAGGAAGTTGAGGGGAAAGGGACTTAATGGTGGGGGTCTACTACCATCCATCCAACCAAGGGGAAGAGCTAGACCAGGAATTCTTAAATCAGCTCACAGAAGTAGTTAGGTCAAAGGACGTGGTCATTGTGGGTGACCTGAACTTTCCAGACATCTTCTGGGAATAGCAGTCAGCCAGGTCTTACCACTCATGTAGGTTCCTAGCTGAGATATAGGACCTCCATCTAACCCAGGAGGTACACAGCCCCACCAGGGGAGATGCCTTGTTGGACCTGGTCCTGGCCATGGGTGATGACCTAGTGAGGGGACTGCGGGTGCTTGACCACCTGGGTGACAGCAATCATTGCCTGCTGGAATTCACCATCCAGAGCAAGGTGGCAAAGGCATGCAGCAAGGCAGTAGCCCTGGACTTCAGGAGGGCAGATTACAATGAGGAAAGGAGAATAGTCTGGGAGGCACTGAGGTCCCGGAGGGGAGGGAAGTGAGGTGTCCAAGAAGAGTGGTCGTTCCTTAAGGAGACGATCCTCCAAGCCCAAAGGGAGGTAATCCCAACACAGATCAAAGGGGGCAAGAGGGCGCAAAAGCCCCTATGGCTCACCAAAAGCATACAGGAATGTCTCCTAGCTAAAAAGGGGTATAAACCCAATGGAAGGTAGGGGCCATCACCAGGGAGGACTATACCTCGGTTGCTTGGGGCTGCAGGGGGGCGGTCAGGAAGGCCAAGGTGGAGATGGAACTGGGACTAGCTACCCAGATCAAGGACAACAAGAAGTCCTTCTTTAAATACATAAGGGGTAAAAAGATGGTACGGGGTAATGTCTGGCCTCTGCAAGGCATGCTACGAAAACTGGTCATTCCTCCAAATGACAAAGCTAACCTATTTAACAAGTTCTTTGCCTCCATTTTTCTTAGCAGGGACTGAGTCACCCCTCTGCACCAGGACCACTGTAGGCCCCAGGGGAGGCGCACCCAGGCCTAGGGTCAGTGAGGATCTAGTCAGGGAACTTCTGGAGGGACTGGACGTATTTAAATCAGCTGGTCCTGACGA
>NW_005841881.1:1744252-1760409 GCF_000455745.1 Alligator sinensis | reverse complement strand
TGCTCTGGTGTGGTGCCAGAGGACTGGAAAAGGGCCAATGTGGTTCCCATTTTCAAAAAAGAGAGGAAGGAGGACCCAGGAAACTATAGGCCAGTTAGTCTTACCTTGATCCTGGGGAAGCTTTCTGAGAGAATTACCCTGGCGCATGTCTGTGAGGGGCCAGCAGGGGAGATTATGCTTAGGGGCAACCAACACGGGTTCATTAGAGGCAGGTCCTGTCAGACCAAATTGGTGGCCTTCTATGACCAGGTCACAACATCCTTAGATGTAGGTATAGTAGTGGATGTAGACTTTTTGAACTTTAGGTAGGCCTTCGACATTGTCTCTCACCCCATTCTCATTAAAAAACTAGGGGACTGTGGCATTGATACCTACACAGTCCATTGGCTCACTAACTGACTGGAGCCCCACACCCAGACAGTGGTGGTGGACGGGTCTCCTTCGACCTGGAGGAATGTGGGCAGTGAGGTTCTGCAGGGCTCGGTCCTCGGGCCTGCGCTGTTCAACATCTTCATCAGCAACTTGGACGAGGGGGTAAAAAGCACCCTGTTCAAATTTGCAGATGGCACTAAGATGTGGGGGGAAGTGGGCATGCTTGAAGGGAGGAATAGGCTGCAATCGGACCTAGACAGGTTACAGGGGTGGGTGGATGAGAACAGGATGGGTTTCAACACTGACAAGTGCAAGGTGCTACACCTGGGGAGGAAGAACCAGCAGCATACCTACAGGGTGGGGAACTCCCTTCTCGCCAGTGCAAGGGCAGTAAATGATCTTGGGGTCATTATTGATGCCAAAATGAACATGGGCCAACAGTGTGGGTACGCAGTCAGGAAGGCCAACTGGACCTTGTCATGCATCCACAGATGCATCTCAAGCAGGTCCAAGGAGGTGATCCTCCCCTCGATGTGACACTGGTCAGGCCACAGTTGGACTACTGCATCCAGTTCTCGGCACTGCACTTCAGGAGTCATGTGGACAACATGGAGAGGGTCCAAAGTAGGGCCACTCTCATGATCAGGGGGCAGCAGGGCAGGCCCTACGAGGAGAGGCTAAGGGACCTGAACCTGTTCAGCCTCCACAAGAGAAGGCTGAGGGGGGATCTAGTGGCCATTTACAGACTAACAGATTAATCAGTGGGGACCCACAGGCATTGTGGGGTCCCTGTTCCCCCGAGCACTACCAGGAGTGACTAGATATAATGGTCACAAGCTGGCAGATGGTAGATTCATACTAGACTTCAGGAGGCACTACTTCACTGTCAGGGTGGCCAGGATCTGGAACCAACTTCCAAGAGAAGTGGTGCTGGCTCCTACCCTGGGGGTCTTTAAGAGGAGGCTAGATGAGCACCTTGCCGGAGTCGTTTGACCCAGTATTCTTTCCTGCCATGGCAGGGGGTCAGACTTGATCTACTCCGGTGTCTTCCAACCCTACAAACTATGAAACTATATGCCCCAAAAGTTAGACACAGATCACTAATTCGTATATCATGCACACAATGACATATATGGTAAGTTCCTAACTTGGATGGTAAAGTGTGTATGTGTGTGCTTGGGGTACCTGGGATACTTGTGGGAAGGTTCAGATGAGAGAGAAAAAGAGAGTTAAAGTGTGGGGAGTGAAAGTTGACAGAACTGGTATTAGAACTGGTGGACTACAGAAAATATGACTGAGCACCTGAGGCTTGGGCTTACTGAAGGTAAACTGGGGCTGGAAACTGAGGCAGACAGCTGAGATATTGGGGAGAGGGGTGCAGATAAGTGGTGGCAAGGAGGAGACAGCCAGGAAAGAAACTGAGGCAGAAACCTGGTTGCTCAGGGGAAAAGGAAAAGGCAGTGGGGATAAGACAGTGGCAAAGAAACAGGGGGTTTGGAGACAGAGAGGAGCTCAGGACAGGTGTTGAAGGTGGCAGTGAGTGAGAAGCAGGAGAAGGAGAAATGAGACAGAAGTTAGAGGGGCGAGGAACAGAGATTGGAGCAGGACCAAACCATAGTAAAGCAAAACCCAACTTAGGGGTCCAAATAACAGTTTTATTAAACAGACAACACTCTACACAGCCCCATGAAGTTATTGGTTCTCACACACACACACACACACACACCCACACACACACACACACACACACAAGCACTCACAATGGCAGCAAGAGAAAGAGACTCAGTGGAAGGGATGGAGTCCAGGTAGGGAAGAGAAGCCGAGTCCAAGTCCTTGGTTGAAGAGGGGGTGGGGGGGGTGATAGCTACCTATCCAGGCTGGAAAGGAGTCTTTGTCCAGTAGGTGTTGTCCAGAGGGGGGTCGCCGGCAGGGCCTCTGGGTGGATAGGTGGTGTGGCATGGTGCTGGTCCAGAGGGAGATGGCATCCCAAGGAGTCAGTCTTCACTACCCCTTTTATGGGGCAGACTACCTTTGATCTCCTATAGGGAGGGGCTGTCCAGGCAAGGTCAGTTCTGTTCCAGAGAGCTCCAGGTGTTCTTACTGAGCATGTGCAGCCTTGGCACAGTGGTGGGTTGCCTCATCTTTTGTTTCTTGAATGCTGAAGGTGGTTTCAAGGGTTGGGTTGTTGGTCCAGGTATTGGTCTTGATGGTTCAGTCATTCAGAGGGAGCTATTTTTAGACTGCCTGCCATTGTTTCTCAAGCGCCCTCATTCATCCTTATTCATTCAGGAACCAGGTTACATAGGAGAGGTAGGTGTGAGTCATGGGTTATACAACTGGGCCTAGAGACAGGATGGAGACTTGACAAACAAAATGGAAACTTGATATGAATTATGCTAACTTACATATGTAGGCCTAATTCATATAGTGCCAGTAAAACAGTAATATAGAACAATAAAAATCAATATAAATATAATAATTATACAATATAAAGAAGGAGAAAAAAGAAAACAAATACAACTTGCTGCCAAAATAAAATGCTGAAGCTTATCCTATGTCTTAGCTCACTTATATTTATCTATAGGGAATAGAGAGGGAAAGAAAAAGTCAGAAATGGTTGGGGAAGGGGAGGGAATGCATTTTAAAAGTAAAAACAAGAAAAACTGGGGGGTTTCCTACACCACCTCTGCCTCATGCTGAAGCTGCCACCACTGCATGCCCTGTAGGGGTTTTGCTACAATAGTTTATTCACTATGGTCAGGTATGGAAATCTGAATGTGTTTAGCTTCTAGCCAATGGACCATTTAATTAGAGCTGGCCAGTTTTATAACTGACAACTAGCAATATATTTTGCCATTTACAATAAAACCCTCTTTGGTTCAGGTAACAGAAGCTCTGAAGGAATGGTTGACAACTTTAGGCAGAAGAAGGTAAAGTACATCCAACTTGCTTTCTCTCTTGACCCTAAATATCACTGCAAACTGTGATGTTAGACACATATATGAGGTATTTTATGTGCATTTTACTAAGTTCTTGCACTGTCAAGCCTCTCATTGAAATCTGGTGCCAGAGTAAAGTTTAGAAATGGACTGTCTGAAATTCTGGTAGAATTATATACGTGGCCAATCTGTCTTTGCTTAGAAAATGTTGTAGGAAACATCTCTGAAAGGTCTTTTTCTGTAATAATTAAAGGTAGGTTCAAAACAACAGATTATGTTTCGGATCTAGATTACAAACACCCTAAAGTTCTACGATGTGCTGAAAAATAGAGTTCAGTTTCAGTTAACTGTAAGGATTTTAAAGAGAAAAATCACTGACATTATTTTTTGTGTGTGTGTCTGAACACTACCTTGTCATTTAGGTTTTAACCACTCCAATGCAAGGAATGTTGTAATATTTATAACTTCATTAGTGTTGAACACACTGTCAAAGCTTAACAACCACTTCTGCTAATAATAATATATGAGGACCATTTGAGTTTGGATCCTGACCACTCCTATAATTTGGGGATTCCAACGTCTATTGTTTAGTTTTAAATCAGTCTCTTGCAAAGACAAATGTATACAAGATTGGGCTTGATACAGCTCAAGTACTGTATTTTCATTTTTCACCCCAAAACTTTAGTTTTGGGAATGAAAACGGAAAATGTTGGTGTTCTGGTTCAACAAAAGGAGTAGTTTTTTTTTCCTGAAGAATGTTATGGAATCCCTCCCACCCCCACAAACCCCGTTTTTGATGGCAAAAGAAAATTCCCCACATCCCTACTTCAAATAGCTGAGGTAACATTTTCTGAAATGGTACATCATCATATATAACACAACACAAATTTTTCTTCAGATAAAAAGAAACTAGAAGCTTTACTAATATGTGTAATTTGCCATGTTGCTCTTTAGACAAGCACCTTGGCTTTTCAGTCCGATTTGGTGCTACTGTTGCCTTTCAAGATGTCAGCTTGACACACTACATAGACCCTCAAGGCACCCAAGGGTTCTTTCCTGCCACATCTTTGCTGCTATAAGTAGTTAAAGTGGAGGAAGGACTTACTCCTACCTGCCTCTGTGCCTTGCTGTCTTCAACATAGTGTCTTCGACCCTGGGGCTCCACCTCCCCTACATCCCGCCTTGTTGCATGAAAGACCAACACGTGGGTACAGCAACCAAGGTCTTTACTGAGTGACACACATAGATCAAGTGGGGAAAAACAATGCTCTATTTAAAATCATTCATATTTACACACACATACACACACACAGAGGCCAATCCACTAGTGCTCAGGTTCAGTCACAATAGCTAGTCATGGTGCCGATGGACACTATGATCTTATGGGAGGGATGCTGGCAATTTTCACCCAATGGGATGTGGATGGCTACAGCGTCATTGGAGTCTGGTCTTCACTGTCCTCTTATCAGACTGTTGCGGTGCCCCTGACAACCCGCTCAGTCATTCGCTTTGTTGTTGTTGAGCTGAGTTGTTCACTTGCTGAGTTGGCTTTATCAAAACTCACAGTTCTTCAGTCACATACACCATCGCTTAAGCATACAGATTGTGAGAGGTTGCTTCACAACATCCTGAGACAGGGTGTTTGTTCTTGCTTCTTATCTTCTTGTAGGTTGTTTGTTCTTCTTCTTATCTTCCTGTACTCAAGGCTACTTCTTCAGCAGATAGTATATGCTTGAAAAACATATTCACTCACTCACTCATGCATTCATCCAAAATTAATTTTAAATACTTAAGAACCTAATGCCAACCAGATGGTATTAAGGTCTAGCCAAATCGGACTTGGGGTCTCTGTCCATGACCAGACAAAACTATAAATTGTCCATTCACTTATACACAGACCTTAGGTCCATACACAGTCTTTTCCTAATCTCAAGGTTCTGTTGTCCATTCTGCTCCCTCCTGGGAATGTTAGGGTAGGGTTGCACCTTAGACTTGGCGCTTCTGCTCATGTACCCATGAATTCACTTTTCTTCTAATCTTTTCCTTTTTTAGGTTTGCTGTCACTCCAGCTCCAGTCTACAACATCAGGCATCCACGTCTGCCACAATGGTAGGTATTTCAGCACCTCTGAGCTAGTTACGGTGAGAAGACTTTCAGCATTTGGCTTCCTCCAATTGCGCCTGCTGTGGCAGACTACCTCACTGCATCACTTGCATTCTCTCAGGGAACATTTTTCCGGTCCCCTTTGGATGTTGCTCTGGGTTGTTTTTGAACTGGTGAATACGGGCCAGGTGCTGAATTGCTGCAGGCACACATTCACAAAGCATGCCCAGGCCAACACCAGAAGTCCACCCCGATCTGCTGTCATGATCAGCATCACCCAATCCACTTGTCAGTTCCGTGCTGCAGGTAATTTGCCTCTCATGGCAGTATCCCTGCCACAATATTCCAGGAGCCTAGGGCTGTATTATTCATTTTAAGATCATTACGCCACCTGAATAGAAATGCTGCTAGGGAGTTGGTTTTAAACTTTGGCTGGACCATAACTCAAAGGTCATTGAGGGGTCATGTGACTGCACCAGTGCACCCCCTGGGTCTGCCCCTGTAGGTGCCAACTCCTTTTGAAGTCTGTAGGAGTTAGGAATCTAAATAGGAATTAGGTATAAAAATATATGACAGTCTGGGACTAAATGCTAATGTTATGTCCGTGATAGGAGAATTTCTATCTTTTACAACTCAGCTAGCTGCTTGCTAAATGACACATAGAAAATGACCTAGGAGATGGAACATCAGCATTCCCTACAAAGCCTCTGCTGTCTTGGTCTTCATTTATTTATTTCACTGGAAGGTGCTTGTTCAGCCCTTTGCCCCTGATAACTTTAGCATCAATTAACAGAACAAGGCAAGGTATTAATTTATTTAGAATCCTATCTTCTTGGGATAAGCTTGTTGAGATCATTTCACACACGTCTTTTGCAAAGGGGATTTCAAAGGACAAAGGCGGGGTGGTGGGGGGAGGAGGCAGGAATGTTACACCACTGGCATGGGCTTTAGGTAGGAGAGCAGCTAAACAAAGTTCCATGACACCATCCACTATGTCATTCAATTAACACAGTTCCGAAAAGCTCTTAACGTGCTTGAGTTGTGTTCTGATGCATTTCAGATTTTTTTTTAAATCCAAACACCATAATTAACTAAAGAGTTAGGGTTTTGTTTTTTTTTTCTCCCTAGCACTGAGAACATTTATCTTTTGAAAACACAATGCATCAGACATAATGGCAATTTCAAACAGAAGATGCAATCACATTATTGTAACTAATAGGACAGAAGGCTTTTGCAACAAAGGTTCATGGGGAAACCAATTTGCATACACTTTATTACAAAAGCTAACTCTACCCATTCCAAGACAAAGTGAACTGCTTGTTACCCAAGTATTAATAAGCAAATGGCCAACAGGAACAAACGACATGTTTGAAGCTGCATGTTTCAACTTCAGAGACTCTCAGCTTTATGATAAACTGCTTAGTATATTGATGCACGTTTTCTAAAAGGTTGAATTATTATATTAAGGCAAATTTTCAAAAGGGTGCACACAAAAAGAATTGCAAATGCAGATCAGGGCAAGTGCACTTCTATCTGATTTGTACTGGCACTCAGATACATAACTAGAAGAACAAACATTAAAGACTGCAACCACAATACAATTGCAAGTACAAAAATGTAAATGTAAAAATTTGTGGGTGCAAATGGTTCCCGCAAAACCAAAGCTTCCCTTTTTCACAGTCTAGCTCACTGAGATTAATTTACTAGATACTATTTTGTGTTATTTCATTTTTGTTTTTTTAAGATTCAGTAACATAGATGAGCTTCTGTTTTAAACAATACAAATGGTGACAAAAGCTGCCTTTAAAGATTAGACAACATATGTAATAATAAAATTATTCTTGTTGTCTAAATAAAATACAATGAGTCTAGAAAACAAATATCAATAAGAAAGGCAGAGAGACTTCAGGAAAATGTGACCTTACTTCTATTTTTGTTATTTATTGTTGCTTTTCCCTTTCTCTTTGTTACATTTTAATCTTAAATTAAATTAATTAGGTGGAGACAGCATTGTTAGCACTGTGCATATTTAAAGTAAAATAGTAATGAGACACTGAAGGGGTTACTACAGAAAATCAATATGTGATTTTATTGGCGCATAATTATTTTTCATGGATTTTATTCATATTTTACTATCCAGTTGACTGTATAAATAGGAGGCACAGTCTGGCACATTTAGATACAGTATTAATTCCTGGCCAAAGGGAGAAGAAAACTTAAAGGCAGGACAAAGAGCAGGAGGTGATAATGAGTTTAGCAAGGAAACTTTCTCCTGTCCAGCAAATATTCCTGTTAAATGTCAATTATACCTAGTTCATAAACACACACAATCCTACATTTTATTTCATTTGACTTGAAATAGAACTTGATAAATGGAGCTATATAGTAATGTGCAATTTATTTATTCTAGGCCAGTTTGATCCCTTTAAAGACCACACGTTTGTCATTCTTGGTGAGAGAGATTCTGTACTCTAGCATCATAATACCAGACAAAATTGAAAACTTTAATCCAAATATTTTAGTGTCAGGGATTGGTTTTGGGTTGGTTGCAAAATTAATTGGGTCCTATTTCTTGATTCTGATCCCAGTTCAGACAAAATCTCAAGAGCAGAGTTGATGTAGGAATTAATTTCAGTGTGGATGAAATCTGGTTACCTGACTGAGTTGCAAATCGTTGGAGATGAAATCTTTGTCTTGAATCCAAACTTGTCCCTAATCCCTGTTTTTGCCCGAGACCTAAATCCTGAACTAATCCTAATCCATATGTGAACCCAGGAATCTCAATTTATCTCTAGGTATTGTGCCTCACAGAAGCCTATTTTTCTTCAAAAGAACACAGGTGGCGAAGTGGTTGAACAAGGTCACCAATACTGGGCTAATGGCAGAGCTCTAATCTCTGAGACAAGGCAGGGTAGTGCAGAACACTATAGACTAACTGAGAGAGGCATAAAATTCCAAAAACAAAAGTTTGCTTTGTCAGATGCTATGAATGGAATTACCATTCTTCCTTGCCTTCTGCTTAACTTGAGGGTAAAATACCTAAATACTTCTCTCTAATCTCTTGGTTCACCTATTTCTGATTTGAGTTCCCTGGCTGCGTTCAGTTCCACCTTTCTGAACTTCCAGGAAGATTTCACCCCTAAGGGAGGGCAGATGTCCTGTACTTCAAACCCAGATTATCTATCCACAGAAGTTTCACTTCTGTATAGAGGATATTTAGCCATGCTAGTTTCAAATTAGGAAGAAGGAAGAGCAGGGTGGAAGTTTAAAGATTAACTTGTTCAGAAGGCATACTGCTTTCATTGCCTAGAGCCTACTTTATCAGATTGTCAGATGCTATGAATAGCTACAGCCTAAGTAGGCTGTAGCCTAGGAAAACCTTTCTAAATGGGTTAGTATTGAAGGTTCCATCCTGTTCTGTCTTCTGACTGACTTCTATACAGGGGAATTGTTGGGGATGGAACCACGGGGCATCACAGAACAGAATTAATGGTTCCTTCCTTACCCGCTCTGCATAGTTGATGCAGGCTGAAAGACCATACGATTCTTCTATCCCTGTAATATCCATCTAAAGGAGGAATTCCTTGGGGCCATGATAACCTAGCCCAAATTGGATCTGTAGTTTAACTCTCCATTCCACTCATTTTCAAGTTAAATCCCTGTGGGAAGAACTCATAAATTGTTTTGTTGTATCAGGGGAAACTGTCTTTATTGATCATGGTAAATAAGGGCACAGCAAGTGTGTGAGCTGGGACTCAAGAAAAGTGATGACAGCAAATCATTTTAAAAATCAATATATTTAAATGATGAATTACAAAAGTATCTAAATTTTTAAAAGTGCTCTTTTATTAGGAACATATCACAGTTTCCACTAGAAACCAGACAGCTAGAAAATATCCCTGCCCCTCCCAGCTTATTTCTTTAATAAAATTTGAAAAGATTTAACACTAACCATAGATTTTCACCTGAAGACACAAGGATGTTAGGATACATTTTTAATCTTCTAAGAAGTTGATTTCTGGTTACTTGTATTCAGTCAAATTGTCCACAAATTTATACAGACTTCTCCATATAGAATTAAAACAGAATTGGGTATAGATTGAAAATAAGTACCTGTGCAGGTTTATCTGAATTGAAAAACAAATTTTATTTAAAAATTAACATTTTTGCACTGATTTTCCATGAATGCTCAAGTGACTGCTTGCATTTGTTCATGCAAATTCTCATGATAAGTAAAGCTTAATCTCAAATATTTGCTAACTATGAGTTCCAAATGGTTTATTTGCCTGTGAAACTATCCTTTTGAAATTCACACACATTATTACCTTACTTGTCCAGCAGAAAAATAAAAGAAATTAAACAAATATGTTGCTTGTTCAGAATTATCCAGTTAGCTTTAAATTAGTTTAAAATACACAATGCCTAATCACAGTAATCTGGAGGACAGTGGTGGAAAAAGTCTATAAAGCCACTGATGCATAGGTGATAGGCATCTTAGAAATTCATATATAATTCAAAACATTATTTTATTTCTCTCCCTATTTTATTGCTAAAATTCAAAATTTTCAAATTCATTTTTGTCAAAATTGAAACCCTCTCGACCAGGCATAGGCAAAGTTTTTTGGCCAGAGTGCCAAAAAACACCACAATGCCGACCTCAGAAGGTGCCAGAGTGCTGGCATGGCAGAAAAACAAAATGAGGGCAAGGGGTACATGGCAGGATGCAGGCTTTGTGGCTGTCAGCAACTACCTGGGCTCTGGGTAGCTGCTGGGGCCTGGGCTGCTCCCAGCAGGGCTTGCAGCATCCCAGCTGCCTGCTGGGAGCAGCCTGGGCTTCCAGCTGGCAGCAGCTCCCCAGAGCTGGGGGGTTTCAAACATCTGTGCCAGGCTCTGGGCTCTGGCATCAGCTTTGCACACGCATGTGCACCTGTGCATCAGAGCGGGTGGTGAGGGAGGCACCTGAGGCAGTGCAGCCCTGGTCTCTCCCCCGCTTCTGGCACGGAGGTGATGGCAGGGTTCTGGACCTCGGCGCAGCTGTTTGTAGCCAGCCCAGGCTCTGGGTAGCTGCAGCAAGCAGCGGGCAGGCCACAAATAGCTGTGCTGGGCTCTACAGCTCTGGCATCAGCTCCATGCTGGCGGCGACTGCACGCACACCTTGGGGCGGACAGCGGGGCAGTGCAGCCCAATGCATCAATTACTTAGTCCTTGTATTTCCTCAATTAAGGAATATTTCATCAATCAATTCATTCTTATTTATGCCTCATAATTTAACATATCCATTGTCCTCGGAGTTATCAAATCAGTTAGCCTCTCCTGGCAGTACCATTCTGTCAGCCTTATTGTCGGCCCATTGGTTCGATCAGTTGGCTCCTCAGAGAGTCTCACTAGCTGGTCCCCTCACAAAGAAGCTTACCCCACGTCCCATTCACAGTACTGGTGGGCTGAGTGGCTGCCTCTTCTCTGCTAGCTACCCTTCACTGGCTTCTGCTCTGGCTGCCCAAGGCTTGTCCCCAGGCCAGGACCCAGGTTCATTGAATGACTTTTTCTGTTCCTTCATGCAGAAATGCAGTTCTCTCCTCCAGGAGAACATGAACTTCCCTCTGTGGTGCTGTGACTTGGACCTCTCTCTTTTGGGCCTGACAGAACTCCCAGGGGCCAATAAACTACAGCTCCTTAGGCATGTAGCTGCCTGCAGCTGGGAGCCTGTTTTCACTTCCAGAGTTATTGCCGGACAGACTCATCAGTAGCAACATGTTCTCAGCATTACTTGTGGGTAAGTTGTATGGTTACCCCAAGTGCAACCAGGGTCCTACTTGTAACAGGAGCCAGCAAACAGATTCCTGTTACAATTACTCAATGGATCTCCCCTAAAAAAATCCTTAATTTTCTTAAATAACACACCTTAAAATGAGAAATAATTCATAAGAAGTCATCATCATTCCAAGTTGCATAATCTCTCTTTTTAAAATAGACAGTATGGATTTCCAAAGAAATTATGTTTTAGTCTCTCAACATGGTTTATACTGAGCCAGAGAAAGAGAGACAAGAATGCCACAATATACGCTAACAGGCAGCAGACTGACTAATTTACAGTACGTTTGTACATGAATGAGCTTGATAAGGCCTATTTCCAATTCTCTAACAGGGACCACTTGATGGTTCATAAATTCAATCTATTGTAATGAGCTTGCAGAGGAAAATTATGCTATATGATGTTATCTAAACCTAAGCTAAGAGGTTCATCAACAAAATTATTTTGCAAATCATCTATGATGTGTTTAACAAATTCATGGAAATTGCTGCTTTATCCACCCATTCCTTGCACTGAAGGATAGTTTAGTATAATTCTACATTTTGTTGTCAAGGTTTCACATTAGGCAGATATGTGGCAGCTGATACCTTTTAAAGAGCTGAAATTTTAAAATACAAGTTAGTGTCTTCACTAAGATAGACTTTGTATTATATGTGCAGAGAGTTGCTGGAAGAATTACTCTCCATGCCTGGAAGATTCTTATTTACATTCTTTTGAATTGCCTCCTCCCCCTTGCCAAAGATGTCCTTCCAGAATACCAGTGTGGCTTTAGACCATGTTGGGGTACTACCAACATGATATTGGTGTATGACAGATCCAGAAGAAGTATAAAGAGAAAAACCAGGTGCTTTTTATGGCATTCACTAACCTAACCAAGGCCTTCATCTCCATAAATTGAGAAACCTTACAGAAGGTTTCAGCTAGGTTTGGTTGTCCACTGAAGTTAATCAGTGTCTTCAGGCTACTCCATGATGAGATGACCACCATAGTCTTTTGCAATGGATCAGAGACAGACTCATTTACCATCTGTACTGATGTCAAGCAGGGCTGTGTCATCTCCCCAACCCTTTTTTGCATCTATCTTGCTGTGATTTTGATTCTCACCTGTGACCATCTTCCTACCAGAATTGGGGTTGAGTACTGTCCAGTCAACTTTTCAACCTGCAGCACCTTCACAGCAAAATGAACGTTACCAAGACTGGCATGACCAACCTTCAGTATATTGATGATTGTATCATCTTTGTGCACACTGAGACTGATCTGCAGTCCACCCTTGACCTTTTCTCAGTTGCCTATCACAGTCTGAGACTCTCCCTTAACATTGGGAAGACCAAGGTGCTTCATCAGCCTACCCCAGCGCTAGCTTCCCATTTCCCCCCACTAATTACCATTGTTAGAGAACTCCTGCAAAATCTTGAGCTGTTCCCATACCTCTCCCAGTCAGTCAGTCTTGACAAATAAATGGAACATAGGATTTTCTGTGCCAGCATATCTTTCAAAAAGTTGCTTTGTTATGTTTTTGCTGACTGAGAGCTGCAGATAGAAATTAAGATTCTGGTCTACAATGCAGTGGTTACCCCATGTTCCTCTATGGGTGTGAGACATGGGTGACATATCAAAGCCATCTTAAACACCTGGAATGGTTCCATCAGCTTTTCCTCAGGAAGATCTGTTGCATTAGATGGGAAGACCAGTGCACCGATGCCAGTACCCTCTTGGCTAACATAACCAGTATTGAGGCAAAGATCATGAAACACTGACTTCACTGAGCTGGCCACTGTGTGTGGATGGCTGACACTAGTTACCTGAAGCAAGTCCTCTTCTTTCAACTTAGCCATGGTAAGAGGACCCCCAGAGAACAGAGGAAGTGCTACAAGGACACCTTGAAAGCTATATATCAAGAAGGGTGGTATCAACCCTACAAATTGGGAAGTGCTAGCTGGTAACGGGTCTCAATGGCACTGCAACATACATCAAGCTACAGCTCACTTTGAAGAAAACCATCCTGCTCCAGAAGCAGAGAAATGAGTGAGGATAGGAGAAGGAAAGTGCACATCCTGACTAACCGTTGTGGCCCCCAAATCCCTGCCAAGACACTACTGGTCATATCTGTGGAAAAAACTTGCAGAGAAAGAATTGGACTCCTCAGCCAACGTAAAACTCACTAGTAATCCCCCAGCAGACATCACCCTCGTATTGAGGGATAGCCAATATATTATATATGCAATGGAGACTAACTCCTGTCGAAAACATGCATACCTCCAGTTGATGGCAATGGGCATTACATGGGTATTTGGGGAGGGATTTTTTTCAATTCTTGACTTTGAGAATTAATGGGGAGAAAAAAAAGAATTGACTGATTCCCCTTTCACAGCATTGACCAGCACTGAGATGTTAAGCAGATACATGTAATTAAATTTACTGGCATTTTACAGCAAGCATGACCTCCTGGGAGATTTTTTGTAGTTATTCCTAAATGTTGGGAAATTGCCTATGCTTTATGTTTAGAAGGCCTTCCTGGGCAATGCTCTATATCACAGCATCTGATGAAATGAGCTTCAGCTCATGAAGCCTTTCACTATATAGGTATAATATATACAAAAGGATGGAGCTAGACTATTCTCAGTGGTGACAGATGGCAGAACAAGGAGCAATGATCTCAACGTGCATCAAGGGAAATTTAGGTTGGATATTAGAAAAAAAACTTTCTCACTAGGAGGGTGATGAAGTACTGGAATGGGTTACCTAGACAGGTGGTGAAATATCTATCCTTGGAGGTTTTTAAGGCCTGGCTCAACAAAGCCCTGGCTGGAATGATCTACTTGGGGATGGTTCTGCTTTGAGCAGGAGGTTGGACTAGATGACCTCCTGAGGTCCCTTACAACCCTAATTTTCTATGATTCTATGATAACATAATCTATTTTAGTTAGTCAATTAGGTGTAAATATACCATACCTTTTACTTGACTTTAGACTAACATAACTGTCTCTCTCAAGGCTTTATTGCAATAGGTGAGGGCATGGCTTGAAAGACTCTCAGAGTCTCTTCTTGAACTTTCAGATCCTACTATTTCAGCATCCCTTGGTGAACAATTCTGTCAGTTACATTGAACTCACAGATAGAAAAGGTTTCTTTCAAGTCTGATGTTCAATAAAGTAAATCTTCTTTTTTCTGACATCTTATTTGGGTTTCATTGATTTCAGCTGGCATTCGAGAAGGACCTTAACTGAATGAGGAAAATAAAATAAAGATTCAGTTTTGTCTATTTGACTCTGTACAAAGCACTGGATAAAACATTGTTCAGAGCTCACCTGAAACTGCTGTGCTCTTGTGTGACATTTACAGCTTTTGCTTACTGCCCCAAGGTGGCTGCAATTCAATGGTGGATGAAATGATTCTTAAGAGTATGTGTGTGCTGTTTACCTATACAGAGAGTGTCTGTAAGGTGCTTTAGGGTCCTTTGGAAGACAAAATGCTGTATAGATGTAAAATATTATTATTTTATTTATTTTACTAGCTTCACATTAATTTATTCTTAAACACTGCCTGTTTGGGAGACAATTCCAGTCTTAAGATTTTTCTTTCCTTTAATGTTTTTCCTAGATTTTTTTTTTATTCCACCTTGAACCCATTACTCATAATTCTACTGCTTTAAAAAATGTGTAGTTTAAAAAACTTTGTAAAAAACAAACAAGAAAGGCTATGATGTGTAGCTGAAAATATTCAACATATTCCTCCCTCTCACTTCTCTTGAGCACAAGCGCTCCTCCCAAAACACTGAAAACGCTACCTTCAGTTGGTTGCAATATCACAAATATTTGTTTTTTCTGTAGACAGCAATAGAAATAAGTCAATAAATCCTACCCCATTTAAGCCCATGGAAAAACACCCCACACCTTCAACGTGTGTGGACAGGGTTTATTTAATGACCTACCATATTCTATTAAAATATATTTTTTTGCAGGACTGCCACTGGGTGTCACTGTTCATTTATGGTTGGCTTGTCTGAATTGTGCTTCTTTGGTAGCAGGAAATTAGTTTCTTAAAGTAGTAAGCCCATCAGTGATAGAAGGTTTTACATAGGCCTCAGCTGCAAGCATAAATGGTTTCCACCTTATAATAAGGCGGCTTATTAGTTCTCTTTTTCTGTCTAGTCACTGTATAACTTTGCAGCTGTTGCACTTGAATTTTCCTTGTCCTTTAGAGGCACTGTGGATATTTTCCATGTGTCTACACTTTAGCTTTAGGCTCCTCTTCCATAAAAATATTTTTGTTACACTTCCTCTTACACAAAAGAATCAAGAAATAATTAGCCCACTTCCTATCTTTTCTCTGCTTGACCACTTTTTATTAGAATAATCTAAATGGCTGCAATAATTTATAATTGTGAATTAATTAGAAAGTTCTCCTTGTGGAAAATATTCCTGCCAATATCAAACCAAATTCACGGGGAGAGTGAAGGGCATAACCTAGGGGAGAATTTGGCATGTCAGTTCTCAAAGTTTATTGATGCATAACACTTTAGAGGAGCCAGGCTGTTTAACTGTGTTACAACACAATACCTTTTTGTATAGCTTATTTTGTGCAAGCTGCATTACCATATCCAAAAATGTTTCCTAGAGCTAACTGCCACAGAATTGTAAAAGATAAGTCCTGCAAAAAGCAGTGAAAGAAAGATTTTGCATGATTAATAAAATTGCAGCATTCAGTCAGAAGATTAAAACAAGAATTAGAATACAGAGATGAGATATGCTTGAACCTGGTTTAGTGAAAAAGGGAGAGAGAAACAGTGAAGAGAGAAACAAGAGTATAGCGTGCAGGGCTGAAGGAGACTGGTCCTGAACTACCACTGGTGAGACTGTGGCCACAGTAAGGAAAGAATGAAAGATCAAGAAGACAAAGAAAGCAAATTAATTTAAACCAATTGACAG
>NW_005841881.1:1737314-1744221 GCF_000455745.1 Alligator sinensis | reverse complement strand
CCTGCTCTACCAGTGTGGAGAAAGATGTAATTTAATGAATACTTTTAATTTATAAAAAGAGCATATAGTAGATTTCAGGTAGGCAACTTCAGGATAATGATACCAGAACTCAGTGTATGACTCGAAAGCTACATGTCATTATTCAGGGTATTAAGCAAAAGTTATATTATATGTATATTATCTTATAAGGTATATTATAAGCAAAGTTACATGCAGTTTTTGAGGAGTCATGGATATAATCAATGGAACTGGAAAGCTGGTCATCGCTTACTCTACTTTCTTCTGTCAGGTAGGATTAAGAAATGCTCAACAGGGAATGGATTAATAGCTTGATATTACTTTACATATATTACAATGAAATAATAGTTTCAAGGGCCCCACACAGATGCAGGATACCCTCTTGGACATGACTTCAGATAAATGCCTATCTCCAACTCTGTTTGAAAACGTTGAAAGAAAGAGCTTCCACAACTTCCTTCACCAGCTTGTTCTACCATTCTTAAATTCGGAAGTTAATCTGAATCTGTTCTGCTGAAGTTTTAACCCATTGCCACGTGTCCTGTCCCCTGTGGCAAAGATTAACAATATCAGCCCTTTTTTAAAATATTTGAAAACTGCTATCATGTCTCCCCTTAATCTTTTCTTTTTCTCCAAACTTAAACATGCCTAGTTCTTTCAGTGTTTTCTCATGCGGCTTGTTTTAAACCCTTTTGTCATCTTTGCTGCTTACCTCTGGACTCTCTCCAGTTTCTCTAACAATGTTTTTTAATTAATTATGTATGACTCAATGATAATTTTATCTTTCCCACATTTTTCCAGCTTGCTTATGAAAATGGCATGTGGATTATGTCAAAAGACTTACTAGAATCCAGATATATTATGTCCACTTAATTCCCCTTATTCACCAAACTAGTTACCCAATCAGGAGAAGTCAAGTTGGTTAGGAATGATTTCTTCTTAACAAATACATGTTGGTTTAGTAATCACTCCTTTTTCCATCAGATCTTTAGGAGCTGATTCTTCATAACTTGTTCCAGAAACAATTGCTCCCAGATATTGAAGTCAAGCTCAGTAGTCCATCACGCCCCAGGTTCTTCTTTTTCCCCTTTTGAAATATGGGCATTAGGTTAGCTTTCCTCTAGTCCTCCAAGAGTGTAAATATAAATGCTGGTATGCCTCTCACCCACATTTGATGCTATAAAGGGCTGGCAGTTGTTCCTCCAGTCCTTGAAGATTCCAGGCTGGCCATGGATTAGCACTTTCTGTAGATGAAGTCATCTTTGTCCCCATGAAGGAAACCAAACATGGATTGTCCTATGCATGTCACAGTAACTATCCCACCACTATCATATTTGCTTTTTCTTCTGAAATTTTATTACCTGCTCCTGGACACTTGTTACAGGGTAAACAAAACAAGCCTCTGGACTCTCTTCTTATAAAAACTCACTCAATATTCTTCTCTTCTGCTTGGTGATCACCTTGTTCTCAGGGACTGCCATTTTTAATCTATAGTAGGGTAGGTGTTCTTGGACCTAAGGCCTATTTTTTGCCTAAAAGCTTGTCTAACATTTTTCCCAACTATATGTGTGTGGATACCTTTCAGCGTGTTGTGTATAAGTTGTTACATTTGCCTGGGGATTGAGGAGGGAACAGCACAACTTCAGGCAGGGCACTGCTGTTTGAATAAACAATCGTTATTGTTCGATAAGAGTAACTCCTTAATCTTCTGAGAACTACACATGGTACCAGGGTGGGGTGAGAAGAAAGAAAAAAATTGAGCATCTCAGAATGCCAGGGGAGTTAAAGCTGTCCAGCATTGAAGCAGAAACCTGGAAGAAATGTAAGTATAGCTTTACCATATATATGATGGCCAGTGGGACTACAGAGAAAGAAGATTCACTCAAGTAGCTAAATTTTTTAATATAGCACTCCCAGAAGATCTGTCTCTCTATAATACCCTACAACTGTCAGAACCAGAACAGAAAAGCTATGGCCCAGTCATAAAAAAGTTTGAGGAATATTGTATACTCAAACAAAATGAAACCTTTGAATGGTATAATTTCCACATGAGACAACAGAAAGAATGTGACACAATAGAGGAATTTGTCAAACACCTCAGACTGCTGAGCCAGACATGCAACTTTGGAGACCTAAAAGCATCCATGATCAGAGACCAAATAGTATTGGGTATAAGGGATACAAGCCTCAGGAAAAGACTGCTAGAGGATCCTGAGCTTAATTTGGAAAAGGCAGTTTGAATGTGCCAAGCGATTGAGATAACAAATGCCAGGCTGCAGAGTCTAGAGGAAAGACAGAACAAGCCGAACTAGACAGGATTACAAGACTGCAAAAACCTAAGGCAATACACAGTACAGAAAGGAGGAAGGACCTCACTATGAAGCAGGCAACTGGAGGCCAAAGAGAAATGCTTGAAGAAACAACAGTCAGCTGCAGATGCTGTGGGGGTTACCACTAACCCATGCAATGCCCTGCATTTGGTAAGTGTTACAACAAGTGCAAAAGATTGAATCACTTTGCAAGAATTTGCAGAAAGGAGCATGATGTAGAAAGAAACAGCAGGTGCATGCTGTGTACAATGAGGAATAGGAAGAATTCCTCATTGGCACAATGCAAGAAGTTCATTCTTCTGAGGACTGGACAATCACCTTGGACACCAATGAACTAATGGTGACTCTTAAATTAGATACAGGGGCACAGGTCTATGTAATACCAGAATACATTATTCAAAAAATAAAAACTAAGCCTATGTACTATGAGAATAAGAAAGTGAGACTTAGAGAATATAATGGGAGCATGATTGCAACCAAGGATGTTTGTTCACTACATGTTAGATACAAGAGTAATAAAGTAAAAATTCAGTTTGTAACAGCTTCAGGAAAGCTAGTACCAATTATTGGGTTATGAATGTGTAAAACTCTAGGTTTGATTGGCTGGAATTCAACACAGACAAGTGCAAGGTGCTTCATCTAGGGAGAAGGAACCAGCGACACACCTATAGGGTGGGGAACACCCTTATTGTCAACATGGTGGCAGAAGGGATCTTGGAGTCATTGCTGACTCCAAGATTAACATCAGCCACCAATGCAAAGAAGTGGTCAATAAGGCTAACCGCACCTTGTCGTGCATCTACAGATGCATCACAAGCAGGTCCAGGGAGGTGATCCTTCCCCTATATGCGGCGTTGGTCAGGAGTTCTCACAGTTGGAGTACTGCATCCAGTTTTGGGTGCCACACTTCAAGAGGGATGTGGCTAGCGTTGAGAGGGTCAAGAGTAGAGACACTTGCATGGTCCAGGGGCAGAGAGGCTAAAAGGCCTGAACCTATTCAGCCTCCACAAGAGAAGACTGAGAGGGGATTTGGTGGCCATTTACAAACTCACCAGGGGGGACCAGCGAGAACTGGGGAAGGCTCTGTTCCCCCGGGCACTACCCGGGGTTATTAGGAATAACAGCCGCAAATTATTAGAGAGAAGGTTCAGGCTGGACATCAGGAGACATTACTTTACAGTTAGAGCTGCCAGGCTCTGGAATGGGCTCCCAAGTGAGGTGGTACTCTCTCTTCCCTTGGGGGTCTTCAAGAGGAGGCTGGACAGATATTTGGCTGAGGTGATATAACCCCATAACTCATTCCTGCCTGTGGCAGGGGGTTGGACCTAATGATCTCTTTAGGTCCTTTCTGACCCTAAGCACTATGATACTATGATTAAGAGAATGGATGCCATTGAGGACTAGAGAGCAAGAGCATAGAAGAAGAGTTTTATGATGTGTTTCAAGGCATAAAGAAACTGTCAACTGAGTACAAGGTAGAATTAGGAGAATAAATACTCCCACCAATCATGCTGCAATGAATCATGAAATGTTACCCTTGAACTAAGCGAGAAACTGAAAAAGGAATTAGATTAGTTAACATGGACATAATAAAAGAAGTAGAGCAACCAACTGCTTGGGTTCATTCACTGGTCATAACTGAAAAAAATGGATCCTTGACATTGTGTCTAGATCCTAAGCAAATGAAACAAGTACATCAAAAAAGGGATCATGTTCCCATTCCCACCAGGAAAGAGGTTTTTGGCAGTGTGGTAGAAGCTAAATATTTCTCCACTTTGGATGCCTCTTCTGGGTTTTGGCAAGTTCCCCTAGAAAAGAATAGTACTAGATGAGGTACCTTCAATACGCCCTTCAGAAGGAATCGTTTCTGTAGGCTTCCTTTTGGACTATGTTCTGCATCTGTGAAATACTTCAGAAAGTGCAACAATTTTTTTAAGGTCTTGATGGAACTATAGTTTATATTCATGATGTATTAGTTTGGGGAAATACTATGGCAGAACATGACTTGAGGCTAAGAAAGGCACTAGAAAGAGCTCACGAGCAGGTTTGAAACTGAACAAACAAAAATGAAATCCAGGGTCAAAGAAAAAACATATCTGGGAGAAAAGCTCCCTGAGAAAGGGGTGCAAATCAATCCTACAAGGGTTAGAGCCATTACAAACATGCCAACCTCTACAGATAAGGAAGGAGTGCAAAGATTACTGGGAATGATCAATTTTGTAGAGAAATATCTACCTAACTTAGCAGAACAGACCAAATACCTTGGATCACTCCTACAAAAGAATGTTCCATGCACATGGGAACAAGAACATGAAGCTGAATTTAAAAACTTGAGGGAAAAAATAATGAAAGCTCTGGTACTAAAATACTATGACCCTAAAAGACCCATTACATTTTCAACAGATGCTTCTAAAGGAGGCATCAGAGCAGTTTTGCTTAAAAACCATAGGGATAGTTGGAGCCCACTAGCATATGCATCTAGGACACACTCTAATTCAGTGTGTCTATATGCACAAGTTGAGAAAAAGTTTAGCTCTGGTATATGGGAAGCCTGTGACAGCTGCAACTGATCATAAAACTTTGGTAACTATAACAAAGCAAGCATTGTCAGACATACCACCCAGATTACAGAGACTTTTCAGCTGTAAATGTATGATCTAGACATACAGTACATGTCAGGCAAACATCTACTCAAAACCAGGATGCCAAATCTGTGGATGATGCTCATCAGAATTAAAAGCAAGACATGCTTGTTTCAGATGGGTGAACATGGAATTAAAAAGCACTAGTTTCCCATCAAGTAGCACCCTGATGCTATCGAGTAGTGACACTGGAAGCTCAGGTGTTAAGAAGGAACAGACAACACTTGCAGCTCCTAACAGGGACCAAAGAAGCATCATCATGAGATTCACCAAAGGAAACAGAGCTAACATCAAAGCAGCAAGAAATGACAGAGGAGTTTGAAAATGACACACAAGTAGAAACATCTGAACAAGGAAACCAAACAAGAACTGAACCAATAAGGATTGAGAATGCAGAGAAAGTAAGAAGATCACTTACAGCTAAAAAGCCAACACAAAGACTAATAGAGACCTGTTAAAATGTGCTTTAACTATGGATTGAACTAATCTTCCAATGTTAGTATTAGATGGAGATATGTTACATGTAAAGGGGGAAGATGAGTGAATACCTTTAAGAACGTTATATATAAATTGTTACATTTGCCTGGGGATTGAGGAGGGATTGGCAGAACTGCAGGCAGGGCACCGCTCTCTGAACAAACAAGCTTTATCTTTTATAAGCGTAACTCCTTAATCTTCTGAGAACGACACAATATAGTTGGTCCAATAAAATACATTACCAAACAAATTTTGCTTCCCTTTTATAAGTCTGCTGAGCCTAAACTGTCACTCTGGAATAAAGAATGCCTGGTTACCTCTGGTTAAGAATCATTGAGCTGGGACAAAACCCACCTAAATGAAAATAAGTTCATACACATGCACACTCATGGGTAGTAGACAAACAATAAACATTCACAGGGAGCAGTTGTTGGTCCAAAAAGCAGGCAATGCACATAGACACCTGGATAGTCATATTTTCCCTATCAGTAAATCACTCGACCTGCACCACCATGCAATATTTACCTCAAAGCACTTACTGCTGCTATTCTCAGGAATTCCCAGGCAGACTCATTCAATTTGCTTCTTCTCTGATTGCTGAACATGAAAATACCTTTGCATGACTCATCATTCACCCTACACTTGTTCACTCACTTCTGCCTTTTCACTGGCAATTAGTTTTATTTTTGTACTGGATCTCATTTCTTTACTGAATCCTATCACCTTCTATGAGTTTAGAAAAGGCATAAGACAATACAATCAATGGTATCTCTGATTTCTCAGCATAATGTGCTAATCCCCAAATCCCAAGTTAGACACTTCTTTATTGATCTTTTTGAAGCTGAGGTGCACTACGCTTTTGCATGTAATAGTCACTGGATAAAACAGATGGACCGTGTAGTGGGGAAGTTTCTGCCATTTCTGGAACAGGGGCCCAAAGTTTGATCCCAGGACCTGCTCCCTTCCAAAGCCAGTACCCATTTCACTGAGATCACATACCCTGTAGCTTGTGTTTACCCTCCAGGCCCCATGTATCTTCCTCTCTTGGTTTCCCAGGGAACCAGCTTCAAAAATTTTTCTGGACAATGGTCTGAGCAATGCCAGACCTTTGGTACAACTTTTGTTTGGGTACAGGTGACCTGGAATTCAGTTCTGTGGCTTCTTGGGTTATTTCCATAACTGCTCAGCTATTGTGGCTCTAGGAGGGTCATCCTCCTGCTGAGTTTTATCATCTGCTAGTCAAGATTTTCTGGCCAGTACAATTTTCAGGACTTACCCACAGGTATATATACCTGCCTAACCAGTGTGTAGTTCACTGTACAAACTCAGACTTTGTGAGAAAACTTGTGTGTCCACTGGAAATTCATAGATTCATAGATGTTAGGGTCGGAAGGGACCTCAATAGATCATCGAGTTCGACCCCCTGCATAGGCAGGAAAG
>NW_005841881.1:1724172-1737272 GCF_000455745.1 Alligator sinensis | reverse complement strand
AAGAGTGCTGGGTCTATATGACCCCAGCTAGATGCTTATCTAACCTCCTCTTGAAGTCCCCCCAGGGTAGGGGAGAGCACCACCTCCCTTGGGAGCCCGTTCCAGACCTTGGCCACTCTAACTGTGAAGAAGTTCTTCCTAATGTCCAATCTAAATCTGCTCTCTGCTAGCTTGTGGCCATTATTTCATGTAACCCCCGGGGGCGCCTTGGTGAGTAAAGCCTCACCAATTCCCTTCTGTGCCCCCGTGATGAACTTATAGGCAGCCACAAGGTCGCCTCTCAACCTTCTCTTGTGGAGGCTGAAAAGGTCCAGGTTCTCTAGTCTCTCCTCGTAGGGCTTGGTCTGCAAGCCCTTAACCATATGAGTGGCCCTTCTCTGGACCCTCTCCAGGTTATCCGCATCCCTCTTGAAGTGCGGTGCCCAGAACTGCACGCAGTACTCCAACTGCAGTCTGACCAGCGCCCGATAGAGGGGAAGTATCACCTCCTTGGATCTATTCGTCATGCATCTGCTGATGCACGATAAAGTGCCATTGGCTTTTCTGATGGCTTCGTCACACTGCCGACTCAATTCGTGAAATAGAATCACAAATTCTGTGTATGTGGCAAATGGCTAAAGAATGACTATTTGGATTCATGAAGGGAAATAAAACCTTTAACATATAGGCATGGTGGATGGGGAGTACAGATGATCTGCCTATTGTGAAATATTTACCTCTGCTGCATCTGGTTCGGTCTTCGTTAAAAACAAGAATACCAAGCTAGATGGATCTCAGGTCTAATCCTCTGTTCTTTTATGCATACCAGATTGTCTATCTTGTATTGAATAAATTACTGATTTCATTGCTGGTTTTGTTCATTGTCCGTGCTAAAGTGAAATTCATAAGAAAACTATTTCCAAGTTTCCTTTACTTTTGTTTGACAATTGATTTGATCTGCTGTAGAATAGTGACATAACTGAGCTACCCATAATAAGCTTAGAAATTACTTTTCCCCTATGCTTAGAAATAAAAAATGGGGAGATTCAGTCTTTAAAAAAAAAAAAGAAAGAAACAGCCAACATAGTGGTTCATGTTTCCTTCCCCTGCAAGAAATTTAATTAATTGGGTTTTTTGCTACAGACAATATCCCTAAACTTTCATGAACATAGAAAGACTTTAGATGTACTCCGGCAGGAAATACTACGTGTGGCTAATACTTAAAGAGAGAGAGAGAGAGAAAGAGAGAGGGAGAACTCTAAAGTATATGCAATCAATAGGGAACTTTTTCTTCAAGTAGCTAATGTGTAGAAAAGCAATTTTTAAAACTTGCTCAAGGCTTCCTTCATAAAGTATCAAACAGCAAGGTTTTTACCCTGGCAAAAGTCCTAATGAATGAGTAGAAACTGAGGAAGGATATCAGAACTTTGTCCATACGAATGGGAGAAGAAATCCTGTTTTGTAAAACTTACAGTTCAATGAAAGAAAATCTGTCCTAGCTGAAAACACTGTGCCTATCCATGTGTTTATCTTGCATCCAACACAAAGAAGGCTGATTAAAGCTTTTGGCAATTGCTGAAAACAGAAACATAATAGTAATAACAGTATAGGTGTCTGTGGATACATCTCTATGAAGTGCTACTATGCAGTAGTTACTTCACGTTTTTTTAGTACTTGTATAATCAAATACTAAATAAATAGACAGTAACCTGAGCTACAGTAGTGCTGGTTAACATTGTTCAAGTGATGCTACTCTGCAGTAGCCTAATAATACTGCACAGTAGCATACTAGCACTATTTGGCTAAGGCACAGTCAGTGTCTTGTGTAGATGCTCCCTGTGTCGAAAGCCTGTGAGATCTGGCTTTAGGTCCTTCAGTTTCCATCTCTCTGGACTGCTGGTAGTTTAGATGGACCAGTCCCCTCTCCATGCTCAAAACCCAGATGAGCCAAAAACATTGATGGATTTTAAAGCCAGCTATTCTCAATGCAAAGGAATGTTATTGGATGTATAGTTTAGAATTTGAAAGGGAGAGGACTTCAGAAGACTCCTGTGGGAGATAAGCAGCTTTGAAGTAGGATGTGTTGATCAATAAGTGATAGGAATCTTCAGATTTGAATAACTCTGTGCTGTTGGGGTTTGGCAGGCAATTGTCTTTTCAGGCTGTATCTGAATTTTAAAACTAGTTCTTATGTGTATAATGCTCTAATCAGTATGTTCAGTCCAAACTTTTAAAGCATTTAAATACTGATCTGAATGTTGTGCCTAAGGTTCAGTCTCTATACTGAACATAGCTACCAGCTCCTGACACTTAGCTGCTGCCAACTAATTAGATTGTTGGGTGACTCTGAATAAGAGTTTGCTTTAGAAAAGGAGACTGTACTTTAAAGACTAATATTAACTATTCATCTTCCCATCTTTGATTTAGAATCATAGAAAATTAGGGTTGGAAGGGACATCAAGAAATCATTTAGTCCAGCCCTCTGCTCAAAGCAGGACCATTCCCAACTATATCATTCTAGCCAAGGCTTTATTTACCCAGGTCTTAAGATACTCCAGGGATGGAGATTCTAGAACACCTCTGGGTAACCTGTTCCAGTGCTTTACTACCCTCCTAGTGAGAGAGATTTTCCTAATGTCTAACCTAAACGTCACTTGATGCAACTTGAGACCATTGCTCCTTGTTCTGTCATCTGCCACCGCTCAGAACAGTCCAGCTCCATCGTTTTTGGAACCACCCTTCAGGTAGTTGAAGGCTGCTATCCCCCCTCAGTCTTCTCTTCTCCAGAATAAATAAGCCCAGCTCTTCAGCTTCTCTTCGTAAATCGTGTGTCCCTAACCACTTTCATGGCCCTGTGCTGGACTCTCTCCAATTTTTCCACAACCTTCCTGTAGTGGGGGGACCCAAAACTGGACACAGTACTCCAGATGTGGCCTCACCAGTACTGACTAGAGGGGAATAATCATGTTTCTTGGTCTGCTGGCAATGTTCCTACGAATGCAACCCAGTATGCCATTAGCCTTCTTCCCAACAAGAACACTATTGGTTCATATTCAGCTTCTTGTCTGCTGTAACTCCTAAATCTTTTTTTGCAGAGCTGTAGACAGTCAGTCCCCAGCCTACAATGGTGCATGAGATTGTTCTGTCCTAAGTGCAGGACTTTGTAGTTCTCCTTATTGACCCTCATGAGCTTTATTTAGGTCCAAGCCTCCAATTTTATAAGGTCTTTCTGAATCCTAACCTTTCAGCATATCTACTACCCCTCCCCCCCTGCAGTTTGATGACATCTGCAAACTTGCTGAAGGTGCATACTCTATGCCTCTTCCAGGTAGTTGATGAAAATATTGAACAAAATGGCCCCAGGCCTGACCCTTGGGACACTCTACCTGATACTGGATGCCAACTAGACACTGAGCCATTGATAACTACCCTTTGAGACCAATGACTCAGCCAGTTTTCTGTCCACCTTATAGTCCATTTATCCAACCCGTACTGGACTTGCTTGCAAAAATGTTGTGGGAGACCATATCAAAAGCCTTGCTAAAGTCAAGGTATATCACATCCACTGCTCTCTCTGCATCCACAGAGCCAGTTATCTCATCTTAGAAGGCAATCGGTTTGGTCAGGCATGACTTGCCCTTGGTGAATCCATGCTCACTGTTCCTAATCACCTTCTTCTCTTCCAGGTGTTTAGAAATGGATCCCTTGAGGACCTACTCTATGATTTGTCCAGGGACTGAGGTGAGGCTGACCAGTCTGTAGTTCCCGGGATCCTCCTTCTTCCCTTTCTTAATGATGGGCACTATGTTTTCCCTTTTCCAATCATCTGGGACCTCCCCTGAATACCACACATTTTCAAAGATAATGGCCGGCAGCTCTGCAATTCATATAGATTCATATAGACATTAGGGCTGGAAGGGACCTCAGAAAATCATTGAGTCCCCAAGGGCAGGAAGTCAGCTGGGGTCACAGAATCCCAGCAAGATATATGTCCAATTGCCTCCTAAAGGAATCCAGAGTAGGTGCTTGTACCACCTCTGGTGGCAGTCTGTTCCAGGCCTTGGGGACTCAGACAGTAAAGAAGTTCTTCCTTATGTCCAGCCTGAAACAGTCTTGGAGAAGTTTATGACCATTTGACCTTGTCATCCCATGGGGCGCTCTGGTGAACAGCTGTTCCCCCAGATCCTGATGTACACCCCTTATATACTTATAGGTCACCACCAGGTCCCCCCTGAGCCTGTGCTTTTCCAGACTGAAGAGTCCCATGGCTCTCAGCCTCTCATCATAAGGCCTGTTTTCCTGCCCTCTGATCATGTGTGTGGCTCTCCTCTGCGCTCTCTCAAGCTTCTCCACATCCTTTTTAACTTGTAGAGCCCTGAATTGGATGCAATACTCTAGCTGTGGCTTCACCAAGGCCGAGTGCAGTGGAGCATGACATCACAGGATTTTCTGGAGAAGCAAATGCAAAGCCAAAGTTGCAAGCCAAAGTTTTGCTCACCTGGCCCGCCACAACATCACACTGATGGCTTATATTCATGTTGTGGTCAATCATGACCCCCAAGTCTCTTTCGGCCATGGTGCTAGCGAGCGTAGCACTGCTGAGCCTATATGCACACTGCAGGTTTTTCTTCCCAAGGTGGAGTACCTTTTCAGAGTTGGAGGCCATTAGGTTTACATCTGCCCACTTTCTGAGCCCATCAAGGTCGGCCTGAATCACCATCCTGTCTTCGGGTGTGGATGCTTTACCCCAAAGTTTGGTGCCAACAGTGAACTTGGCCAGTCTGCTTCTAACTCCAATGTCCACATCATTAATAAAGATGTTGAAGAGGAGAGGCCTAAGGACAGAGCCTTGGGGGACCCCACTGGTCACAGCGCACCACAATGATTGACTTTCATCAATTACCACTCCTTGGGTCCGGCCTCGAAGCCAGTTCCCCAGCCAGCAGACTGTGATGTAGCCAAGGCCACAGTTGGCCAGTTTTTCCATAAGACATTCATGAGATACCAGATTGAAAGCTTTTTTAAAGTCGAGATAAATTATGGCAATCACTTCTCCCTTCTTAAGGTGATATGTCATCCAGTCATAGAAGGAGAGATTAGTCAGGCAAGACCTATCTGCAACAAACCCATGGTGGCTATTCCTCAGGATGTTGCCCTCAGCCAGTTGGTCAAGTATGGTCTCTTTGATGATTTTCTCCAAAATCTTCCCCGGGATAGAGGTCAGGCTGATGGGCCTATAGTTCCCCGGATCTACTTTCCTCCCTTTTTGAAGATGGGCACCACATTGGCCTGCTTCCAGTCTTTAGGAACTTCACCTGAATGACACAAGTTTTTGAATATTTTTGCCAATGGTTGGGCTATGACACTTGCCAGCTCCTTAAGCACCCTAGGGTGTAATCTGTCAGGACTAGCCGACTTGAAGGTGTCAAGCCTCTCAAGGTGATCCTTTACTAGTTCAATGCCGATACTGGGTATAAATCCATCCCCACCCTGGCTGTCTCGTGTCTTGATAGTGGCGTCCCATGGGACTGATGAAAGACCGACGCAAAGTACCTATTTAATAGGTTGGCTTTTTCCTGGGCGTCAGTTGTCAGTTGTCCCATCTGGTTCAGCGGGGTCCAATGTTGCCCTTGCTTTTCCTCCGGCTCCCTACATATTTGAAAAAGGACTTTTTGTTGTCCTGGATGTGTGTAGCCAGATGGAGCTTGGTTTCAGCATTGGCTATCCTGATCCTCTCCCTGCAGGTACGGACCAGTGCTGAGTAAACCTCCTTGGTGGCAGTTCCAGCCTTTCATCCTTTATACGTCTCTCTTTTGAGGCATAGGAGGTCCTCTAGTTCCCTGCTTAGCCATAGGGGTTGCTGCACCCTTTTGCTACCCTTCCTCCAAGATGGGATGGCCATCCCTTGTGCCGTCAGGATTGCTCCCTTGAGGAACAACCACTCCTCTTGGACTCCTCTTGCAGTCGAGTCTTGGCCCATTAGGGTGTCAAAAATGAGCCTCCTGAGCATGTCAAAGTCAACTTTCCTGAAGTCAAGGACGTCTGTCTTGCTGACTGACTTGTCAGCTTTCTGATAGATAGTAAAGGTGATCAGCTCGTGGTCACTCTCACCCAGCTTGCCATCAATTCTTAGGTCACTGACTAGGTCATCCCCTTTGGCCAGCATCAGGTCCAGCAACGCTTTACCTCTTGTCGGTCTATAGACTTCCTGAGTCAGGTAGAGGTGTCCATGCATGTGAGGAAGCTTTGCAGCCAATCGGATTTTGATGAGTGCTCTTCCCATGAGGTGTCTGGGTAGTTAAAGTTTTCCATGACTACCATGCAGTGAGAGCATGCAGCCTCATCCAGTTCTCTGGCAAATTCCTGGTCGAGCTCCTGTTTCTGGCTGGGAGGTCTGTAATAGACTCCTATCATGATGTCCCCTGTGGCAATTTCCCTATGTATTTTGACCCAGAGGGACTCCAGATGTCCTTCCTGGGTGCCAAAGTCAACTTGGAGAGACACATCAGCCAACTCTTTCAGCACCCTTGGGTACATCATGTCTGCCCCCATGAACTTGTACATGTCCAGCTTTTCTAAACAGTCCCTAATCTGTTCTTTTGCCACTGTCAGCTGTTCACCTCCTACCCAAACTGTGCTGCCAGGTACAGTAGTATGGGAGCTGACCCTGCCTGTGATGACTGAGGTGAAAAAGGCATTGAGTACTTCAGCCTTTTCCTCATCTTCTGTTACTAGGTTGCCCCCTCCCCATTCAGGAAGGGACCTGCCACTTTCTCTGACCTTCCTCTTGTTGCAGACCTACTTGTAGAAACCCTTCTTCTTACCCCTCATATCCTTTACTAGTTGCAATTTCAGTTGTGCTGTGGCCTTCCTGATTTCATCCCTATATAGCCAAGCAATACTCTTATACTCCTCTGTAGTCATTTGTCCAATTGTCCACTTCTTGTAAGCTTCCTGCTCATGTTTTAACTCACTGAAGAGTTCTGTGATCTGCATTCATATTTTCCCTGTCTCACTGCCTATCCTGCTTGTAACCACCACTTCTTCCTAAACATGCATTCCAATGTTACTGTCTGCTCATATCCTTATCTTGCTCACAGCATTTTACTCCCTTTGCATGGCATCTGACCATCTCTCCAGAATGCTCATGTGTCCCTCAGCCAGTCACCACACTAAAAACTCTAACAAAAATGAGATCTAGCAAAAATGGCATGCTAGCTGAAAATCTGGTGTAGTTCTTAGATGGTTTAAGTCTTACAGTTTCCATGACAATGTGACTTAGCTAAGAAATAAGAAAAGCACATTTAGTCCAGCTGAATAATTTTATTCTTTTTCTTTTTTCTTTTTCTTTCTTTTTCAATTTGCTCTACCAGCCAGTCAAATATAATCAGGTTTAACAAACAAGTAGGGTGTATTCTGGTGATGTTGTTCTGCCTTACAGCAGGACTGCCAGTAGGTAAGGAATAGCAGAGGACAAAATAAGAAATCCTGCTGATAACTTTAACGGGAGCTGCTGTGTTTCCCCTATCCCCCTAATCCTGAATCCTTGAGCACGTCACATACACTCTTGAACAAACAAGACCCTGAAATTCTTTTTTGATATTTCTCTTGTGACAGGGGAGTGTTTGATCAGCCATGCCCACCACTGCCTCTATCTGTACTAACTACACTCTCTCTGGGCCTGAGCCTGCTCAGGGTATGTCAAAGGCATCAATCATAAGATGAGTCTTAATGCAAAAATAACAGTGTCAGTGAATAGAGAATGCTCTGGGGTCCATTAGTGCCTCCCTGATCAAAGGTGATGGGATATCTGAAAATAAGCAAACACTCGTGCTAAAAGAAAATAGTTTCTTTCAGAAAATGTTACGGCTAAAAGGGGATATAAAAGTTTAATATTTTCAACAATCCCCTTGGTTTTAAACCTACAGTCCTTTTGGTCCTCTTTTCTCACCCTTTAAAGAAATACAACATAAATGAGCAATACCACAATCAAGAAGAGAACTGTGAGCTCCAATGGGAAACATTTATTTCCATTTAATTTTTAGATGAAGGATCCTTTTCAGGTGTGTTGCATATAGGAAAGGTCTGTTATTCATCTCAATTTTCCAGGATTCTTCAAATATTCTTGTTTTATAGAGTTATGCTCTGGAAGGTGACAATGAGTGCCTATGAAGAAGTGAAGATAATGAGGTCAGAAAGAACATTGTAGGACATGGTAGAGGACACTTCTCTATTTAAATTAGGGAGTAGGTAAAAAATAGGGAAAAATTAGTAGTACAGAGAAGGAAATCAATTGTTTCTTTTTATCTTTTCCTCATAAGGAGACACGTTTACTAATTGAATGTTCACTAATTTAATGTTCATTAATTTAAAACTGACCAAAAGAAATATTGCTTTTTGTGGAGTGCATCATCTTCTTTTTTGGGGATCCTCTGAGCATGTTAATCTCACACTTTCCTGCCATTTCAGTGGCAGGTCATGGGCTGTGCCCTATCTCCTGCTTTTTTAATTTGGCACCTTGTGTAGGGTGTGTTGATGCTCATAATGTATTTTGGGGCTGTGGTGTTTCAAGGGTTGTGGTGGACAATTCTTCAGTCTTTGAGTAAATGGTGGTTGCTTGTGAGTTGATAAAACTGGACTTGATTATTTTCCAGTCCTATGTTCCTAAACTATAGAACTCACTGACTTCAAGTATCATGGAGGTGAAGAGCTCAGAAAAACACAAAAAGTAAAAAATAATTTTTATTTAAATGGAAAGAACATCTACTGGAACATTTTTTTTTCTTTCCTGTTTGAAATCATTATCTTTAGTTTAAAAGACTATAGCACAATGGTGTGAATTCTTCCCCCGCCTCAGAAATATCCCTCCCCCGTAACTCTGAGCTTCTAGATAGCAGAACAATCACACATTTCAAATGGGTGAATTTCTTGGTGTGACTGAGTTTTCAGCTTTAGTGTTCATATTTGCTCATGTTTATTTGCTAAACTTTTATCATGTTTATTTAGTGGTAGGTCTTTGCACAGCAGAAGAATTAAATGCAGTGATCACTAAAAGGGAATGGAATCAAACATTTACATTGGTTAATGCTGCTTCTTAGCTGTTCATAGATATGCATTTCATAGAAGTATTAATGATCAATTAAATGTCTAAATGCTTCAAGAACCCTGAACCACAAAACCTTTCTAATGTAACATTTTATACTTCACATATATTACATTTATGAATGTACACTTCTTTAAAAGGAGATGATTCCTGTCAAAACTAAGTGCATTTCAATGAATATAACAGTTATGGAGGTGAGGGGCTAATAGCTCTTACCAGAGTCAGCCCTATTATATACAATTTTAAAGTTGTTTTGAGACTGACAAATCCAGGGGTGGATCTAAGATTTTTTAAAATGTGGTGCACATGGTGAAGAACTTCACCATATAAAGCACAATACACATTTTTATCCAGGTTAAAAAAAAACAAACAAACTAGAAGCTTTATTAATATGCTAGGAGCCTAAGGATATATAATACAGGTTAAAATTGATGCAAAAACAAATATAACATTATTGGAATGGGTTTAAAAAGTCTGCAAGGTTGTAAAATAGTAGCTGGATTACCAGGAAATAGGAGCTACATTACTAGAATGTAACATACACCTGAATTGCAAAAGAAAGGTTAGCTTGATTAGTGAAACATCAAGGCCATTAAAAAGGAGGGAGGGTCATTAACACCTGTGGAACGCAGAGTTTAGAAAGGATCAGGTAATAAGCCATGACGTCCATTGATTCACTCACTGCTGCCTGAATACAAGTGCTGTTACCACTGCCAGGCACCTGATTTTAAACTTTGGGTGGAGCAGGAATCAAATGGAGGTGCAACTGTACCAGTGCACCCCCCACGGATCTGCTCCTGAATAAAACCTATACGTTCCTGTGAAAGGTATGTGCCTTTTGGAGTGCTATGTTGCATAAAATCAGTTTGAATGCTCCTGGAAGTTACTATTAAGAAACTATAAACTAAACAAATCCAAATCTGAACCAGAATCAGCTATTCTGAGTTTCAAAAACATTCAGTTCACTCTTTTTTTTTTTTAAATAAATTTAACGTTACAGAAGATCTACCTGTATGGAAGTTTAAAGTTACACAAGACTTACCTCTTCCTGAGATTCTTTCTCTATCCTATCTGAATGAATATGTTTACAGCAGAAAAGCTTTTGTTATATATTAGCTATGGGATTTCCAAACAGTGGTATGTGTACCCTTGGGTGTATGCAGGGAATCTCTGGGATGTACGCCGGAGAAATTGGGTAATGGCAGGTTTAATTTTCATTATATTAATAATCGGCATTTAAGGGGTTAAAATATAGAAAGTATGCTGGTAGGGGTATGTGGGCAGTTGGAAGGGGTACACGATAAGAAAAATGTGTGTGTGTGTTTGCGTGCGCGCATGCATGTTAACACACATTTACTGGAGTTAATTTTCCTAGGCTGGCATTATGAGTAATTTCAGTACACCTTCTGGTATACTCAGGCATCTGAAATTGTACATCTTTATTTTATTAGTCTCTACCTTTACCTGTCAGATGAAGTAGGTGTGTTGCGGATTTGTCATCCCACTGCTGCAAAGGGTATAGGCAGAGAGTACACTTTACACATTGTCTTTGAGAAGAGGATGACTGAAAACTCCTTTGTTTCTGCTTTCCTACGGACCTTTGTAAAATTAGTTATATTTAAATAAAATACCTTTCCTGCCCTAACCCACCCCTGCCACATTCCTTAGTTAAGTGGAACCAAATACAGTAGAAATTCAGCTTGAGAAGTTCATCACAGAGTCGGGCTACATTAAAAAGATCATGATACAAGGTTTGACTGAAAAAAGCTGTAATGATTTAAAAAAATTACTCTCTCTCTCTCACAGGAGGTGGGTTTGGGGGGTATTTCCTCTTCCCCCTCCCCTCTCCCCATTTCCCTTTAATTTCCTGACTTGGACTTGACACCAGAAAGACACTTTGCACTTTCTGATTTGGTGACTTTGGCACACACTGCCCCCCACCTACACACACAGTAGGCACCTTCTGAAAAATCAAACCTAGACAAAAAAAAATTCTCTCCTTTTTCATTTAACCCCTTCAGTCATGTCACCCTGGAGCTCCTATTGTTCTCATAACTCTTAATTGTAGAAGCTGTTTCCAATTAGTTTCCAGTAGTACTGTTTCAATAGAGTATTTCATTTTGAAGTGTCATAGTGTACAGCATTAAGCAGGTGTAGTTAAGATATACAATTATTAGTTCATACCTCCCTAATATTTCAAACATTTTGCTTTTATGCATGGTCCTTCCGAGTAAAATTCTCTCCCAGGAATAGGAAAAATTCAGTTTATGTGGGCATTTGCTCACTCATGCTTTGTTGAAGTAGCAATGGCTGCATCTACATAAGATGCTGACTGTGCAGTAGCCTGTGTCTACTATGCAGTAGCTCCGCATGGCAGGAAGCATGATGTGACACTACTGTACAGTAGTCATGAAGTACTGTGCAGTTAAAGGAATGAGCCATTCAGTGACACTTCTGTGCAGTAACACCAGCTATTTGCACAGTCATTTAGTACTCGTTTTGTACAAGTACTAAATAACAGCACAGTAATGACTGTGCAGTCAGCATCTCATGTAGATGTGACCACTGCAAACATGAAGAAATTAAAATACTTGATAATGCCAAGTATTATCCCGATTTATACTTCCCCCCCTCTACATTAGAAAATGATGATTCATAAAAATGAAACTTCTTATACAGGAAGGGTTGGATTTAGATTTTGGTCTGTGAAATTTTTGAGATTTTTTTTTCATTATCATAAAGTATAGGAGAATCTTGACAGCTGTAAGATATTCATGGGCTAGGAATACTATTCCTTGCCTAGCTTTGCTTATTATTAATCAGTATTTGCACCATGGTAGCAGGACCTCACTGCCCTAGATTCTATACAAGGAATAAAAAAAAAAAGCCCCTGCCCCAAGTAGTTTATTATTTATAAATAATATTGTGTATGCTATGGACGTTAGAGAAAAAAAATCCATCCTGTCTTACTGTAAATGAAGGACTTAATGGAAGAACACAACCAACCAAAGAAGAAAACAAAATAAGACTATTCAAAAAGGATTATTCTAAGCAATAGAATCCAAACTAAATTCTCCAGAGGAGACTGCAATAAGAAAGAACAGAGTACTTTGAATCATATCTCTCTGCGTTTTATAGCAAAGTCTACCAAATGGGCAAGTCACTTCTATCTGTCTTGCTTCTCTCATCTGTAAACCAAGAATAATATCCACCATATAATTTAGTTATGCCATCACCCCTTAAAAGAATAATATAGCTAGACTGACACTGTCAGAAGCAATGACATAGTCACTTTCTATGTAACATTTTGAAAAAAAGCATCTTAAAAATGAACAATGATTTTATTAGTGTTATTTTAGTTGTAAAGCATTGTCAATATGTATGACACTTTAGCTCTTGATATAGAGTATACAGAATAAAGTAATCTCCCAGAAAGGGCAAGCAATCTAATATTGGACACTGATAAATTGTTGCAGGAATGTTGCTGGGGGGAAGAGGGGGAGCATTTTATGACATTCAAGTCTGTAATACTCTTTTCTCCTTTTTACTTAAATGTTATGACTAGCTGAGGAATTAACATCAAGAACTGCTGTGAAGCAAGATGAGTATAATAACCCATAATCTTGAGACTTTCTGTTCAAAAGTATCACTTAATTACTTTCTTTTTTGTGGAGCTTTTTATTTATTTTTAGCTTAGAGTGTTTAGAACTGTCATGTAGACTGATCCCACAAACACTTAGACACATGAGAAACTTAATAGCAATTTTCTCACCATCACTTTCAGCCTACAGATTACATGATTTTTTTTATTCCTGTTGTTTCCTTGACCTACCCATCTAAGTCATTTCCAAATCTTCAACACCTCCAGCAGCCATTCTTTACTTTCCATCAATTTCTTTTTCAAAGCTATTTATGCTCTTTAGACCCTTGTGGATATGCAACATCCTTTTCCTCTGGTACTCACCAAATCCTTCAATGGGTCTATAACAGGGGACTCAGACCCTGTTACTTGGGTGTA
>NW_005841881.1:1722184-1724141 GCF_000455745.1 Alligator sinensis | reverse complement strand
GTAGGGAAGGGGAGGGAAGGGGATTGCAATAGTAAGCCAAGTGTCTCCTGCCTCATTAAGAGGATGCAACAGATTCACCCAGCTGTGTGGGGCTACAGGTGCAAGAGGGTAGGCTGGCCCTTGATTGACAGAGGGCCCCCCCCCCCCCCCCCCCCCCCCCCATGTAGAGCAGGGGAAGGCACATGAGAGAAAGAGGGCATGGGTTCCAGACATATAAACCCAGGGCCTAAGTCAGAGCAGGCCATTTGGTTCTGTTTGCTGAAGGGAGAGGAGCTCCTGAGGGAGATGCCTGCGGCAGATGGACTATCTGATAGAGCTGGGTAGGCTTTTAGTTGGAAAACAGTGTTTTGTGTTTAGGGTGTCATTTAAATTTCAGACCGGTGGACTGGTTGTAGCTATAAGGGTTGGGAAGCAGAGACTATAGGGGCGCCTGGGTGGCATGATATTGAGCCCTGTCATGGGTAGGGACATGGGCATGAGCCACAGGGGTGCTACTGGGGCACCCTGGATCAGGGATGCCCAGGGGGCTTGCATAAGATGAAAGATGAGGTCAAAGGGCCAAGAAAACAAAGATACAGAGAGGGCTGGGGATAAGAGAACTGGGTCTAAATCAGTAGGCCAAGGCTGGAAGCCTGCAGCCAGAGTAAAAGTGGAGCTAAAGCCAAGACATCTGAGGCCTCTACAAAAGGACAGAACTGTGGGCAGAGTAAGACCTGCAAGGCATGGATCTGGCTGTAGGGGTGGAAGGAGGCTCCCAAATTTAGCCCTTAAGGCTGAAGTGTGTAGGGGTGGAGAGAGCAAATACTGAGGCAGGGAGAGGCAGAGAGAGAGAGAGAGAGCACTTGGGCTCTCCGGCCTCCCAGGACAAGCTCCTGTCATCCCTTACAACATCAAGGCATGTCAGGTGAGGAAGAAGGACAAGACCCTGGGAGGCAGGAGCAAAAGCCTGGCAAGATAGAGGCAGCCACTAGGGAGTATCACAGAAGCCACTGGGTGCCACAACTGTCAAAGGGTCACTTTCCTTGCTCATTTACCATGTTACTCCACTCTTAAATCTTTTAATTGGATCACATTTCTTATCACACCAAAGTCAAGTGGGTTGTTTAGTTTTGCGGGGGGCGGGGGTTGCCATCCTTAAAGCTCAGCCTATATATTCTGGTATTTCCTAGCCAACTTTCTTCATAGCACTTCTTGTCTACAACCCTGCCCCTACCCTCCATCTTCTCTGTCAATATTCCTTCCTAGTGATCCATTTGTCATCTTCTCATACAGATGCCTTTGTGTTTTCAGGGGTTTTTTCTTTTCCTATGATGCTATGTTTGACTCCTAATATCATTCATATGTCTCTTCTTTCCCTCTTAGAGGCCACTTTTAGCCTTTATGGTGTAGTTTATTGGCAAATGAATGAAAAATAGTTACACCTTGTTTCCCTTGCACTTAACCTGCATCTACTTTTTTTGTCTTCACATTGTGAGCTCTGCATGGAACTTAGTGGGGCTACTCACGTGAATAACTGTTAGAAATACTGGAGCCCTAGTTTGTAACAAGTGTATTTATCGAATTTCCAATGACAGCTGACTTGAAGGTTTTCTATGTATGAATAATAACTATTACAATTAGTTGATGCAGTTCTTTTTCTGTCACAGAATTTAAGGTTCTGGCTTGTTTTGTGTGTCACAGGAAAAATGATTGGGCTTTTGGATCTTGTTATTGGTTCATATGGCATATTTTCTAATGGAGGGTTTTTTGTGCATTTTTGTCTGCTTACAATTGATCATATTGTAGACTGATCTTCCACTGAAGACAACAGGAAAGGATGTTGTGCACATACATGAAAGACTTCTTTTGCATGGTAACATTGAAAAGGAAGTGCCATAGGTCCCTATTTTTGTGTTTGAGTTGTACACTCAAAACAACATACTATTTGAGTGAAAAGAAAGAGAATTGAGGAGAACAG
>NW_005841881.1:1718802-1722153 GCF_000455745.1 Alligator sinensis | reverse complement strand
AAAGAAAAGGTCACACAAATGAAACTGAGAAGGTCAATAACCACTACTCTTTTAAGGACAGATTACTTCTTTTTATCCTTTATTTTAAGAGAAGGTGGATATGTACATGCATCTCTTTATTACTTCAAGTTCCAACAGGAAGTAAAAAGTGCAATAATACTACAGAAGACTTTTTGTCATTAGGTCTGGCCTGATCATCAGCAGAGAGTAATAAAAAAAAGTTTATAAAGGATTTAAAATTCTAGATACTGTGGATAAATAGCTAGACTTCTAGGTATTGATCTAAAATGACTTTTAAAACCATGTTTTTCTACCCCTCACACATGGCATTTATTTACATTGCTTTATTGCCCTGAAATATATCTAAGAAAATATCACAGCTACTTTATTTTTCTTTTTGTAAATGTGTTGTGTTAAAGAACATTTTGTTACTGTACATCTTAAAGGATTAATAATAATAGTTGATCATATAAAATGTATTAACCAGAAGTTAAATGTATCCAGCCGTAAAATATAGGCCAGAGCAGCAAAGACTGGAATTCAACCCAGTGAGCTTTTCAACATATGTTTCAACATCTCATAACTTGTTACTTACAGAACAATTCACTTCACTCTATTCCCATCATAAAGAGGTCTATAAAATGAAAACATATAAATCATTTATCTTTCCAAATTTTCAGATGCAGACTTTGAAACATCTGTGCCTTTTTGGTTTCGCTTGCAGTTTTAAGGCAGAATTGTTCATTAGGTTGATATTGTGCCTTTGTCTCTGTGTATATATACACATATATTCCAACATAGTTTTTGTTCTTTGAACAAACCTGTATCCTTTGTCTTGCTTCTTTAAAGACAAAAAAGCAAGAAAATGAACAAAAAGCCAGATGGGTACTGAAAAATAAAATTAACTATTTAGTAAGTGCATATTTTCCTATAAAAAAAGTGTCTCTCTAGTGCACCCAGGCTCATGTATTCTTTTTTTAATTTTTTTTTTTGTAAATGGGCTTACTAGGAAAACAAAAACTAAAAACACACAAGAAAGAAGGGAAAAGTACAGTTTATACACCCTACGACAAAACTTGCCAAAAGCATATTTTAATTAACGCATGCGTATATTTGTGGAAAGGGTTTGACTCCAAATATTTGACTTTTAATGAAAAAACTGGAACATACTATGTTATTAATTTGACCATTGACAGCAAGTAACACAGGTCACATTTTAAATACTCATATCTACTGCTTGTGAGCAATCTATAAACTAGAAATTGATTATAGAAATTAGTTGGTGAATGATTTTGAATCATGAATAAATATGCAGATCATAGTAGGTTGGGACCAAATTTTTCATAGTGGAGACTACTGCAATTTTTTCTATTGAAGAATAAAAGAAAAACAAAAAACCCACACAAACAACAAAAGCATTCCATTTTGACAAAATCAGCAGCCTTTTTTTATTTCATTTTTATTTTTTTTACTGAATTTCATATTATGTATTACAGAATAAAAATTAGAATAAAAACTCATTCTGAAATGCAAAATCAAAATGTTCCATTTTGAAAAAGTCACGATTGAATGTTTTAACCTTATCAGAACACTTTCTTTCCATTTCCATTTTGACACAAATGTTCATGAAAGGTGGCGCATTTCCATAAAGTGTTTCACTTTGAAAGGATCTGTATTTTCAATTGATAAAATGTTTTGATGGAAATATGCTAACCAGTTCTACTGAAGAATTTAAAAGACACTGTCTAGCCAAAAATAGCTCCAGCCATAAAGCCTCCAATAACTTTATGAACAGATTGTCCTACAGTCTTAATAAGTGTCTATTAGGGAAATGTTTTCTGGTTATTCAAAAGTGTTTTTTCCTTTTTTCAGTTCAATCCCATCACTCCAAGTTCTCCTCCCCAAGTCCAAAACAGCCCTAAATTTACCTTCCTTCTCTAGTATTTACAATTTTTAAGTACCTGCAATATCCACTGTAAAGAATGCCTGTGCCCATATTACCTTGGTTAATACCTATACGATTTATTTGCCAGGGCTACAATGGAAAGCAGATACTGGCTGAAAGACTCCATTCTGTTTGAGACCCCAGGTCATGTACCAGTCTTTTAATACAAAGTGTCTATTATCACTTAAGTGTTGGATTAGAAGAGACAGAGTCCTCAAGATAATAAATTATCATTACTGCATTGCTTGTGATGAGGAAAAAAATCTATACTACTCTACCAATTGAATAAGTGTCCTTGCTTTAAGGAGGTGAGTGACTCTCAGTCTTATATTTGTAGCCAGAGTTCAATTTTGTCTTTGATAGAACACCCTGGCATATACTGTACAGTTTACACCAGTAGATCATTAACTTAATGTACAGCAAACTCTTGCTGGCAGCTATTGATTTTAAAGGCATATCATAGCAGCATATTCTAGCACAAGATCATTTTGGGATGATAGTGATCTGAAAGTGTTGGACTTTCACTGCATACTAAAGTTTCACATTGGTGGGTAGTCAAGCAGATGACTTTAAAGACTCTCTCTCCTTCATTTTTATCAGGAAAAAAATCCAGGGTTTTATTTGTATTTCAAATATTATTCAAATTATTTTGTCTTACCTGAAAAAGCTGCTCTTCTCTGAACATGCAATAACATCTGCACATTCTTGCTTACCACAATCCAGAGTCTCAAATATAAGTCAGAGATTTGCTAAAAGAGATCACCCATGCAGTAAGCCAAATTCCCCTGCATGATGCATTGTGCATCTGCCTAGGAATTGTACATTCATATAATTAAAAAAAAATATTTTTTTTTTTTTTTTTTTTACTTTAGACACTAAACCTAAAACTTCATATTTTACATAATTCCCTGACTAATTTCCTGTGCAGTAAGGTCTAATAGAGGTCAATCAAATTTCTGCTTGAGTTTGTGTTCTACATGTTTTTACATCTATGGTCACGTCCAGACAAGCACACATGTGCTTCTTGCCCTGCCTCAAACCCCTTTAAGGCACAGCAAGAGGCATGCGCGGGAACAAAAAAATGTTCCCCATGCTGCAGACTTTTAGATATCCAGGGGTCTAAAAAATTCAAAGTTTAAAAAAAGTGGAGCAGGGCATGGTCCTGAACCGTGCCCTGAGGCAACTGGAGGCTGGGTCCTCCACACAGATGCTCTACCAGAGCATCTCTATGGTTGGCCTCTCACCCTGGTGCTGAAACATGCGGAGGGCCAGGCCAGATGTTTCAGCACCAGGGCTCCAGTGCTGGTGAGTAAAGGATCGGGGGGTGGCTGTAGGAGGGGGGAAGGGACCATGGAGGGAATCCCCAACAGCCCCGCCCACTCCCCCAGCCCCCTGACCCCAGCCCA
>NW_005841881.1:1708636-1718684 GCF_000455745.1 Alligator sinensis | reverse complement strand
CCCGATTCCTGCCCCCCACCCCATAGTTTAAAAAAATACCCCAAAAAACCCAACACTTACTGGTAGTTGGAGTTGCCGTCTGGCTGCCTGGAGCCCCACCCGCACAGTGTGGGACAGGGTGACAGCCACAGTGGCCCCAGCCTGGGCCCTCCTGCCCGATTCCTGCCCCCCACCCCATAGTTTAAAAAAATACCCCAAAAAACCCAACACTTACTGGTAGTTGGAGTTGCCGTCTGGCTGCCTGGAGCCCCACCCGCACAGTGTGGGACAGGGTGACAGCCACAGTGGCCCCAGCCTGGGCCCTCCTGCTGTCCAGTGCTGCCTGGGGGGGCTCTGTCAGTAGGCCATGGAGCCCCCCCCTCCCCCCCACTTATAAGCTAAGCAGAGGCTTTTTTTCCCCATTTTTTTCTGTTCTTTTTCTGAGTTTTTTTTTTAAGTGATGCTGCCTGGGGTTGTGGGGGTAGCCATGGGGGCCTGGGGAAGATTGGGGGCGCTGCAGCAGCTGGTGGGGGATGGGGTCATGTCGGGCAGCAATCACAGGTCTGGAGTGGGGCATGTGGGCCTTGCAGGAGGAGGGGTGGTAGTAGCCCCTTTGAGGGCCATTTGGCCCCTTGTGTAGGAGCTGAACCCATTGTTGGGGGGCCAAACCCCTTGTGTGGGGGGCATCGCCCTGTGGGAGAGTATCACCCCTGTAGGAGGGCAGTAAAATATGTATTCATGTATTCATGAAACATGTATTTAGAGTCCACTTTATTGTTATGGTAAGAGACTTGATTTAACACTGTAGATATATCAATAAAGCATTGTCCAAGTGGTCACTGTCTCTGTCTTGCTCTGTCTCTCTCTTTTGTTTTACTTGTGGAGGAACATGGATTTGGGGGTATTTTACAGAGTGACTTTGGGATTTTTTTTATGAGAGATTTTTCAGTTTTCCAATAGGGAACACCAGAATTCCGGCTAGGGAGGCCAGTGGCAGGACCCTGCTTTCTCAGAGCTGGCACCTTGGACCCATCTGGCTGTGATTGACTTCCTGGCCATATGGGGCCAGGAGGACATACTTTGACAGTTCAAAGCAGGCCACCACACTGGGAACATCTGCCAGGTGATAGCTGCCCAGATGTTTGGGCAGGGAGCACACATGGCAGTAGTGCCGCACAGAGGCCAACCCTGCAACCACAGTCTACTGGCAGCTGGCCCAGAGGGGCAGATGCCTCTACTGGCTGTGCAGTCCCCATCCGGGTCTGGCAGATGCACAGCAGGTCACAGCCAGGCAGCAGCCCCCCCTGCTGGTCTGCTGCAGTGGATAGAGGGTGCAGGGAACTCTCAGGGCTGCTTTAGCAGTCCAGCTGCCACAAGGGGTAGTGTCCCCAGGTACCGATTAGCTGGGCCTCAGAAGCTCCTGACAGTGAATAGCCCTGAGCTACTTTCCAGGGCAGCTTTTTATACTGCTGGGTACAGCACAGGTGCTGCCTCTGGTGTCTAGCTCCCCCTGGCTGCAGATTCAGGAGGAGCCAGGCAGGGTTATTTTGCCCCGAGTGGCACAATTTGTTCCACACCAAAGTGCATGTCTGAGCATGTGCATTGAAGCAAAAAGCCCCAGCTCAAATTTACACCATTTTTATTGAGCTGCTGCAAGTGTACATGCTTGCATGTGTGGACCTGTCCTATCTGTCATAGTATAATCATGACATATATTCTTAAGGTTTGCAGAGCTGTTTGTTGCACATATGGCTTACTTTAAGCTGTGTGAACATATACTGGGGCATCCTGTACAGGCAGGCATTCTCTGCTTCTGGGAGTTGTGTGTAACCTGGTGTAAATAACTGAAGGGGGGCGGGGAAGCTAGTGAGTCTGCAGAGGAGGTTGGGGGTGTTATTTGTCCAGAATGGTGGGATGAGAGGCTAAAAATAATCCAATCAGGGTAGAGGGTGAGGGGGGTCTGGATATAGATTCATAGATGTTAGGGTCGGAAGGGACCTCAATAGATCATCGAGTCCGAAATGTCTAGTCTAAAACTGCTCTCTGCTAGCTTGTGGCCATTATTTCTTGTAACCCCCGGGGGCGCCTTGGTGAGTAAAGCCTCACCAATTCCCTTCTGTGCCCCCGTGATGAACTTATAGGCAGCCACAAGGTTGCCTCTCAACCTTCTCTTGTGGAGGCTGAAAAGGTCCAGGTTCTCTAGTCTCTCCTCATAGGGCTTGGCCTGCAAGCCCTTAACCCTACGAGTGGCCCTTCTCTGGACCCTCTCCAGGTTATCCACATCCCTCTTGACGTGTGGAGCCCAAAATTGAACGCAGTATTCCAACTGCGGTCTGACCAGGGCCCGATAGAGGTTGAGTATCACCTCCTTGGATCTGTTCATCATGCATCTGCTGATGCACGATAAAGTGCCATTAGCTTTTCTGATGACTTCGTCACACTAACGACTCACGTTCATCTTTGAGTCCACTAGGACTCCAAGATCCCTTTCTGCTTCCATGCCACCCAGCAGGTCATTTCCTAGGCAGTAGGTGTGCTGGACATTTTTCCTTCCTAGGTGCAGCACTTTGCATTTCTCCTTGTTTAATTGCATTCTGTTGTTTTATGCCCATATGTCCAACCTGATATGTGGGGCTGGATCAAGTGGCTGGGATCCTAAGGCATACAGGTGTTTGATAGATTCAGATAACCCATTCCTCATCTAAGTTGATTCACTCCCTCAGGTGAACAGGACTCTTCAGCCTAAAAAAAAGAGAAGGCTGAGAGGGGACTTGGTAGCAGCTATGAACTAACTTAGATTGGGCCTGCCATTTTTCTGCTATTTAACTCCCCGAATGCCTTCATAGATGGGCATTTAGACTGACCTAGTTAGGTTGAGCTAAATGTAATGGCTATATGTACATTATCTCTCTCTCAAACTTTCTTAAAGTGTCATGTGCTGAAGTGTACCCTAATTCTAACCTCCAACCAATGAGTGACTTTTTGAAACTGCCATGTGGCAATATTATCTTTCACAGTGTATTAATTCAAATGTACATATGCATGAGTAATATGTCCAGGTGGCTGGGGATGTGACTCTTTTGCGGGGCGTTGAGTAGGGAAAAGCAACATTCAGTCCCTGATCAAGTATCAACAATCCTATGAGCCTGTTTCCTGAGCCTTTATCAGATAGGCTAAAAGCTTTGTACCTGGGCTGATGTTTAATCCCCTAGACCTGCCTGGAGGCTTATCAAGGGGGTACTCTGAATGGTGGAACATGGACAGCCAGTCCTAAATGTGTAACCCCATGAAGGGTGTAGTGGGGGAAGAGGTTGCAATCTATGGTGTTATGAGTGGTTTTGTTCTGACAGGAGTTTCATACCCAGCCCCTGGGAGTGCCACACACTTTTCACTCTTTTCATTTTCATCTTTTGTTTTTAATGTTTTAATAATAAGGCTTAGATGTAAAAAAATTAAAAAAGGAACATAACTATGTAACAATATTTTGCTAGCACAAATCAGTATACCAGAAAACTACATGTATAGCCATTAGTATTCACAAGTTTTAATTTATGGGATTTGTCTACGACTTCTACCCACAGTTTGGTAAACTTTTAAACAGAGTCTCTATAGTATCAATCTTGCAATTCCTTTCAGCTAAAGTAAATCTGTTTACATCACAGGCCTGATTGAAATATTGCTCTCCAATATATGCATTTTATATCCAGGATTAAGCCCAGTACTCTAAATGGGAAGCCCAACCATGTCAGAAAGTCTGTCTCCTGTACAGCATACAATTCATTAAGGATCCCTGCCACTGGTTCTTATATGAATGTGTTTTCTTCCCCTTTCTTGAAACTTTTACATAAACTAGTGTGGGGTATGTGTGTATGATTTAAAAGTGTGTGTGTGGGGGTGGGGGGGAGGAGGCAGATGAAGACTTGCATGTGTGTCTTGGTTTGGTAGTGGACAGTGTCTCATTTCTGAGCAGATATGGAATTTGAGTATGAGGTTAGAACTGTTATTTCCCATTATAGATCCACTCACATGGCTGGCATCTGGACTTCTTATGAATGCATTTCTTTAACAAAATATTAGTGGCAGCCCTGCTTTTCTGCTTTTTTTTTTCCTTATTCCCATCAGAGCCACAAAGCAGCTCCTGAAGAGAACTTTTTCTACATAGAATAAATCTGTCAAATCTTTTATTTCTCCTTTCTTAGAAAACATGCTAAAAGGAGGAGACACTAGGTCACATGATGCACTTGTTTTTTTTATTAGAGGTATTACAATGAGGTAAATTTTACAAAGTTTTTGGTATCTTTAGAGTAAAAAGCTTCTTTCCCCAAATCTTGCCACTCCCCCTGCTTCCTTGCCTAACCTCTCTCATATTCTGTGATTATTTCTCTATGAAGTAACCAAACCAATCTTTCTCCTACACCTTTCATGTTTAGGTCTATTCCACAATCTAATTTCCAGATCTTTGTCTAATCCAGTTTTAAATTACTTAGGCAAAGGGGAAACTCCCCCAGTTTTCTTGGAAGGATACTCTAATAGACCATGCCATTAGGAAATACTTACTGAAAGTCAATTTATGTTTTCCTTGCTTTAGTATCACCCCATTATCCTTACTTATTCCCCTTAGCCCACTTCAAATATATTTCTTTTCCATCTCCATCTCCTTTCCATTCTTCAAGTATTTTCATATGGTTATCTTATTCCCCCTTACTCATGGTAATCTGAATTGCATATATTTTATTCTTTTTTTTCAGAAACTAGTCATCATCAAGCTACATTTCACTGTGTACTGATATTAATGAACAAATAACTGAAGTGATAAGCAGTTACATGACATTTACCGATGAATATCTACATTAAAAACACACATTTGCTATTGCTTAATTCTTTGGTTAATCTGTCAGAAATCAACGGGACCAAAGTAAAAGACTAAATAAGGCCTAAATTGTGATATGAGTAAGTAACTTGAATGACTACACAGTCCGGTGGGTGGCGAATTGGCTAGAGGGTCACACCCAGAGAGTCATAGTGGATGGGTCGGTATCAACTTGGAAGGGTGTGGGCAGTGGGGTCCCGCAGGGCTCAGTCCTTGGACCGATACTCTTCAATATCTTCATCAGCGACTTGGACGAGGGAGTGAAGTGTACTCTGTCCAAGTTTGCGGATGACACAAAACTGTGGGGAGAAGTGGACACACTGGAGGGCAGGGAACAACTACAAGCAGACCTGGACAGGTTGGACAAATGGGCAGAAAACAACAGAATGCAATTCAACAAGGAGAAATGCAAAGTGCTGCACCTAGGGAGGAAAAAAGTCCAGCATACCTACTGCCTAGGAAATTACCTGCTTGGTGGAACGGAAGTGGAAAGGGATCTTGGAGTCCTAGTGGACTCCAAGATGAACATGAGTCGTCAGTGTGATGAAGTCATCAGAAAAGCTAATGGCACTTTATCGTGCATCAGCAGATGCATGACGAACAGATCCAAGGAGGTGATACTTCCCCTCTATCGGGCGCTGGTCAGACCGCAGTTGGAATACTGCGTGCAGTTTTGGGCACCACACTTCAAGAGGGATGTGGATAACCTGGAGAGGGTCCAGAGAAGGGCCACTCGTAGGGTTAAGGGCTTGCAGGCCAAGCCCTATAAGGGGAGACTGGGGCACCTGGACCTCTTCAGCCTCTGCAAGAGAAGGTTGAGAGGCAACCTTGTGGCTGCCTATAAGTTCATCACGGGGGCACAGAAGGGAATTGGTGAGGCTTTACTCACCAAGGCGCCCCCGGGGGTTACAAGAAATAATGGCCACAAGCTAGCAGAGAGCAGATTTAGATTGGACATTAGGAAGAACTTCTTCACAGTTAGAGTGGCCAAGGTCTGGAACGGGCTCCCAAGGGAGGTGGTGCTCTCCCCTACCCTGGGGGTCTTCAAGAGGAAGTTAGATAAGCATCTAGCTGGGGTCATCTAAACCCAGCACTCTTCCCTGCCTATGCAGGGGGTCGGACTTGATGATCTATTGAGGTCCCTTCCGACCCTAGCATCTATGAATCTATGAATCTATGAAAACTATGGAATCAGTTCCATACCTGATGTAAGTAATCTACTACATATTCTGACAGGTGATGCCATGAGTTTTACCCAATTTAAATAAATAAGCTCCAAAAAAGGCATTTAAGACCCAATAAAGATGAAGAAATATTAACAACATCATAAGGGGATGTGCTCTCATGAGCTGTCTAGTTGAATTCCTAAGGAATTCAGAAAGACATGAACTTTTCTGAATGCTAAACAGACATCTACAGCAATGCCCTACTACTTTTTAGAATACACATTGAAGCAAAGAATGATTGTGCACATGGAAGTAAAAATATGGGACAAAAGGCAATGGGTTTGACCCAAAGTTTATGTCAGACCAAACTAATAGCCTATGACAGGATATCTTATTTCTTAACTAAAGCTACAGGAGAAGCCTAATTTATCCAGATTAGTATAGTATCACTGTCCAAGGTATTGATAAGGTCCTATTTGTAATGTCATGTAAAATTTTGGTCAGCTGTGTTCAAAAATCTTAATTTAAATGGGAGCAGTAGAGAAGGGCTAATGAGATGATCAGGGAAATGGAGAATCTGTCTTATGAATGAAGTTTAGCTAAGTTAAATCAGCTTATATTTTTTGTTTAGTAATACTTAGGTTGAAAGGGGATATTAATATTCTTTATAAATACATTTTTGGTTGAAATATCAGGGAAGCACAAATGCTTTTTATTATAAGGAAAGCATTGGTACAAGATCAAATTGATATAAAATAGACATGGACATGTTTAGATTAGAACCTGGAGGTTTGTAAACATTAGAGAAGTTTAGTTCGGAACAGTTTAACCCAAGTTTTAAGGACAAGGAACCTGCATTGCTTAAAGAAAACATTGTATTCCATGATATCTTGAATTGATAATTGAGGCATCAAGTGTTTGGAGTACCCCCTAAAACTCTGCAATATCCATACCTGTTGCTTGCATATAAGAGAGGTAGTTCTTGGTTTGGGGGGGGGGTTTCCCCCTAAAGTGGGAGTACTCAACCTCTGGCCAGATATGCACAGGCCATACACAGCCCACAACATCATGTCATCTGGCTCACAGGGCTCCACACAGGTCTGAATACTTGGTGGCAGGAGAGCAGTGGCACTGCTCCCATGTTGTCAAATCTCTGGATCCATGGGGAGTCCCAGACCCTGTTTGCTAGATCCAGCTTCTGATCCCAGAGTACAGAGGTGGGTGGGGAAAACAACTGGCCTCTAGGACCAAATCCCAGCATGTGGGGTGGTGGGAGGGGGTGGCACTGGCACCAAAGGGCCCAATCCTGCCATGTTGGGAATGGGAGATAGTGGCACTGAGGCCCTGGGACCCAGTTCCAGTGCATGGGGCAGACAGGTAGTGGTGTCAGTCCCCAGGGCCTGATCTGGCATGCGGATGGCCTGATCCAGCATACAGATGGGTTCTAGACCACTCATCTGGCCCAAGGGGCCTGAAGGTTGAGTACCACCACTCTGAAGAATTGGACATTAACAGGGGTTAGTGGTGGAATATTGGCTGCAGTATATTGGAACTCTTAATAATACTGAGAACCTTCTTAAATACTTCACAAGTGAATCTTGCTCTCATAGTCATAGAGGAACTGATCTTCAGATTTAGAAAAGAGTTTTTCTTCCAAGTCAGATGGATACAAAGATCAGGTATGGTCCACTGCCTATGATCATCTGTATACACTTTACCTACCAATTCCATTGCAATGAACATGGGTGATGCCCTTGCCTCTACTGAACTCATCCTGTGGCTTTTGCAGGTCTGTTTTTTGGTTTTTATTCCCCATTGCTTTGTGACTGTGGTGTGTAAGATGTAAATGTTCTTGTGAACCCATTTAGATAAATAGATGCCTATAAACACAGAAGGCTGCTCTAGGTGGCCCAGAAAGTCCTTTCCATCCTATTTTACTATGCTCTCCTACATTCCCATGTCTCTTATGTTCACCATCTGAGCTTTATCACTGGTCAGTGTAATAAGAAGACACAAGAAGTTATATTATTTAGGAAGAATACATTTTATATTATATATAGAGAGACAGACAGGCAGACAGACAGACAGACAGAGAGACAGACAGAGGGAGGGGATATCTGGAGATATATAGATATAGACAGCTATTATATATAGATATCTATCTATATCTATAATATATCCAGAATAGGAGATATATATAAGAATACATAGGGCATGAAATGAAAAATATTTTAAGTATGAACATGAGATCATAGTGAAAGCACCCTTCTCACTTCCGAGGCCCACTTTGCCTCATCTGCAGGAATTTGTAGTCATTGCACTTCTGAAATAGCAGGAAATGTTTTAACAATTATGGTAAGCAAATTGCAAAGGGAAATATGGTAGTAGGTTACCAACTGAGTCCTTAAATAAAACATTCCATTTCTAATGTAGTCCTGATGCTGTTCACCCTTCTATTAGTTGAGACCACTGCATAGCCATGGGCAAGCATCAAATATACAGTAGTTTGATAATGATAATACATATGGCAATAGAGGAAAAACACAATTACAAAATGAGAAAAGAAGACACACATTGATTTATACCTCTAAACAAAGTCTTGGTTTCTGCAAGCAAATTAAACTGTAGACTTTACTTCGCTGATGTACACATCTTATTTGCATACTTCTTTTTGCTGCTTCTTCCATTACCTTTTTTAGCATTTGCTATCAGCTATTGGTTTATCTGATATATACAGTCATGAATATTAGTAATGGAACTTAGTACATGTTGAAGTGTTAATAATGTTTGTAGTGCAAGGCACATTCCTCTTATTTTTTTAAAGGATAGAAATTTGAGTAAGTGTGAGGGAGAGGAGGAAGCTGGTATATATCCACCGTAGTGATGTTTGGAAAGGACTGTGCCAATAACAGTCTACCAAACCAGACGGGTTAATGAACTGGTCACATGAAATATATTATGCACTCTTCAGGTGAGACATATGCTAAAAAAGAGCATATTTTAACTACTTTCTTATATTCTAATATTTTATTTTCATGATTGGTCTGTTCACTCTACTAATTAGTATCTATAATTTAATACTCCTGATTCTCTTAATTTAGTTATATCACTTCGTAACTGCTGATATCAATAGAATTACTTTTGATTCATTTTGGAATAACTGAGAGAAGACCCAGGCTTCTAGCTAGTGAATGAAACTAGCCAGCTGATGTTTTAGCATCCAAGACATTGTGCATTCCAGGTTTGGTCTTATTAACTAAGTCAGATGAAAAATTCTCTCTGAATAAATTGCTAAGAGTAATCAGAACAGTTAGAGCATAGGAATTAGCCATATAAACTTTCCGTACACTAGACTGCAAGTCAACCTCTGTTCTGCTCAGTAATTCAAAAGTAATTCATTCTTTTCTCAATTAAATCCTAGGCTTCTTTTGTTGAGCCCCAGCTCAAGTCTGGGATCGTGCCCGGTATGCAAAAGCCAATAAAGATACCAGGGGTGAAAGTATAAGGAAGATTTATTGCTAGCAATACAAGGTGCAAGCGGAATAATTTCACGTAACAAGCACACAGATTCTTAATTCTAAGCATCTTTTATACAGGAGTATTGGACTTTCATAAGCATTCTTGTTTGCTAATTGGTTATAAGGGAGTGACGCAAGGAGTTCTTTACTGAGCATGTCTCTATACCTGTGTTTTAGCTATGTATCTCATTTACATACATGTATGTTTCATTAGCATACTTTCTCCCCACCTAGGGGTGTGATTTTTAATATTTAAATTAGCTCTTTGCCCTAGTCGTCTGATTCTGCTTTTGTTTTCAAGCCTCCTTTATCTAAGACTGTCTCCTCCTTATCATTGCAGATGGGCATTAGTTACATAACAGAGACTTTTGCTTGGGCTTTGTATAGTGGTTTCTAGGTCAAACCTGACATTCCCCTCTCTGGAGCATTTTTAATTATTTTTATTATAATTGCTCCACTCAATTTGTTTCAACACAAATCTAGTATTCTCAGCTTTCTTCGTTTGTAAAATCATT
>NW_005841881.1:1659857-1702467 GCF_000455745.1 Alligator sinensis | reverse complement strand
TAATAGTACCCATCTCAGGGCTGCCTTCCCGGTCCTGACCGTCCGACTTACCTGGGATCCAGGGATCTGTTTTTAGTCCTCGTCCTCACAGGGGAAAAATCACTGGTCTTGGACTTGGGCAGACAGAATACTTACAGAGATAATCCCAGGCAGGCGTGCTGACGGTAGGCCTTATGCCCTTTCTACCCTCTCACCCAGGTGCCTGTTACTGGTACTTTCACTCTATGGCTTTGCACCATTAGGCTACTGCCACCTCAGCGATCCAGCTCCCCCTGAAACAAAAGTCTCACCAGGAAAAGAGATCCCGGGGCGCGCCTGCCATTTGATAAGGAGGAGCTGTGTCTGGTCGTCAGTTAGTCCGGGCAAAGCTATCTAAGGCAGTCCCATCTGTGTTTACATTGCTGTTGTTGAGCCCCAGCTCAAGTCTGGGATCGTGCCCGGTATGCAAAGGCCAATAAAGATATCAGGGGTGAAAGTATAAGGAAGATTTATTGCTAGCAATACAAGGTGCAAGCGGAATAATTTCACGTAACAAGCACACAGATTCTTAATTCTAAGCATCTTTTATACAGGAGTATTGGACCTTCATAAGCATTCTTGTTTGCTAATTGGTTATAAGGGAGTGACGCAAGGAGTTCTTTACTGAGCATGTCTCTATACCTGTGTTTTAGCTATGTATCTCATTTACATACATGTATGTTTCATTAGCATACTTTCTCCCCATCTAGGAGTGTGATTTTTAATATTTAAATTAGCTCTTTGCCCTAGTCGTCTGATTCTGCTTTTGTTTTCAAGCCTCCTTTATCTAAGACTGTCTCCTCCTTATCATTGCAGATGGGCATTAGTTACATAACAGAGACTTTTGCTTGGGCTTTGTATAGTGGTTTCTAGGTCAAACCTGACACTTTGATGATATTGTACCTTTCATTGTGAAGTTCATTGTGAAGTAGACACCTGCACATTTGGAACTAGATTGGAATTAACAGTCTTATATCATCATCATCAGTGGAAATCTTTCATAGTCAAGGATGATTGTCTTCCATAATTATTTTTGGGTCTGAAGATGGCTGACAAAGCCAATCTAGGATTGACAGGTTTTGTTGCAATTTGGGCAAGTGTTACTATGTGGGGTTGGAGGCTGGAGATTTTTGGTTCAATCTGCAACATGCTGTTTCTGCAATTCTCTCTTTTCCATCTCCTGTTGTCATTGTGAGGTTTTAAAGTACTGAGATCCTTGCAACAGACTCTTCCTCTACTTGGGGTGGTCCTAGGTAATATTCTCCCATGAGTCCATGTCAATGTTGCATATTTGCAAGTTGAAACTTTCTCTGCTGTTCTCTTGAGTGTACACCTTGACTGAGCTGGGAGAATATCAACTATGCTAGTCCAGCCATATTATCTGGATGTCCAACTCCAGACTCCTATAGCAAGTTTTGTCAGAAGATCATCACTTTGATGCTGATGGTGTTTGCTTGCGAGAGGACACTAATGTTGATGTGTCTGTCTTCCCACTGGATTCAAAGTATCTTCTGCAGGCAGCATTTATAATACTTCTTCAGGTACTTGAGGTGTTTCCTCTATGTTGTGCATATCTTTACTCTGCACAGTAAGGCATGGATCATGACTGCTTGGTAACCATGAGCTGGTTTCAACTCTGATGTTACAAGCTTCAAGCACCCATTTCCTCAGGTATCTGAAGGCTGCACTTACCCATTTGAGGCAATGTTGGATTTTTTCATTCATGTCAGACTTCTATGAGAGATGGCTTCTGAGGTATGGCAAATGCTCAGTGTTCTCCAGAGTTTCACTGTAAATCTAAATTTTGTGAGACAGAAATCTTGTGGCAGAGCTGTGCTTCTACCCAGTGCATCCACAATCTTACACCACCAAACTATCAAGTAACAATAATTTTGGCTGCTCCTAAACTGCAGAAGGTATGAACTGGATGGTAAAGAGGGGGAAGTTTCAATATTTCCTTATCTAAATCCTGAGCTTTCCAATTCCTCAGTATACAGTTTTTCTAAAACATTGGAAAATGAACACCAATGTTAAAATTTGTTCTCTGTGATATTTATGCATATTGGGCCCTTATCCAATGACATCCAAATCATTGTGTAACTCAACTGAAGTGCATTGAGTTAAATTAGAGGTCATTCTGGCTCACTAGATTCCTAATTTAGAACTTGCATATTATTTCTTCATTATTCAAGATTTTCTAAATCTTTACAGCATTTCCCAACTGCCTACCATCCCAAACTCTTGTGAATATTTCTATTCTTTTTGCTTAAAATAAGTGGTTATGATTCCCTTGAAACACCCATGTATTTCTCTGATCAGTCAGAAGTGAAGATATTTAATGATATGACATTCCTTCTCTGCCAGGGGCTGAGCATGTTTTCTTTGCATCCTTTCTATTTGTATGAAGGATTCGATTTTGGGACACAGGAACTCAGTTAATTTCTCCTTCATGGAAGATGAGAAGATCATTTTGCACAGGCTCCCATTATCACAAAGAATCAGAATTAATAAAGCCCAGTTTTACACTGAAACAATGTGAGAAACAAACTGAAACTTTCCATGCAGCTATATAAAAAGCAGATGCCAAAATCTTATAACACAGAACCTGCACCTGAATAAAAGGTATAGATAATTTAAGGATGATGGAAGTCATGAATAGTACTCAAAGCTGGAAAGTGGGGAAATAACCAGAGGATAAAATTACTCTTTTGCTGAAAATCAGTGTTGCCAGAGATGCCTAATCTATGGACGATATGATATCAGAGCTACATCAAAGTTCCTCTTCTTCGTAAGTTATTGATACTATTGATTCAATAGCTTCCTTAAGTAATAAAGGTCAAAGACTACACATGGTCAGGAGTAAATGAAATGCATCTTGCCCAAGATGACATGTTGGAATGACACTTTCCAACTGACTTTCACCTAAAGAGTTCTCTGGTGCATGAACCAATACATGGATACATGAGTTATTCATATCTTAGTGTAGATTTGGTATTTGTCAACCTACCCACCTAATTATCTGCAGCATTATTAGGGATGCATCTCCAAGCAAATAAATTACCTGAATTTGGGACCTGTTTTGTAAATTTGGCTTTTCATGGTTAGTGATCAAAGTTAAGAAGCCTGCAGCTGGCAGTAAGAAAAGGTACACTGACAAAAGCATTAAAGCTGCCTCAAATGAAAGAGAATACATGATGAGGGCTCTTTGATATAGTGGTGGATGTGTTGCTCAGTGGTTTTTGAAACTTTTTTCTCTTGTGTACCAGTTCTTAAACCAGGATTCCTTGTGTGGGCCATCTCCTCTCTTCGGTCACATACGTTTCTTGTGACCAACATAATGCCTGATTACATAGAAAATTATGAGATTATTAAGGAAACAATGAAAAAAGGTTTTAATGACAGTTACAGAGTATAAGAATGTATGGTTTTTAGTAGTGAAGTTCTCCTCAATCCCTGTAGCCCCACTGTTGAAAATTGTCCAATAAAGGCCCAAACCTGTGTTCTGTGAAAGTATTATAGAAAGATTTGAGATTAAGTGGCCCGGTAAGCCTTTGGAAACTGGCTTTAAAAAATAAAAAAATCCTAGACTGAGTTACAGAGAATGGAAGACATCACTACATGAACACAGGTAGATGGGACAGAAGAGAGAAACCATAGAGCAAAATGATGTGTCCTAAAAAAACACATATGTTATAAAAATGTCCATTTCTTTGCGAACACTTTAAATATGAACATAACTAATTTGTGATAGAAGTTTCACTCCCCTTTGGTATTAAGTTTTTTCATTGGTTGTTTCATTTCCCCCCAGTATAATATAAGGCTATAAACAACACTTAATACTATGGATAATATTAATTGGTCTATTTTATACTTCCTTTTCCCCCATTTAAATCTCTGTTTGCATTTTCATGTATTTGGTTTTTTTTCAATAATTTAGTGAACTTCAAATGTGTGTCTACCTGCATACAGCTAGTTCCCCTATAACTTCAGGCTAGTGCCAATTAATCATTTCCATCACTAAACTTGTTAGTCCCAGATAAGAAGCTGATTCTTTCCAGGAATATGGTCCAAGGCAAAAAGTGGATATTTTAATCCCTACATGTCAGAAAATTCTCCATTAGAAATAATCTTTCAAGAGAAGTAAAAAAATATATATATTATATTTGTATTCAGCAATCATAGTGCTTTAAGTATTGGAAGAAGAAAAAAATGGTATGCAAGTTTCATTCGATGTATAAATTAGACACTGAGATCTGAACTTAGTCTACATGTGGAATCCATCAGGCAGGCTTTAGTGGTTCTTGAAAACTTCCCTTTTCTGTTACTGTTCCTTATTAAGCTTGGAGGGAGCTGGGGATGATTTTTTTCTATAATTTATGGCATTTGTGTCTATTTGCAACAGTTGTAAAAATACTGCATAACCAAGAAACATCATAAAACACTCATAAAAAAATCATCTAAAGCCAGCTAAATAGCCAGACTTTCCATGGCAGTTAATGATACAAAGGTGAAGGAGCTATCCCTCAGACGGCACTGCATAAAATTTGCTGTCTATGTAATGCTTTTTTGCCATATATTTACCGTATAAAAATAAAAACAAATTCACATCTGTACAAAAGGAAATTCAATGTCACTATATTTCCCAGGTATGGACATCTGACTTAAAACTTACATAGTGGGAAAGACATATTCTTAGCAGAGAAAGCTCTTCCTAGAAGGATAGGTAGGGACTTGCTTGGAAAGAGGTTGTAATGATACAATCAGCCATATTGTCTTCCTGTAATGGAAAAGTTAATTTATTATAATTAGATGGTGGTCCATTTAAAAGGCATAAAGTGTCTCATGAAAGTCTCTGAATAGAAGTCTACATAAAAAGAATTATACTTGTAGCTTCTGATTTCTACTTTTTTCTCTCTGACACTTAATTTAAATATGAGTTAGCTATTAAGGTCTATTGTGATATGTTATATATATAACACAGTATTATGCACATATATTAGACATTAAAAAAATATAAAATTATTTTTATTGTATTATGTGTATTACACACAGACACATCACATATATATGATGTGAGACTGTGGGTGTGTCTGTGTGTGTTTTAATACACATTAGCCTATTTTAGAGTGCATTAAATCATCACTAAAATCATTATTTAGTTAATATGCTTTAAAATAGGCTAATGTGTGTTAAGCAACACTTAAAAACTCTTGGTGCATCTACACATGCACTTTAATGTGCAGTAGACTATTTTACTATGCATTAAAGCATCACATAAAAAGTGACATTATGCTAAAGCACAGTAAAATAGTCTACTGCACATTTAGTGCCACTAAAAACGAGTGCAAATACACTATTGTGGCATAACCTAATGCACATTAATTAAGTACCTCACAACAGAGGTACTAAATCTAATTTGCATTAGAAAGGTGCATTAATACATGTGTAGACACACCCTGTGCTCTTTAGTTAATGTGCATTAACACAGACTAATGCACATTTTCTTAGTACTTCACAAAGGAGGCATTAGATGTAATGCACATTAACTAAAACATGTTAATGCACATGTAAAGGTGCCTGGTGACACAAGTTTATTTTTCTCCACTCCTTCCTTTTTATCCCATTATCAAAGTCCTTTATTTATGATATGACAACTGGCTGCCATGGAAACTATTATGAGGACTTAAACACTATAAAGTTTTTGCAATTTAAGGAATAATTAGCAGGAAATAGAAGATCTCTTTCTCAATTTGTGGGGTTATTCTTATCTGGCTTATTGATCTACTGATTTAAATGCAATGCCAGCATAAGGAAGAAAACATTTGGGGTATATACATGTGTTACATTTAGATCAGCCTAAATGGGGTTAGGTCTGTTTAAATAATCATACAGGACATTTTCACACATGCAAGTGCCTGGCACAGTAATGCTTGTAGTTGTGTAAGTGGCAAAATGTGTCAGCACTGAGAAAATAGTGGTGGCACCCGTTTGAACTAAAACACATTGGAGGTACTTTAGTTCAAAAGCACATTACTGCTATTTTATGTGCACTGATGTGCATTTCACCACTCATACAACTGCATGCAGGGCAGCGCAGTTTGCCTCAGCTTGTGTATAGAGTAGACTCGATTAATCAAGTCTGCTCCGAAGCAGTGGATTTTTGGCATGTCATGGGACAGAAAAGTATGTGTATAAATGCCCACAGAGGTCTTAAATCGCTGCCAAAAATGGTGCTCCTGATCTAAGTAGGTACACTGAATGTGAGATCAGGCTAGCCTGATCTAAGAAACGGTTAACCCAATCTCACAAACACCTGTATGCATTTGCAGTGCAGCGTCAGGGTTGGGAAAGCTCAGCCACTTGTCCCAGCCCAGGGGCTGTGTTATTCCCAGCCTCTCCAATCCTAACTGGGTTAATTTTAGCCTCCTGAACCCTTCTGGCACAACTAAACAACCGTTCCTATTTGGTTTTTGTAATGTATAGTGCCAATGTGTAAAACCTGACATTTGTCTTGGTGAGATTTTCTTGTTGTTTATAGACCATTTCTCTAATTTTACATTTCTTTATATTTTGATGTACAACTGTTCTCCATTTTCTATTGTCTGCAAATTTGATTGGTAAAGCTTTCTATCTCCATATAAAAGCATTAACAAGCATGTTAAATAGAACTGGACCCAGTAAAATTTGTTGTATTAATTATTATTGATAGAAATGAAATGCAGGAAATATAGTCTCAGACTCTCCAATTTCTCCTGGGAGAGTCACTGCAGATGTTTGAACTTTTTCTCCCACAGTAAAAATGGCTCCTCCAAGAGAAAAATAACCTGGAAACAACCAGGGGAAATCACTCCCAGGAGAGTTTCTCTTGGGAAAACAAATGCACGTATATGCTATGGCTTCTTTTAGAAGAGAACATAGTCCATGCTAATTGACAGTAGAATTAGTCTACTGTGCATTAGCATCACCTAAAAGATGTGTGCTGGTGCTACTATGCAATAGTGCCAATTACGGCGCATTGTTACTATTCAGTTATAAAGGTGCATTTAATGCATGTGTAGATGTACCCAGTGTGTCACTCCCCAGATTCTGCTGCTTAGTCAGGGAGCAAAACACACCCCTTCACAATCCCAACATTGCATTGCGAGGAAGTACAGGTTGACTATGGGAAATCTGGGTCATGTAATCAAGGCTACCTTATGCATTGGTGCCATTTATTGCTAGCCAGACTAAGGGAGCTTGTGAAGCATGCTGAGATGTGTGCCCAACACTGTCACACCCTCCCCCTGGCTACAAAGTGTCAGTTCTCCACTCTTCAGAGCCTCAGCATTCAAATGTCTGGTCATGCAGCTCTGGGTAACTTTGCTTTCAGAAAGGCTATATCAGTCTTACACAAAAGTAGCAGCTAATACTCAACAAGGAGTAATGTCTATATGTGCAGTTATTGTGACTGAATAAAATCAGGTACAATTTGAGCTGGAGTAAACTAATCGCAACATTACTGTCTACAAGTGCGTTTAAGCACAGTAATTTACTCCACCATTGGATAGTACCTGTGTCAGATGGCACTATCTGATGGTGTTGTTAATTAGTCTACACTGGCCCAATTGCCATGCACAAGTAGGCACTTTAGTGTGTATTAAGTTAGTCTACTGTGCAGTAAAGCGCATGTGTAGTTGCGCCTAAGTAGACTACAACATCCCATGTATATAAACCTGATCTAAAATCTAATTAAATCAATGGGAGGCCTTCTGTTTACATCAGCATCATTAGAATTAAGTCCACAGGTCTAATCTTTGAGACATGCTCTTTGAACATCCACAGTTCTCACTACTTCTGTCTATCTTAGCATTAGGCCCTTAGAGATCAATCATCGGTTTACACACTTATAAAGACACAGGCCTTAGTTTTAAGAGTAGAACAAAGGACTTTAGAGTAGAACATTTTTCTTGCTATGCTGTAATATCCTGACCATCATTCAGATATGGACTATATATAGAGAATTGGTATTACAGAATTCTGGGCACATCCTAAACATATAGATTATTCAGGAGGCTTGGTAATAGCATGCAGAGTTGTCCAAGTGCTGCACAGATGAATAATGAACAAAACCCATTCCATTTCAAAATTCTTCACTTTGACTTGTGTGGATTTTTCATGTTAGGCAATTTATCAGCTTACATGCGACTTAGTTAGGTGAGAGTTTAAGTGCCTCATTTCTAATAAGTGATTCAAAGCGATACTGCACAAGCTGCTCCAAAACTCATTTGTTGTCTGAATTCATTAAGACCCCTGATGTTGAGTATCAGTGGCTGCCTGTACACATGCTACTTTGAGTTCTACTTAGAATATAAGTCTGCTCTGTGTTCTAATTAGAACGCTCCAGTCTTGCTGCAGTGTCATGTGTAATAAGCCCTTGTGCATTTTAAAATGGCCACAGTATACTTTATCTAAATCTTGTCAACCAAGGTTTAGATAAAGTATCCCACCACCATTTTTAAATGTTCAGGAGCTTAATGCACATGATGCTAAGGCATTTTAATTAAAGCAGCTGCCTGGGAACTGCTCTAATTAACGCACCCCCCCCCCCCCCCCCCCCCACCCTCGGAGCATATGTATAGGCAGCCACTGTTCTGCACATCAATACTAAGGCTTCTGAGTATGCTTAAAAGCATTCAGATGGACAGTTTAGTTGCACCTAACTCTCTAAACAAAATGGGATTACAATTATTCCTGGGAGATATAATCCTGCTTATGTCCCCAAAAGGGCCTCTTCAAGTAGACTAAAAATATATATCTAACTCCAGAGGCCTAATTAACAAGGTCTGTGCCCTAGACAAGACCGATCAAGAGGTGGGGAACAAGGGGCAAGTGCCAGAAACTGAGAGAGGGTGATGGTGGTAATCAGGATGATCAATCTTATCTTCACCTAGGGACTCAAAGACCCTGGCTGCCACTGCTGCATTGTTTTCTATCTGTCCCTGGATGTTGCTACCTCAGAAGAGGCAGCTTCTATGGCAGCATTGTGTCCCCACACCTGGCTGTTATGCCATGGCAAAGACTGCATCAGGGGGCTACCATTCCAGCACCCCTTCTAATTGGCACCAAAGGCTGGTGCCCCATTCACCCATCCTTAGTGGGCTTAGCATAAGCAACTGTATAACTCTCATCTAACTGTTATGGATGAGTGTGTGTGTGTGTGGGAGTGGGGGTGGTTAATTAGAGTAGCTCCAAGAGCCGCTCTAATTAAAGTAACCAGAACATCTCAGGTATCTGTGTCCCCGCACTGAAAAATGGTATCGGGGCACTTTAACTAAAGCTTGTTGAATGATCTTTAGGTAAAGCGTCCCTGCCACCATTTTTCAGTGCAGTAATGCTGATACACAAGACATTGGAGTCCACTGGAGCACAGTAATTACCATGTTCCAGCAGGCTTGATTAATCTGTAATTACAACATGTTGGAGCAGCCTTGCTGCTTATGTATAGGCACCCAGAAAGAGAACAAGCAAAAGGATGTCTTTCTCTATAAGCTAATGGCTTCAGCATTTCCTTTGAAGGATAAATTCATAGATTGCAGTCTATACTGATAGCATAATTTCTGCTTTTGACCAATTACATTGTTATATAAAATAACTAGTTAGTGCTGGAGTGGCAGAGATAGTACATCGCCACTAGGGGAGGAAATTCTTGGGTTCTAATCCCTGCTGCCTGTGTTATTTGTGCTTTTTGGAACACTGAGGCCACATCCAGATAACTGTGGACAGTTGTTTCTCTGGGGACAAGTAGCAGTGGCACACCTTGTGCTGCTGCTACTTATCCCCAGGGAATCCCTATGACATGCATGCTCTGGTGCATGGCAGATTTCCCAAAGTGGGATGGGGGAGACTGAAGCCAGCAACTGTGTTGGCCCCAGCAGCCTTGCCTGGGGTTGTGGGGCCTCAGGGAGCTGCAGTTGGGGTCCTCCTACATTTGGGAGCCTGGCTGGCAGCCAGTGCGTGGCTCCAGCTGACCAGGCTTTGGTTTTGGGTGGCACAAGCTCCCACCACATGCACTACCCCACTTTTTTTGGCATGGGTTTTTTTGACCCCCCCAAGTCAACCCCTCCCCCCCACCCACGCTGTATGGTAGCAATGTGTGGCACTGCAGATGGGTCTGCAATGCCACATACTGCATGTCCATGCTCAGCTGGAAACAGCCTGACTGTCTAACGTAAAACACACAAATAATCCTGGCCAGGACCAGAACTGAAAATTCCCAGCTCCCCAGGCAGCAATTCAACCAGTGTATTACAATATGCTGGGCTGCTATGAGACCCCGTTAAGGGTACCACAGAGGATGCTAACACTTGAGGTGTTCAAACACCTACACATGACCCCAAAGATAAGCCAGAGATTTTAAAGAGGAATCCATAGTGTCAAAAACAATCTGACCTATTGGGGTCTGAGTTATTTGCAATAGAGAAATTGCTCGATTGTATTGTTCACTCAGAAATGAACGAAAGCTAAGAAACAGCATTTTCCAAATGAGTGCCTTGAGTTACTGTCCCAGGGTCATGTTATAATTATAAAAATTCTGTAGCATAACAAACAACATTGACTGGTTATGCAGGCTCTCACCATTAAAAAGAAGTAATTAGCCATTTTAGTCTGAAATCAGTTAAAAGGCAGGATAGATACATATCTTTATAGACTAACTGAATAAGATATATCTTATTATCTTTTATATATTTATATTTATATATATAGTGCTTGCTCTTTGTCTGTCTGTCTGTCTCTCCCAATATTTTTCACTTAGTCTGTAAAGGTGTATATCTACCTATCTTATCACCATTAAGAATAGTCACTAGGTTAATGAGTGGTATTTTTAAGGAACCTTGTACTGTATTTGACTATTCTGTTAGGTGCATTGTAGATATAGAGAGAGCTTACTTTCTCCAGAGTCTTTGACTAGGTAGAGTGAGCACTTTTAATGTCATATCAGATAAAAACCAGAAGTATATCTTGTCATATATCTTGTTCTGACAGTTTTTGGTACCTGATACTTTAGAGTGGACAGTTATGGACTTTTCAGTCAAACCTCTCTGAAGAAATCTTTAGATTATACTCAAAAGTGTGAGAATGTGTTTTTTATGCAATAGGTGAATCCTTGGTTTCAACAATGATCCACGGGTTCTCATACCTTGTTGAAGAAAATCTTTTTCTCTTCATCCTTATTTCATTGATTACTGCCACAGACATCTGTTAAGACACAGAGCATAGATACCTTAGATTTTCTTAAATTGATATAGGAGGCTATATATTTGGATTTTAAAGAAAAATACTCGATCAAGCTCATTTACGATCATTTTAAAAGACTTGTGTGTGTAAAAATAATTGTAAAAAAAATCTTCTGCAGGCATCAAGGATGGCATTTTGAGGACAGTGAGAGATACAGATAGATTTTTTAAAAATAAAATTAAAAAAATATATTGATTAGAAAGCAACCAGGACTTTGTCCAAATTTCCTTGTAATCTGGAGTCTTTTGTTCAGACATCAGCATTTCTAAATATTTACATTTCATAATGTAGACTCATTTATGGCACTTACATCATTACCTAACATGCTGTTAATCACCTTCCATGCTGTGAAATACTCTAACCTGCTATAAAATATAGGGTTTCTCTGATTTGGATACTTTTGATTTATTGTTAATTTTTATTCCATAAGAATGAACTGAAACTGATGTTTTCAAGACACTATTTGTACAACTAACACTTCAATATTGAGGAGTAATACATGCAGATTACAAAATTACATTATACAGATTACAAGCTTTTTTTATTTCACTTCTTAACATATCTCTCCAGTGGGATATTTGAACCCATAGAAAGAATGCTGCTGTAGCATATGGAAGGGCAAAATACTTTAGTTTGAAATACTTGACATTGAATGGCATCTCAGAGATGATAAGGAGGACATCCCTGGTTATTAAGGAACATGGTGTCTCATTTTGCCTATAAATAACCTGTTCAAAATCCCTTTTGTTGTCATTAAGGTTATAAATATTCAGTGGAAGTTAAGGTTTATGTGCCAGGATATTTTATTATCTGTGAAGGATGTTTATTCTGCCATTTTTTCTTGAGTTGCTTCCTTCATCCTTCTTTATTAAATTAAATTTTTTGAAAAATTAGGTTATTTAAATTATTTTCAAAGTGGATTTATTGCTTGTGAGAGATGATGAACTGAGGGCTCAGGAGACTGAAGTGTTCTAACCACAGGACACACGCAGTACTGTCAGCACCAGTGCAGGTGCTCTACCTGCTTTTCAGCCAACTACACCCTTGGGGGACTCTCATTCTTAGGAGAGAGAAGGAGTAGATTTCAGTCTTGTAGTTTAGGTAATCCTTAACCCTTCAGTTGTGACTGCCAATGAATATATATTGTCTTGGTGATTTTTTATGTTGATTTCTGTGCATGAAATACTGGATCAAGACCAACAAACTCATTTCACATATGTATCCAAACAGCCATGGTGTTATTACTACATACGTTGTTTATTTTATGTGGGGCTCCTTCATGCTGGTAAATTGAAGTTCAGCTCTCTCAGCACCACACTGTTGATCCATCTAGACCAGTGATTTCTTCTGCTCTGTGAATTAAAGTTGTGGTTTCATGCACTAACACTTAAAAGTCTTTTGGAGGTTGAAATATGACAGAAGACTTTGAGATCCATCCATGTAAACTATAACCTATTAACTGTATTTGGCTGGAGTGAAGTTTACAAAATTATGGCAGCTGGACAGGAGAAAGTGGAAAATGCCACAGTCACTGGCAGTTTGAAAGAGAAATCCAAGCCATTAAACAAGATTAAAATATAAAATTGCAAGTCTTAACATCTAAGGATCATTAGGGCCCAAAATGTCTTTTTATAGAGGATTATGAGGTGTTTGTTCCCCAAATTCCAGGTGTTATAATTCTTTTTTCCAAAAACAATTTCTAGTAGAAATAGTTTTCCAAAGTAGGTGTTGGTATATTCCCCTGCATTCCAGCCTATGGTTCACTACATTTCAGTGGTAAATGCAGTAATTAGACCTTTATCCCTTTTGGGATTTCTAGGAATCGTGAATTCTGCGTGAATGTAAAGTATTTGACAAGATCCTCAGCTGATGTACCTTGTATGTAGCTGAAATAATTGAGGCTATGTTTTCATTGTAAGCCTTGGTGTACTTTGCACTGAGTTAATAAAAAGTACTTATACCTAGTCTCCATTAAGATTTTGCATTGAGTCCTGTTTTTTCCTCTGAAAGCATAACTTTAATTCAGGACAACTATGTACCAGCAGGGGATTTAGCTTATAATCTTCATTAATATTGTTATAAGAATCATGAAGGGCTACCAAAATGTCAGAAACATTCACTGCCATGCCAATATATTAGTAAAATATGAAATCTTAGACTTTAAATTTCCTTAACCAAATGTTCCTAACTAAAAGTCAACAATCCCTAACAAATTCTGGGGCAACTGGTATGATTAATATAACATATGATTAATGACACTTTTCCTAATATATATTTAAAAATACCAAGTGCAAATCAGAAAAAAAAAACAAAAAACATGGAGATGGGAGTGCACTCTGAGTTGGGAAAATTCTTTATAAAAAAACACTGCTCATCATAGCATATATATATGTTTTGTTTGAGTACTGCTGTTTGCTTTACTAAATACCTAATACAACAACACATAACCAGAATTCCATAACTAGAGTCATCTCGGTCAAAAGGAAACAAAAAAAACAAACCTCATGTCAAAGACCTTGCAAGCTAGTTTCTGTCCAAAATCCAACAGCCAGCTATGTGAAGTCTAGGGTTTCCAACTAAGTTTTTTTGTTGGGTCATCGAGGCAAATACATTTTTTATTTGGTGACAGTGCTGACAGTGTTGTTGCCAATGGCTGATAGCCCCTAACAGATGGGAAATTTCTACTGAGTGGTCAAGTCCAGTTCAATGTTTGACTACTATGTGGAAAGCAAAAAAAAACATCTAGTTAAGTGAAGCTTAGAATCTCTCTGCCAAGTTTCAGTCTGATAAGATGATTTTTTTGGCAGTTGAGTTATAAAGTTTATAATGGAAATGCTGTCAGATCTTTAGATGATAACATCACTGTTTGTAATGTTAACAGATGCACCGGTACACCTTGGGATGAATGGATTATAGATGAGGGACTATCATTGAGCCTTTCACAAGTATATTTTTACCAGTTCATGTGGTGTACACCTGGAGCTGGCTGGCAAATGGGTAGGACTGTGTGGAATGGAAAGTCCTTAGTTGTGAAGCCTCATGCAAACATTCCCCTGTCTTTCTGGCAGGTTTTCCTTTCAGATTTCAGCTGGGTGCCATGTGGCACTTCCCTTTTATTTTAGAACATTTATTTGCTTTAAATGTGCTATATTTAACTACTGTTGCAACAGAGCAAGAAAAATGGAACAAAAATTCTACAATGGAAAGGAAAATTCAGAGCTTTCTGAGTCAGTTAATATGGGCTAAACACAGAAGTCATTTACATTGCAATGGGAATTACAGTTGGAGATTAATTGCTTCAAAAATCAATATGATTTACACCATAGTAATACTCACTGGGTATTTGGGGGTAGAGAAGGGAGAGAATGAGTCAAGAAAAAACAACTAAGGCTACAGACATAATTTGAACCAGAATAAACTATTTTTTTCTGGAATAAAGTGCAAGTATACAGAAGTTCATGTCCACTGGCCCCAGAAAAATCCGTAAAAAGTTTCCTGGATAAGACATAAGTAACGGCTTATCCCAGAATATTGCCAAGTGTGTCTGTACAATTATCCCATGATTGCATTATTGAGCCAATGGCAGAAAAGCGCCACTGCATTTAGCTGCTTACTAAACTTTGATTAGATGGGTGATGTACACACACTCCAATCCTGGGGAATTTTTGTTCTGGAACAAATACAGGCACAGTTTATCCAGGAATAAATACAATGTCTCTTCCTAGCTTGGAAGACGCCATACATTTCTTACACTCTCTTATTTTTTGATTCAGACCATATCCACTCATTCTTTTGTCATACAAGTCACTCACCTTATAGTGTTATGGTTAAGACTCTATTCCTCTCGTATTAATGGTGTTACACCAGTATAAAACTAGTATAATTTTGTGATGGATTAGTCCTCTTGCATAAATCTTGGTACCAATCTTTGTGTCATCATTTGATTTTGTGATGCACATACCATTTTCAAGATATAGATTATAACAGGCACAGGGTGCACCTGATACTTTAACAAGGGAGAAGGCTCTGGAAGGACTTAAGTCTTCAGACAGAAGCACCTGACCAGAAAAGGGCAGAGGTTAACTGAGAAATGAGCTCGGGGCCAGAGCTGGGGCAAAGAGTTCCACCCTGGCTGCTGATATGGCAGGAGCTCATGAGCAAGTAGCAGATAGAGGGGGACGATCTGATACTTGGGCCTTAGAGCTAAGGTAGGCACTGGTGGTTTAGGGACAGTGATGGTCTCAAGAGGTCTGGGAGCAGTGTCAGAGCTCAGAAATAGAGTGGAGATGGGACCAGAAGGGCCTAGAGACTGAGAGTAGCTAGAATAGATGAAGTACCTGGTTGTGGGTGGATGGACACAGTGGCCTGAGCCCAGGAGGGAGCCAGGAAGGCACAGGGACTGCAAATCCCAGCAGTGGCAGAGACTGGGTCCTGGCATAGGCCTAGGAGTGGTGCTAATTGACAACATAAGTCAGGCATGAATGTGGCATACATGGTGGTTAGAGCCATGTAAAAACCCGTTAAGTCACTGAGTAGTGACACCTGAACAGCAGTATGTCAGGGATCCCTGGGACAGCCTCCCTTTTGAAGCATCTAACAACAACAAGCGTGGCAAGCGAGGTGAAGAGGAGAAAGCCTGACAAGTGAAAGCAGAGCAGGGGTCAAGTGGCTACCAGGGGGTTTTGTGTCCACATATATAGTCTCTCTCTCTGTCTCTCTCTCTATCTTTCTGAATGTCACTTCTTCCATTATGGTTTACATTATTTAAAAATACTATTTTAGAATACGTGAGCCTATGTATTTTACCCCTTTCATAAATAACATATAAAGAGTCATAGAAAAGTAGGGCTTGAAGGGACCTCTGGAGGTCATCTAGTCCAGATCCCTGGACTAGCAGAACCTTCCCTATTTAAAACATCCCACACAAATCCTTATTTAACCTGTTACTAAAACTACAGGCAATCCGGTGACACCACTTCAAAGCATCCTATCCTGTCACAAGCAAAGAAGAGGGAAAATGGCAGCTAATGTCAGGCTGCTGCAAGGATTGTTAAAATATGCTCAAGAGATCCAAGGCGGAGGGCCACACCCCCACTACAAAGGAAGGCAAAATCCACCAAAATCTGTTCCAGTCTAAGCAGGAGGTAAAATTCCTTCCTGACCCTAAATGTAGTGATTGGTCTGATTCTGAGTAGAGGCGGCGGGGGGGGGGGGGGGACCCCCCCCAGTGGCAAATCACGAGCCAGCAGTAAAATTGGAAGTGCACTTCTGATTTTGTGGCTGATGTTTCCAGGGGGTGCATAGTTGATCTCAATGGGTGCACATGCACCCGCGTGTACCCCCTACGCACCGCCAATGGTGGAGAGGCAAGAGCCTCTCACCAGAAGCATTCATGTTTTAGTCCCAGCAGGAGAACTGACACTTCTCAATCAAAATCCCCATCCTTGGCTGTGGCCAACACCCAATGCTTTCAAGGAAATCAGAAAAAAAATCCATATATGTAAGAAGAAGAAGGGAAAAAAATTCCTTTCTGCCCCCATGCATCAACCACCAAAGCTCATAAGCATGGGAAATACCCATAGTTTAGTACAGTCATAGCATAGTATAGCATAGATCTATTAATAGCTGTTGAAAAGAATGGTTGCAGATGTCTCCTCAGGCTCAACATCAACGAAACTGGATACCTTTTGTGTGGCTATATCACACTGTAGACCGATATTGAGTCTCTGACCCCCCAGGGCTCCTAGATCCTTTTCTGCTGTGCTGCCATCCAGGCAGTTACCACCTATTTTGTGTCTGTTTTTTATTATTTTTTCTGAGATGTACCACCTTGCATTTGTAACCACTGAACCTTATCCTGTTAGCTTCACCCCCGCTTTCCAATCTGCTTAGATACTTTTGAATTGTGGTCCTGTCCCCCAGCGCATTTGCAGTCCTTCCCAGTTTTGTGCCATTTGCAGATTTGCTCAAGAAGTGCTCTATTCCAGATTCAAATAATTAATAAATATGTCAAACAGCTCTGGGCCTAGGAAAGAACCCTGTAGGACTCCACTCGAAACCTCCTCCCATTCCAACATTGATCCATTTATAAATAACTCTTGCATGCTGGTACTAAGCCAGTTTTGTATCTACCATGTAGCAGTTTTATATAGCCCATATTTTTCCAATTTGTTTATGAGAAGGTCATGTGGGACATTGTCAAAAGTTTGTTGAAATCCAGCCATTCCCTTCATCCCCCTGACTAGTTATCTTGTTAAAGAAGGAGTTCAAATTTGTTTGGCACAATTTGTTAACTGCTCATGATTAGCCTTTCCTTCTCTAGATGTTTGCGAATGGACTTCCTTGTGATATATTCCAGTAACTTCCCAGGCATCAAGGTGAGGCTAACCAGTCTATAGTCCTCCAGTTCCTCCTTGCCTTTTTTTAAAAAGGGGCAATATGTTGGCCCTCTTCCAGTCCTCCGGTGCCTCATCCATTTCCCATTTGTAAACATTATTGCCAAGTGCTTTGAAACCTCCTCTGCCAGTTCTTTTAGTACCCTGGGATGAACTTTATCAGATCCTACTACTAACATGAATTCTTTCAAACTTACAAAAAGATTTTGATTATTTCTTTTGTTATCTCAGCTGTCAGCTTGTCCCCTTCATTATTCAAATAATTTTTGTTGGTAGTCTAGTTGGCACCCAATTTTTTTGTGAAGACTGAGATAGGTGCTGAACAGCTCCAATATCTTTGCATCTTCTGTCAAAAGTTCACCGTGGCTATTTACTAGTGGACCCATAGCTTCATTGGTCTTTCTTTTCACCTTTCAACATATTACACATATTATCCTCATATTCCTCTGGAGTTGTTATTAGACTTTTTTAAACAGATGCTTACATTATAATTATTATAACCATATATTGCAAATATTTTGCACATATCTGCTGGCCAAGATAAAACATACTAACTGTTCAGTTATGTATACATGGCACGCACATTTTTGTGCTCATTGTACAGATGGATACAATGACGTATAGAGTTGTAAAGTAACTGGTTTTCACCAACTTAAAGTCTTTTCTAATACAGAACTTCTTGTTGGATCCCCAACAAGTTTGTGCCATGGACTTATTTTCCATATTTTTTTCTTAGTACTTCTTTTGTCCCTCTTGGCTTCAGCCATGACTCAGGGTACTAAGGGTTTCATTAAAGAATCTTATTTCTAGTCCATTTAAAGATTGAAGGACTTGAACCATGAGTATCATGTACAATTACATCAACTGAACTTTTGAAAATTTCTGTTTTTTCTCAAAGCCTCATAAGGTTTGTAGAGACAGATGCCAGTATTATTGCTGAACTGGAACTACCTCATTTTTATGACATTTACAGTTCAACAATATGTAGAAGAGTATGAACCAGTTCTTATTTTGTATCATTATCAGATTACAAATAGAAATCATTCAGTTCATAAAAAATTTCATCTTTCTACTTTGAGGCAGAATTTGGTATAGCTAAACTGTCCCTGGCAGATGCTTTGCCTTATTCATTCTTAAAAGTTGCAGTGGTAGTGATTCCACTACCTTCTGCCTAATATTTAGCTATTTTTACAGTTAGAGAGTTATCTAAGAAGTTGACATAATTTTCTTTGCTACAAAATAAGCAAACTCTTCTTACCACTGGATGTACAGGAAATTGATCATAGTTCTTTTTATAACAACCTTTTAAACACTGGAAAATAGAACCAGTCTATTCTAGAATGCAAACAAACCCTTTTTTTCAGCCTTTCCTCGTGTATTATGTTTTTTAAACTTTAGACATGATAGCTGAAACTGGATTCAGTACTCCCGTTGAGGTCTTACCAGCCCTGAATAGATCAATTACCACCTGTGCTTACATATACCATTCAAATTAATATATCTTAAAATAAAATCTGACTTTTCTGCAGCAGCACCACATTACTGAGATATACAGTGTGTGGTCCACAATCACCCCAAGAACATATCCAATAGTATTGCTACCTAGCCATTTATTCTCCATTTTGTATTTGTGCACTTTATTTCATAGATTTCATAGACATTAGGGCTGGAAGGGACCTCGGAAGATCATCAAGTCCAGCTCCCTGCCCAAAGGGCAGGAAGTCAGCTGGGTTCATAGGATCCCAGCAAGATGAGCATCCAGTTTGCTCTTGAAGGTGTTCAATGTAGGCGCTTGAACCACCTCCGGTGGCAGGCTGTTCCAGACCTTGGGGGCTCGGACAGTAAAGAAATTCTTCCTTATGTCCAGCCTGAAACGGTCTTGTAGTAGTTTATGACCATTCGACCTAGTCGTCATCCCTTGGGGCGCTCTGGTGAACAAACGTTCCCCCAGATACTGGTGGTCACCCCTGATAAACTTATAGGTGGCCATCAGATCACCCCTGAGCCTGCGCTTTTCCAGGCTAAAGAGCCCCAGGGCTCTCAGCCTGTCATCATAGGGTCTGCTTCCCTGACTCTGATCATGTGCGTGGCTCTTCTCTGGACTCTCTCAAGCTTCTCCACATCCTTTTTGAATTGTGGAGACCAAAACTGGATGCAGTATTCCAGCTGCGGCCTCACTAGGGCCGAGTACAAGGGGAGAATGACATCCCAGGATTTGCTTGAGAAGCATCTAAGGATGCAAGCCAGCGTTTTGGTTGAGGCGGAGGACCTTGCATTTACTGGCGTTGAACACCATCAGATTCTCGTCCGCCCACTTGCTGAGCCTGTCCAGGTCAGCCTGGATCACCTGCCTGTCTTCTGGTGTGGATGCTTTTCCCCAAAGTTTGGTTTCTTCAGCGAACTTGGCCAGTCCGCTTCTGACTCCAGTGTCCACATCATTAATGAAGATGTTGAACAGTATGGGTGCAAGGACAGAGCCTTGCGAGACCCCACTGGTCACAGGAGACCACAATGAGTGACTTCCATCAATTACTACCCTCTGGGTCTGACCCCGGAGCCAGTTTTCCAGCCAGTGGATTGTGGAGGACCCAAGGTGACAATTGGCCAGTTTCTCTAAGAGGTGATTATGGGAAACCAGGTCAAAGGCTTTTTTGAAGTCAAGATATATGACATCAATCTCTTCTCCCTTGTCCAGGTGATAGGTCACCTGGTCGTAGAAGGAAATAAGATTGGTCAAGCAAGACCTACCCGCAACAAACCCATGCCGGCTATCCCTTAAGATGTTGGCGTCGGCCAGTCCATTAAGGATGGCCTCTTTAATAAACATTTCTAAGCTCTTCCCCGGGATAGAAGTCATTTCTTTTCCTTCTTAACTGTAATACTTTGCATTAGTATGTATTTAATTTCAGTTTGTTGATTTCTCTAGATCACTTTTAATTACAATCTTATTCTCCCAAATACTGTGTTTAACTGAATTAAAGATAACTCTGAATATAAGATGACCCCCAATAATTACATTCTATACATGGAAAATTTATAATTTTGTTACAATTTTCCATGTATAAAATCTAATTATTGTAGCATCACCTTTAAATTTCCTCATCCCTCACCCCTCACTGCTAGAAAACAGCTGAGATGGCAAGCAGAATCAGGGTAGGCAGCCTGATCCCCGAATTGTGTCCTTTGCCACCAGTCTTCCACACCACTTGCCCTCCTTAATGTGCCTCCTTCTTCCTGCCCCCTGTGCCCCTTATACCCATCCATGGTGCCTGCCCCTCTGTGCCTTCCCTACCCACAATACCTGTGCCACCTCCTGCCTGTCTCCCCTACAGTGGGGACATGGAGAGGACAAAGGTGGTAGAGAGAAGGCAGAAGGGAGGCAGAAGCAGCGTCTGGAGGCAGTTATAAGGACAGAGATGGTTCAGGACAGTGGCAGGAGGTGCAGAGGTAGCATATGAGGCTCCAATGTTGACCCTGAGCCAAAGCCAGGGTAAGGACTCTAGATGGAGCCTCAGCAGCCACCTGCCTCCACCATGCTTGAATGTAAGGCAAGGGTTTTTTCCTTTATCAAATGGGGATGGGGGTCATTGGGATCAAGTAAATGCAGTGCCTGCAAACACCCCCCACTCCAACCTGGAGTTGTTCTCATCTATATTTTGTAAATGAACTATTTAATCACCCAAGTAATTAATTAATGAAAATACTGAATACAAGCAGACCCAGGACAGATACCTTCAGACATCTTTATGACAGTGAACAGTTGATAAACTACTTTTCCATTATGGTTTTCAATCAGTTTTACACCAACTTTATACTGATTTAATTTACACCAGAGGTTCCCAAGCTGTGGTTTGCATACCCCTAGGGATATAAAAGACATCTCTGTGAGGTATGCAGGAGAAATTGCGTAATGGAGGATTTAATTTTCATTATAATAATAATTGGCATTCAGGGCATTAAAATATAAAATGTATACTGATAGGGGTATGAGGGCAGCTCGTAAATCTGGAAGGGGGTATGCAATAAGAAAAGGAAAGCTACATGTGGCATTCTATTTCTTCCTGTCATCCAAGTTTGGTTTTCAGCATGGCATTTTTGACGTGTGTATGGGTAGGAATATCTACATAAACCTACTATGTTTGCCTTCAGCCTAGGCATGTGCAGTAGGCTACCTATTGGCTGCATATATGCCTGGCTACATGTGCATGCCACTTGTGACTTCTAAGGCCAAAAATTTAGTCATCATGACTAGAGGGACTTAGAGGAGGAGAGACTTCTTGTCTTTTGTCCCAAATAGCTGAATAGCTAGGACATTCAGCTGGTAGCTGGAAACCCAGCTGATTTCTTAGCAAAGTAATCAAACAACCATACTGCTGGCCATGTGTTCTCCAGTGCTTCTTTGACAGTTCTCCTAGATAGCCATGAGGAGGTATATGGGAGATATATGGGTTTAATATGAAAAGGATAATCCAGTGGGGTGTATGACTGAGGTGGCTGCAGGGCCTGAAAGTGTGGGGCCCAGTGTTTTATCCTGCAGCCTTGCTCCCAGTGAGGCAGAAACTTTCCCATGTACTGCTCTTCATCTGTTTTTCCCACAACTATAATAAGCACAAGGGGCAGAGGCTAGCCTCAAAAGGAGGGCCACAGAATATTCCAGTGTTCAGGGCAGATGACGTGAAGGTCATTCTCCTCCTCCCTCTTGTTGCTGTAAATGGACAAAGGTAAAAATACCATATAGATGATGAAAAAATGGCCACTTAGACAGCTAGAAAGAGAGTAAAATGTCACCCATGCTTCCTCAGTTTGCCTAGGGAAACTGGGAATGGTGTGGAATTGATGTGAAATGGTACGAAAAATGTTAGTTTTATTCCATCTACTGCCTCCCCCTTCTTCACTTAGCCAGTAGAAATATTCTCATACTGAGATTGAGTCAAGTTTTAGATCCTGAATACTTCCAGAGATTAAACTTGTCCATAATAACAAAATCAATATATTTCAATAATGAACCAAAATAGAAATTTGGACATGAACTGTGGGGTAAAGCAAATTCAGACCTGAAATTTGGCCATGAAACTTGAGCTATTTCTGACTGGAAAAAGTGACCTGAAAACAAGTACTTTTTTTCCTTTGTTTTCAGAACCTAAATATTGGTGTTGGACCCTACTGTGATCTATATTACTGTTAAATAGATCACAATAAATGTTCATTTAATAATAAATCTATTATCTGTTAAATAGTTCCTCTCACTATGAATAGGACCTATGAAGTCAATAAATCTACCTGTGGAGTAAAAGATGTTCAGAATGAGGAAGGATATTGTTGTCTACCATTTGAGCATACCTTCAAAGAACACATACATCTCCCCAAATCAACAGGACAATTATTTTTTAAATGTACCTACAATGAGACAGCAGGATAATTTGCTCCTTAATATGGAAAATTGGGTTGTTCTGTTGCTGTAAATATTCAGGGCCTGATCTACATAATTTTGCTTAACATAATTCCAGATTTATTTTACCATTTCATAATTCCACATATACTTTACAGTTGCAGATACATATTACCATTTCTTAACACCAGTTGTGGTAATTTTGTATGCAAATAAATGCATTCAATTATGTATGCATCATTGTATATGTCAATTTATCAGTAATATTTTTTTTTAAATTACAGATGAAAATGTATTTAGATTTTTTTACTGAATTGTATACAGTCCTGCTGCATTTTCAGGCTCTTCAAAAACTGAAAAAGAAGCAAAATTAATTTAATAAAGTATTTTTAAGAATTATTATCCCATCTCCCATAGCTATTTCCTAATATGCTCTATTTTGCAAACAGAGCTTCAAAAATGTTATTTCCTTCTCTTAGAAAACACAAAGATAAAGTGTTGTGCTACTTAAAAAAAAGAACAAAAGCCAGAGAAAACATTGTAATAGTTCTAGAAGCATATCTAAAATTTTGCATGCTTATAGACTTTGCTGACTTCACTTGAAAAATTATTTTTTTCATTTATCTGTAGCATCTTCTACACTTATAATTCATTTATTTCTATCAATTCCCATGACATTTTTATTGGAGTCATGTAATCAAACAAAGTCTTTAACTAATTTATCACCTACTGAATTTGAGTGTCCAAAGATGATATGTTAGCCTTATGGATATTCAGCTGACTTTTGGCATGAGATCTATTGTACAACAAAAGGAAAGGTGTCACTGCCTAGAGGGCCAAGTTAAACAAGGAACTATTAAGTCTGACTGCTTGCTCTACATCCTCAGAGTTCCCAAAAGGATGCAGTCAACTCTGTTTACCCTATGTGATTTGTCTAGTGAAATAATTAATTATTTTCTGAGCCATTCTTGGTAGAAGATAGTGTATTTCTTTATAAAATGGACCCGGTCTTTTATTGTACATATCAAATATTATATCTTAATGATCAAATCATGCTCTGGTATGTAATCTACCGAGAAAACTTACACAACTCAATATTGCCATTATTTTGTTCTTTTAGACTAAGGGTGATATCCAGGGCTTCCTGGTAAGGTGCAAATATTAGAGGTCAACATCAGGGAAGAGCTCATGTTCCAGGGACATATAAATATGGGGACTTTGTGCCTGTCTCCTTTCTATTCCCAGTCTTCTTTAAGATATTTCTTTTTATATCACATGTAAAGAATAGCGATTTGTCTGACTGAAATTCTGTCTTTATTTTCATTTTGTAGCTTTTAAAAAGGAGAGACAATGGTCATATTTATGGGAATTATACAGTTGTATTAATAGTAGGAAAAATAAACAAAATCTTTCAAATAAAGGAAGAAAAATATACAAAACTGAATTCCTACTTGGAGTTACCAACCTGACAGCCAAGCTGGATTCCAGATGGCAACAAGCCACATACAGAGCTGTGCACCTGACTAAGGGAAAGTTGCACTGTGCTCTCACAATGCAGTCTTTCTAAAGCAAATACTAACATCCTGTAGATACTTTCACAAGAGGATTTAGAGATCAGCTACAGGACACCCAGATGACCATAACAAAGGAGCTACTGCAAAGTAAATGGCAAGAAAAATGAGGCATGTGTGGAGTACAAAAAGAATTCTAAAAGGTGGTGGGTGGCCTTTTGGCTAATTATGTAAGCAGCCTGGCACTTGTCCCTGTTGTTGTTTAAAGATTCCTGCTTTCTTTTCTGAATAGCCTCTTTAAACTGTAAATGAGATAAGATAATAAAATGAACCTAACAAAAACTCCAAAGATCTAAACAGACAAGAAGAATGTCACTAAACATAAATAACCTTGTTGGATTAAACCTCTTTACATAGATAAACACACATATCCTTGTTCCTACAGAAAAGAAGTAAATGTCATTTTATGTGTCTATTATTCTACAGTGCCAGAGAAAGATCTTGTTCCTAGCTGTTGTCATTATTTCTATTTTCCATGGTAATGTAATCAGCATAAAGGCTACTTTTACACAAAGACAAATGCTTGTGGCAGCGCCACAAGTAGATGCAAAGGCAAAAAAAAGAAAAAGTCTCCATTGCTTACCAGAGTATCGAGTAACTGCAAAGCTGTCACTAGAAAGTTACTTCTGGCTTCTCCTCTTGTTGCTTCTCCTATAGGCTGTAGTGGACCAGAAATTAGGTCCCATATCGATCTTTTGTTGACTCATTTCCTTTACTGAACATCCCCCAATTTGCACTGACATCTGTCTAGCTTTTCTACCCCAGGTTCCTGGGTGTGCTGTTCCTCCATCACTTGCTCATTTGAACCACCCAAAACCATCTGGTAGATGACCCTTCCCAGCCATGGAAATAGGGATGAGACTTCCCCATTAACTTACCTTAACGGCAATCATTTTGAGTACAGGATCATGGAAATCAGACATCTAATAATAAATGCATTCTTTGCACCAACAAAATGTTGGTGTTTCGACAGTGTTTCGATTCAGTGATTTGAATCACTGTCCCGAATTGATTTGTCCAAATCTGATTTGAAGATTTGGCCACTGACGAATCTCTGAATCAAACAGGTCTCATCCCCTGCCCACCCTCCCAGCTCTGTCAATGGCTGCCCCACCTCGCCCCAGTGTTCCGGTTCTTTAAAAAAAACAAAAAACCCGCACTCACTGGCTCCTGACAGGTGCGGGGGTGATCCACACTGTACCCCACTGCCCCACGCTGCATGGAAGGGTTCTATGAGCCCCTAGAGGCCCCGATGGTGGCTGCAGCAGCTGGTGAGTGCAAAGCATTTTTTTTTTAAAAGAGCTGGGATGCTGGGGCCAGTGCAGGCAGTCATTGATGGGGCTGGGGGAGCAGACAAGGGATGGGGGCCCATGGCAGAACCCTCCTGTGCAGTGTGGGGCAGTGGGGGCAGCAGGGATCACCGCCCCCACCAACCTGGCAGGAGCCGGTGAGTGCAGGGCTTTTTTTTTTTTAAAATGACCGGGATGCTGGAGCTGGGTGGGGCAGGGCAGCCATTGATGGAGATGGGAGAGTGGGTGGGGGTTGGGGGGAGCTCAGGGGGGCTGAGGGAGCAGGCAGGGATGGGGCCTTGCAGGGATCCCTCCCCATGGTCTGTTCCCACCCCACCTCACACACTTACCAACACAGAGCCCAGGTCCAGCTCCCTACGGTGGTGAGCAGGGACTACCCAAATTGCCGAATCCCTGAATCTTTCTTTGAATCTTTTCTGAATGTATCTGGAGGCTCTGAATCAATCTGGATCTTTTTATTGGTTGTTCGATTTGGATTTGGAGATTTGGCTGCCGAATCAAGCCAAATCTCCTCTGAGTCGAATCAGCACCTGAAGCTTCGCACAGCCCTAGTGTGTATCTATATGGGATTGTATATATATTTTGTATATTTACATGTTATATATACAAAAATATATATTATGTATATATGCAATATTACCTTTCTGTTCTTACACACACCACCCCATGAAGCAATCTATACATATAGTGTATCTTTCAACAAACCTTATTCTATGACTCATCTAACCAGACACTCCTATGAGCTTTAAACCAAGAAGTAACTGGGACTAGCTAGCAACAGCCATGTACTTTGGTCTTTGATAGCAATTTTAGCACTAATTTTGGTGCTAAAAAATAGTTTTTTAATTGGCTTATAACAGAGGCTTAGTAAATAACTTTAAAAAAGATAAGGCTTAGACCTGTCGGCTAAGAAAGATGAGGTTTAAAATGTCAAATTCCTGACAAACATTATGGTTTAGCATGGACTCATATCTACCATTTGTATCACAGATGTGTCTAAAAATTATGAACTCCATCCTCCACTGAGTTCATACCAGGGGAATGTCAACATAATGAATTTAAAGTGTCTCTAGCTGGGAATTTTGGACTTCTAAAATTTCTTTTAAAAATGTAGCTAGCTCTGAGCAATTTGGCAGGAGCTGAATGCAGAGCTAAGGTTTTGGGGTAAATATACATACTTTCATTTTATTTTTCTTTGTAAAGTATGAGTTGCTGGCTTTCATCTCTTAGCTACAAAGTCCCTTTTAAGGCAGTTACTCCTATAGATATGTAGTTTTCTACCTAAACCACTATTACAGATTAACAAGACTATATAACATAGTTTGCCAAGGAAAATTATCTACTTTGATTATAAACTCCTTGGGACAGATATAATCTATTTGGTGTTTGTACAGCTCTTAGCACAAAATGCTCCTGCTTTATGAGGTTGCTAAGTGCTACTGCAATACAAATAATAAATATGGTTATGCTTGTCTGTGTACCTAGAAAATTCTTCCTGTAGATGTGATTACACCACTTTTTTAAGTAACAGGTGACACGCTAATACAGGCGAAAGCAAAATTTAACTTTGTTTCTAGACTATATCTTTTACTCTTTGTTTGTGTCCCACCACCAGTCACAGTGATTTCCTGGATGATGGTAAGGAGGGAATCCTGCCAGCAAGAGTATGAAATAAAATTGAAATAAGCAATACTGCAGATGCAAAGACCTATAGTAAAGACTGCGGCAAGATTCCATTGGTTAGATTTATTTTGAGCCAGTAAGGCTCTTATAGGGATATCAAATTGACATAATTTTATTAGGCAAGTAGGTGAATTATGCAAATGTGTGTCTAATTAACTATAGATCATAACTGGATTTGGGAAGACAAAGAACTGCAGGTCTGGGACAGAATCTGATCAGACAGTTTAAATACCAAATCTGGACAAAATCTAAACCCAGGGGGTGGGTGAAAGGGAGTCAGCTCCTGGTCATGTTTCCATATGGAGTTCCATATAATCCTATCAAACATAAAACCTTGAAAGGAAAATGATACATCAGCACAAATAAGAAAACAGGGCAAATCAAACAACAAAAATTTGTTGTTTCTCTGTAACTTCAAAAAGCAACATCTGTGTCAAAGCACTTTAAGAGCTTAGAGAGCCTGTCTTGGAGAGAATTTATAGGGCTGGCTTAAAGTAACTTTAATTTTTTTTATATAATATGAGTGAAAAAAAATCAAACCACCAGCCCTCATAGCTGTTGGACTCTATTAGTGAGGAAAAACCAACACACACAATCCATGGGTTTTATTTCATTTCCTCCTACTCCCTGACTCCTCAATTTAATCTAGTCCTTTTACCTGTTCCCATCATCTCCTTCTTGAAATCTAAACTTTTCTACCTCCTGATCTATTATCGCCTAACAACAGGATAGTCCCCAGCTATTCATGCATGAGCTATCCCCATTTTCTTCTTGCGGATCCCTTCCTACATTCCACCTCTTCAGTAATTCCTATTACTGTCCTTGCATAACCATTAAACCCCAAATAACCACTTTCTCCTGAATTATTACATAATCTCCAAATTGTTGGGGATATCCTTATCTGGTGTGATGCAACAGATCCTTTGCATTCATTCAAATTAAACTGTTTTCAGCAGCCAAGGTCATGATTTTTGTGTGTTTGTTTGTCTGGTTTCATTTAGATATATCTGGGAAAGAGCGTGAATCCTATCTTAAGAGCACAATCTGATCTTGAATTTGGATCTAGAGAGGTGGACACTTAAACCTGTGTGGAGCCTCACTGATGTTACTTTAACTCAATAGAATGCAGGAGTTCAGTTCTGTGTCTGTAAAGAACTGCATACATTATTTTCAGTGGTATATAAGGGCCTGATTGTTCTCTATTTTGGTGTATCTCTAGTAGAATTAAATAAAGTGTGTTTGTTCTTTTTCTAGGGGGCTATGAATATCCATGCCCCACACTGATCAGTATATCTTTTAGTATCATTGTTAATTACTTGTTACTTTCAATTATGATCTAAATTATAAGATAGTATACAGTCTAAGCAGGAAATAGAAACCAGGAGCTCCAGTTACCAGCCACTGCCTCTCACCACTCGATCATAGTCCTGGCAAGAAATTAAAGGAAAGAAAAATCACCGCGTACTTATTCACCAGAAGGATATGTCAAGTTTATCTGATGCTTGAGGAAAGATATTCATAAACACATGTGTTGTTCATAACACATTTACAATAAAGGTCTTTGTTGCTCCTGATCTTTTACACATTTCCTTATGACTGGGATAAATATTGTGCCCCTTTCAAACTATCATACATCTTTAATACATGCAAAAAATACCAATTGTGATATGTGATTGTTTTTTCAAATAGGAGAGATAAATACACAGTATCTATCAATCTTAGTCCATGACATTTCCGGAGCACAATGCCAGTATTCATGAAAAGCTGTGGCACAGTGTTTTTCAACGTTGCTCATCCTACATTTAGTTTACACAGCTGTGGATTATGGCTATCTAAAGAAACACACAGAGACCAAGGTGACAGTGAGATTTAAAGAAATAACTATTAAGGCAAGAAACAAATATACAGACAGAATCCCTGTGAGCTAAATTGTGGTTGTCACAGCTCTTTTCCCACTGACACTGCTGTATGAGAAATAACCAGTAACATAATCCATTTATCTCATGACAAGACTCTTGGTTTATGACAAAAATCAGAGATTTAGAGATTGACTTAAGGGTGAAGCTCTCAGAAGTTGGGGAGTGCCAGGGGAAAACTAATATCTGGAGAGTCTTAAAGGATGCTGAGGCCTGTAGTTTTTCTTGGAAGGAAGGAAACTCACCCCAAAAGAATAATGAGAGTAGAGGAGGTACAAGATTGTGCACAGAAGCAGCCACATGAGTACATCTTATTAAGCTAGAGACTGTCAGAGAGCAATTTTATTTGTACTAGCTTGTAAAAGGCTTTGGAGTACAATAAATACTGTATGGAGATGGAATATTTTGTCAAGGGCTATCAAATGGGAAGTCATTCAAGTTTTTGGGCTATGACTATAGAAAGCATTTTACAGAGGAACTGAAGTTTCACTATGTAATATTGGCCATGCCCTAAATGCAGCTTCATCACTAGAAATAATTTCTTTACTTACCAGCCTTAGCAGAAACTAGTGGTAAGCACATTAAGATGAGGCAGGATACTAATATGATTATGCTTTATTGTATTGTATTGTAATGAGTACAGTACCTTAGTGCTATTATACAGCTAAAGATACTCAGTTTTTACTTGCACAGATACTCAGTTTAACTCAGTCTTTGAGGACTTCATATGGGTTGAGTAAATGTCATACTATGACTTCATATTTGGCCTAACAGAAATATGCCTGAGCAGACTGAATGTCATATAGATTTAGGTCCCACTCCTGTATTATGATTCAGGTAAACATAGTAATGAATCCATTCTTCAATGTTGCTCTGTAAAGGAGTAGCAGTTCACATTAATACCTTGTACCAAAGTAAATGGGGCTTCTGAGAGGCATACTTTTTCAGTACAAGAATCATAATGCAGGCTTAGGGCCTTTAATGAGATATGTGTTCATGAAACACCACTTTTACTTCATGTATTCACAAACTCAGTAGCTAGTTTACATTGATTGTGCATGACATCTTCCTCTCTAGTGCTGTATTTTTCAGATATAATGGAAGTAGAAGGGGAAAAAATCCCAAATATTTTTCTGGAAGGATACTTTTTCCTTCCAGAAAACTTAGTCTGATCTATCAAATGCTTTCACCTGTTCAAGAGCGCAGCCTTGAGCTGGGGAGGCCCAGCTCCTCACCCTGGACCTGAGCTTGTGCTCGTCATACCTTCCCCAACCCTGACTGGGCTAGTTTCAGCCACCAACATCCCACCCCTGGAAAGACCAGCTCCCTCCAACCCTGCCAACACCCCTTCCCCACAAACCAACCAACCCCGCTGAGAACCTGACAGCCCTCCCTGATCACATCCACCCCCTCACCTCTTTGAGTTACTTACCTTAGTTTCCCTATGAGGTACCTGTGGCCAGCAAATAGCTATACACAACACTTCCAGTTTACATTCATATGGCATAAAGTAAAACCAGGTGTAGTGAATGTTATATGTCAACCTTGCAGTAGACTAGTTTACTGAACAGTATTCTGCAAGCCTGCAAGCCAGCCTGCCTATCTATCTATCTATCTATCTATCTATCTCTATTATGATTTAAATGGCACACATCACTTTAGTATGTAATATTACAACCAGTAAGGGAAATGATCCTTTAAACAATGGAGAAGGTCATGAGTTTTGTCTTGCTGAAAACCATGAGTCTGTGGGGGAAAAAAGTTATTAAATACTTAACAAACTTCCTTGACTCTCCCACTGATTTCTCTGGTGAAGATCTGAGGGAAAAAATTCCATTGAATTATGCCTGAAATATTCAACACTGAGATTCAACACAACATTTCTAGAGGGCAAAATAGCTTTATCCATTATTTGGGTGGTTGCTAGAAATTCAGCAGGGGATTTGTGAGGGAAAACTGATACTACTTCAGGTTTCAAAATAGTTTCAGTGTTGATAATATTGTAGCAATTTGTGCAAAATACTAGCACAGTGAATGCTTCTACCCAGCATTTATTCCCTTCCTCTCCAGGTTATCTTGGGCATTTAACAGTGGCATTTCTTATCACATTACACTTCATGCTGACCCATGTGCACAGATATGTGTCAGAAGCTACAGACAGAAAGTCTAGCTCATAAATAAATGAACTCATAAATGTTTGAAGTGTGGATCTGTGAATGATTTTTGCTACATTGCTCATTTTGTATGCCTCTTTCTGAGTTGAAAGGGGAAGGGGAAACTGAGGGCAGAGGTTGAGCAGAGAGTACTGTAAAATGCTGATTTAGAGGCATCACAGGAAATTATTGGAGACATCTGGAATCAACATCGTCCATGTCTGAAGAATGAATGCTCAAATGCTGCATAGGTGTAATTTAATCTATTGCTGCTTTGAATTAGACACATTCAAATGTCTATTGATTTGAGAATTTCAAGATCCTCAGAGTTTTTCATCTTGAGAAGGTCTGCCCAAGATACAATGAGCACAAGCTGACTTGACAGTTCAGTTGGGTTCTCCTTAGTGAAACAGAGCCCTGAAAGGCCAAAGTGAAATTTAGCTAGAACATTAAGTTTCCTGGTTTTGCACCAATATTTTTAAATATTTACAATGTTTTATGGACAGGTATACAACACCCCTGCTTCATCTAAAACTAGGCCAAGGCTCATTCAAAAGTGGGACCTTTCTGAGCCTTTGAGCAAGTAGGAAATGAAGCTTTATGAAATAAAACAAAACAAAGCAGGTTTTGTATGGGATCAAGAGTGATTGTGAACATATTTCATTGCTCTAATTAAAAATAGAATTGAGGTGTTGTTAAGCATTCAGAAAGCTGGATGCTTCTTTCATTTAACCTATCCACACTGCTTGGGATGGAAAACTCCTTCTGAGAGGTATGAGTAATTCCTATGAGTAACTCTTCAGTATTGGACTGGAAATCATAAAAGAAGCAATATGACCCTTCATTGCTTCCTGTATTCAGTGGGTCTGGATATACCACTAAGATAATATAATAATAATAATAATAATAATGATGATAATACTTATTATTATTATTATTTATTGTAAATATTACCAAAGATTCCATATAAAGTGATAGCATGCCAACTAAACACATCTTATACATGTATACATATTAGACATATGTCTTATATATATATTTTTTGAACCCTAAACAATTTCATGTGCAAGATTCAGGTTCAAAAGTAGAAAATAGTTTTTATTGTGTGCTAATCGGTTTGCTTATCCTTGGCAAAAAGCTAAATCCTTGTTACTTGCTGTAGTACCAAGAGGTCCCTGCATTAATTCTGCTTGCACCACTGTCAATTCAAGCATGACACTACCAGTAATTTCATATGCTATGGCACATACTAGTCATCAGAATTAAATAGCTCATCATCATAGATGATATAGCAGCCCTTCTTTACCAATACATGAGAAGGTGAATGAAAGAGATAGTAATTATAAAGCCAGTGGAATCTACGAGATCTTTATTTAATTTAGCCTGCAGGATGCCCGCCAGCTGTTACTGAATCAGATGAAAAAACCAAACAGACATGCAGAGAAGTAACACAGTTGCCATGGGAACTGCAGTAAAGTACATGAGTGCAGAACTTTCTGTAAGTACAAAACATGGAAAAATAAGATCAGAAATTGATTATCATTTGTGCAGCCACAAACTGATGAAGAGTTCATCCTGCAGATGTATGGTCACCAAAGTGACTTTACAATTTTGTAATGCTATTACACCTACCCAAGAGTAGAATATATGTATATAGTATGTGTTTATGTATGTTAAAACTAGAGAAGGGTGAAATTATATAACAGTAATTTGTAGTAAAATTCTTTATAGAGATGATCTAATTATTCTCCAAACAGTCATTATAAACCTAAGAAATTATAAATTACAGTTAAATTTTAAAGAAATCTAAACATGTTAAAATACAGAAATGCATAGATTATCCAGAAATGGTGTCTCTATCTTGCAATAATGTCCTACAATAACCACAGAACTATGGTTAATAGGATATACTGGATGCATCTACATGTGTTATTCATTCTATTATAACCTGTGCAGTACTCCAAGAGGTACCTCCTCTGCAATTGAAGGGATCAGAACAGGGGCACAAGTGCTGTGGGAGGTGTAGGGACCCTCCTACCCCTATAGAGCAGAGCCAGACCACCAATGGGGACTTAACCATATACCTTTTAATGAGAGAACAGTACTGGGAACATAACCACTATAAACCAGGGGGTAAGGGGACACTACAATGCCCCAAGGGGGCAGGATTCAACAAAGGTTAGACACTTACAGTCATAGACATATTCATCCAGTTGACAAAAGACAGGGTTAACCAAATATAAAACACGAACAGCAGAACAAACAATACTGGTTGGCAAAATATAAGAAAAAAAAAAAAAGAGGGGGGCTGGGATCGGGGGGGGGGGGGAGGGGGAAAACACAATAACCCCCTTCCACTGCAACAAAAATGTCTCCCTATCAATTCACTCACCCCAGCTGGAACTTGAACTCAGACTGCCCACATGGTAGGCAGAAGGTCTACCACACAGCTACCAGTGTTGGCACTATACCCAGCTGCTAGGGCTCTCGACCTCCCAGGAGCCCCAGCCTCACATTAAGCTTCCTGGCCTCTTATTGGAGGAGCTGGAAGCAGAGCTGGGATCCTCTCGGGTTGCTGCTCAGATCCTTGCTGGTGCTGGGGAGCCTTTCCTGCTGGCTGCAGCCTCTTGTAGGGGATCCTGGAGGCCAGTGGGGAGCTTCTCCTGCCGGCTGCACACCGCACTGCTGAGGGTCCAACTGCTGCCTGCAGGTCCCACTCCTTCAGGCTCTTCTGGGGCAACTGCTCCTGCCCCGCTGGCCCAGCTCTTGCCAGCTCTTTGAAAGTGCTTCCTTGTGGTCCCTTGCTGGTCTCTCTTGAGTCAGCTGTTCTGCCCCTTTTATCCCCCTCCAGGTGACCCAAGGGGCCAATCAGGGGACATGGAGGGTGAGTCTCTGGGGCCTGATTGATGAGGAAAGGGAATCCCAAGCCCTCCAATCATCTTTTACCCCTTCAAAACCCCTGGACCAAATCATTACCAGATTGGTGAGGAAAGGGAATCCCAAGTCCTCCAATCATCTTTTAAATAGCCCATCACACTATAAAGAGTTACTATGTAGTCTTCCCTGCAAGAGCATCTATATGTGCTCCCTGTTGGGACCAAATCTGCTCCTACCCTGCTCTGCCCCCTGCAGGAGCCAGGGAGAGATCCAGGTTCCCCCTGGGTGCTAGCCTGGGAGCTGGTAGGAAGCACAGGGTCACAAGACCTCTGTCCAGCTGCAATAGCAGCTGTTGTCTGGCCCTGTACACATTGGGAGGAGTCCCAGAAGCAGGACAGCTCCTGGCCAGCTCCCAGTAGTCTTGGCACCACTCAGCCCCTGGCTCCTGTGGGGAGCTGGGAGCTTAGCAGCACTGGGATTGTGAGGAGTGACCTAGAAACTACTATGCATAGCCCAAGCAAAAGTAAATGTTATGTGACAAATGCCCATCTGCAATGATAAGGAGGAGACAGTCTTAGATAAAGGAGGCTTGAAAACAAAAGCAGAATCAGAGGACTGCGTCAAAGAGCTCATTAAAATACTAAAAATCACGCCCCTAGGTGGGGAGAAAGTATGCTAATGAAACATACATGTATGTAAATGAGATACATAGCTAAAACACAGGTATAGAGACATGCTCAGTAAAGAACTCCTTGCGTCACTCCTTTATAACCAATTAGCAAACAAGGATGCTTATGAAGGTCCAAAACCCCTGTATAAAAGATGCTTAGAATTAGAAATCTGTGTGCTTGTTATGTGAAATTATTCCACTTGCATCTTTTATTGCTAGCAATAAATCTTCTTTATACTTTCACCCCTGGTATCTTTATTGGCCTTTGCATACCGGGCACGATCCCAGACTTGAGCTGGGGCTCAACAGGATGGGAAGAGTGGGGGGGGGGAGCAGAGAACTACCCTATCTTGGTGCTGCTCAGATCCCAGCTTCTGGGAGAAGCTAAAAGTTGAGCAGTACCAGAACTGGGGTACCTGTTCCCCTGTGGCAGCATCTACTGAGCAGTTAGTTCATTATCTATATTTACAGATAGTAGCTAACTGCACAGTAGACTAATTAACTGCACAGTAAATGGTGTGCACATGTAGACAGTAATGTTTTATTGTGCAGTAGATTAGTCTACTGAGCAGTAAAGCATCTCATAAGGATGCACCCACTGTCTACAGTACTAGGTTGGATTAAACTTATATTTGAAGCCTTGCAACATTTTTTTAGTAAATGAAATTTTCCCAAAACTTAAATTATTTCCTGAAGTGGTATATATATATGAGGCCATGAAAACATGCATGGAAAGCATGGTTCTTTTATTTGAATATATGCATAAGTAAATTGTGGGGACAAGAAGTTAAAAAAACCCACACCTAAACACATTTAGTTTAGTCTTTTCAGTGTTGTGGGGGGGAGGGGGAGGGAGGGGAAGGGGTTGGCTAAGGTATGGAAAGAGAAGAGGTTAGAACTAGTCACAGTTTTCTAGAGGCTGTGACTCTTGATAAGAAAAGGAATATGTAAATCAGTAAGTGTAAATGGAAATACCTATTGGATATGCTTGCTGCATGTGGACCTGTCTGCCTTGTAGTATTATTTGTGTCTAGGTGGAGAGTTCCTTTAGTTCCATTCTTCTGCCCTGTGGAGGAGCTTACTTGCTACCCACTGGGCTACTATAGCTCAGTTACATACTCTCCTAAATGCTTGAGTTTAACAGTGGGCTTAGAATTTATTTTGACAGAAAATGACAACTTTTTTGAGTGTCTGCAGCAGATGCTGCACACACTATCTCCTTCACACACTATCTCATCCTTTTCAATAGCTGGAACTTGAAGGGGATTAATATTCTCTCTCCACTCTTTATACACAGTTAAAGGGATGGGCAATCCTTGAAACCTACAGTATTGTGAAGCAGTGTTGGTGGATTCAGAAAATATTTTTCCCTCTGTTGCACTGTCATTCTGGAGTCCAGTAGCTTAATCCATGCAAATGATTACTACAGCTAATATGTACAGGGAACCCTTTGGTTTTATTATAGCAGCTCTAATGAAAAAATAAATAGATAAATAGATATCATTTTGGGCTTTCCTTTTGGGATTTTGGAAAACTGGCAAGACATACTATTAACACTGTGACCATTTGTGGTTATTAAAATTCTCATTCTACTTTCTGCTATGGCACGTGTCATCCTTTGTACAATGTTGTGAGGGGAGGGGAGGAGGGAACACTACTATTTAATATAGTTTGCAAATTGTGGGTTATTTCACTTCCCATCCAAAATATGTGGAGTGTTGTTATTTGCTTTTAAATAATGATTTTTCCTCTGAAAGGTGATTACTTAGGAGTGAACTGATCCCACTGAAGCACTTCTGGATGGATGATGTTATTACAGAAGAAGCTGGTAGTGACCACCATATTTACAGTTCTGTCCTTGAATTAATTTGCATGCTAAAATTTACTTATAGCAAAATGACTGAACAGAGGTGGGACACCAGCTGATGGTTTATACAAGAACACTCAGGAAATGTATTCTGAATGAATTACCTTTATGTTACAAGTGAAATTAACTCAATTGAATTAAGAGTCTTTTATTATGAATAAGTGAGTGTATGCACAGAGTGGTTTGATACAGTTTAACTCAGCTTCTTTAAAAGTTAATTCAGAATCTTTTTCTTCAGTCTTGTTGGGCACATCTACACAGGCTATTAATGTGCTGTAAGCTTATTATGTAGTAAAATACTCCATGTGCATCTGTTGGGAGAAGGTCAGTGAAGGACTACTCCTGCCATGATTTCCCCCCCTACAGCAGCCTTGGGCTGGGAGGGGGCACCAGGGTCTGGTCTTTATTCCAGGGGGCGAGGGAAGCTGTCCTGCCTCTGGGGCAGCTGTCTTCTGCCCAGCCTCTGCTCTCATCCCAAAGCAGGGGCTGGGCAGCAGGCAACTGCCTGGGGCAGGGGATGGTGTCCCAGGCTCCCCACTGATCTCAGAGTAGGGGCTGGGAAACAGGCAGCCGCCCGTGGGAGAGGACAGTTCCCCCACCCCTTGCTGCCTGGGCTGACTGGGAGCAATTTGTTCCTGGTCAATGTCTACATGTGCACTAGTATACAGTAGCTACTGTGAGGTAAATCTACTACCTGTATTTACAGGTAGTGGCCAACCATGCAGTAAACTAACTTACTGCACATTAAACTGTACATACATGTAGATGGTGATGCTTTAATGTGCAGTAGATTCATTTACTGCACAGTAAAGCATCTTGTATCGATGTTTCCCCTGGCCGTGTGTACACAAGGTGTTCACTGTGCAGTCATTACCACACAGTCATTTAGTACTTATATAAACAAGTACTTAATGACTGCACAGTAACCTGAGTAGTCTCGGTCTACTGTGCAGTCAGTGTCTCGTGTAGACAGGGTCCTTTTGTCAAAAAGCCCTAAACTTGGCATCTCTCCAAGTGTTGGGAACTTCCAGGTGCCCTTCATGATTATATTTAGGGAAGATCAACCCCCAGGATGTTGTGACAAAAGTTGAAAGACTATTGCCTATCTAGTGTAAGGCAAATATAAAGTTAGTGTTCCTGCCTGTTTTACCAGGTGGACTTACTACTGATTAATACAAGTATAAATTAGAGAGATTAATACCAGTATAAGGCCCTATGTATGATAACAAGTCATTATAGAGGAAAGCGAAAACTCTAAAGGTCACTTTTTATGATTTGGAGAAACATAGAAATAGCAAGTGTGACACACATTCTTTGTAATAGAAAGAGACAGATAATTACAGAAAATCTGACATATAAGTAGACTTGTTTCAAACAGAATCTCCCTGATACCCCACAAAGTTTTCCATGAGGCATCAGCAGTTTTTCAGGCAATAGAAAACACACTTTTAAAAGCCCATTGATCTCAAAGGAGCTGTTCAGGGAAATGTACTTGCATGATTTGCCTCAATTTGCCTCAGCTCAATAACTTTGCCTCTCTTTGTTTTCTTATGATTAAGAAAGTTCCTGCACTAGACTTTCATTTTAAATGGAGGGCTGTCTTAAGGTGTTTCTTTTTTCTGTCTTAAAGAATGTTTCAGAATTAAAATGTTGCTGGGTTTTTGGTTGTAGCAGTGTTGGTCTAAAGACATAGGTAGGTAAGGTTCTTTGGGTAGATGTGATATTATATCTTTTATTAAACCAACTGAGTAGTGGAAAAAAGTTTATTGCAAGCTTTTGGGTGTAATCATCCCTCTTCAGCAAGATTCCCTCTAAGCTGCGTGTGCGCGCAGCTGTGCACAATAAAAAATCTTACTGCGCTGTAACTTTTTAATGCTGCGCACTGAGGCTGGCACGAGACACTTACTGCTCTGCTGTATGGGGGCCACTCTGCTCCACTCCACTCCTCACCATGCCGGCATTCCCATGGACAGGGAAAGCGCAGCCCCAGCCAGAGCAGCCCATGACGGACTGGGGCACTGATCAGTGCACAATCATTGCCCCTGCCCCTTCCTCCTCCATGCCCACAGTGAGGGGCAGGCAGTGGCTCCTCCCCAAGGCAAGGCAGGGGCAGGGGCCAATCCAGGCACTGTGCTGGCTTCACTGGCTCCAGGGAATTGCTCCGCTTCCCAGCCCCTTCGGGCAAGCTTCACCCCGAGCCCCACTGGCTTCATCCTAATCTTAGTTTTCATCCCTATGCCGCAAGCCCCACAGCTCCCACAGCAAAGCCCCGCAGCCCCACAGGTCGCTGCCTGATCTGGCTAGTGGCAGGATGCACATGGCACCATGTCCCTTTCAAAGGATGCAGGAAGGCATGGAGACAGGAAGCAGGCAGAGTGCAGCCTGCATGTAGGTCCAAGAGACATGGCAGGGACACACTTTATGTAACACAGGTACTGGAGACAAAGTCAGCTCTTTGGTAACTGAAGACAGAGAACTCAAATGCTTGCCCAATTTTAAGTATTAATTAAGCCTTAATCCTGACCACAGAGACATGATTAAAAGGTAGCATGTGGGTATTACAACTAGTTTTCTCTATTATTTACAACAATGCAAATTAAAAGCAGAATTGGGCCTTTAAAGAAAAACAGCTAACAAGATAATGAATAGACTGAGACTAATATTAAAGAATGCATCTGGTACACAGAGTAATATTAAATATTAAAGGGGGAAGCAGGACCAATTTGGGAATGGACCAAAGCAGCGTGCTCATGGACCAAAGCAGCATACTCATGAACTGAAGCAGGGTGCTCACAGATCGCTCCACCTTAGAGGGAACATTGCTCTTCAGGCATAGGAAGTTTCTGCTGTTTTGAGACTTCAAGGAATGTAAGAAGCTAAAAGGATTTCAGTGGGACTGTAAATGGATGGAAATTGGGAAAACAAATGGTAGAGCTAGGAAAGGAGGGGGGAAAGAGGGGGAATAAAAGCCAAAGGTGAATAAGGGAGACTCCACAGTAGTAGATTTTAAGGTAGAAAAGAGGTTGTCTTTGAAAAAGTAAATAGCTGGAAATTAGGAAGACAAAGGGCAGAAAAGGAGTGGAGGAAAGGGGAGGAAGGAGGAAAAAGAAAAGTGTAAGAAGTCAGGTCTGGCAGGTATCTGGTGAATCAGATGACAGGCAGGTTGTAATGTGAAGGAGAAACCAAACAGTGACTGTGCACAGAATGAACGCACACCTACATTCTGTCAAAAACAAGAATACCCAACTACCTGTGGGGGTAGTGGGGACACACTTCTCACAACACAATCACTCCCTCGCTGATCTCTCAGTTCTAACCCTCAAAAGGAACTTACAACACACCTTTTGTAGACAAGCTTATGAACTTCACTTCATAAATCTACTGGATACAAAAAAAATTATGGACTCAGTACAGACTTTGGCTTTATGACACATTACAACCTGCCTGACATCTGATTCACCAGATACCTGCCATACCTGACCTCTTACACTTTCTTTTCCCCCCTTCCTCCCCTATCCTCCCCTCCTTTTCTGCCCTTTGTCTTCTTAATTTCCAACTATTTACTTTTTTCACAGCTTCATTTCTACCTTGAAAATCTACAAGGGTAGAGTCTCCCTCACTCACCTTCAGCTTTTCTTCCCACCCTTTCCCCCCCTTGCACACTCTTTTTTTCCTAATTGTCACCTATTTACATTCTCACTGATGTCCTGTCACACTTTTAGCTTCTTTCATTCCTTAGGGGTCTCAACAGCAGAGACTTACTATGCCTGAAGAAGGGGGATTGTACCCAAAAGTTTGCAATAAACTTTTTTCCACTACTCAGTTGGTCTAATAAAAGATATCACATCAACCCAAAGAACCTTGCCTGTCAGCATTAAAATTGACTTTTTAGAAAATTCATAAACACTCTAAACATTTTGATGTCCTTACAAATTATACCCTAGGCTGGGATCTGATTTAAAAATAAATAAAAGTATAGGGGTAGCCTGCTTACTTGTAATGGAAGAATCTTCTCGATATTTTTTACTGCAAATGAATAACCTGCAGAAAAAAGATATTAGTTTTAATTTTATGGATAAATTTGCTAGTACCCTTATGTACTTCTTAGTTTGTAGGTCTTAAAATCTTAGCATTTTATAAACTCTGTTTTTTTATTCTGCTTTCTAGATGCTGGGCTCATAATACATTTGATTTCTAGCCTAAGTGGAAAACTTCAAATATCAAGATAGGGAAGAAGTGAAAAGGTTGTGCTGCTAAGGACTGTGGAACTGCTGGAACTATCTTCACCATTGAGCAGCAACTGAAACTTTAACAGAAACATGTTCAGCTTCATAAGAAACTGCACCCAAACACATAGATAAAAGATGGTATTCTTTGCTTGATGTGGAACTGGATAATATTAACAGTTAAGCTTAATACAGAAAACGATAAGCAAAATAAACCCTCTGTAGAACAAGCCAGAATGTACTTGACCACTCAGCCATTTCTATCAGGTGAATAGCGAAAGCCAGCTCCTATGTCAAAAGCTTTTCAGTAAAAACTTCCTACCCAGAACGTCTAAATATTTGAATCAAAGAGATTTTGTCAAGAATATAGAATTGTATCATAGCTACCATGGTGGTGATTGTGGAAAGAAGTGATCTCATGGACAGATAGGATGAAAATCAAGTAAGGCCTTTAAGATAAATATCATTACCAGGAGTGAAAAGGAAGCCAAAGTAGTAATGTTAACAGTAGGGGTGTGTGAAGCGGGCTGTATTCAATTCGAGTTCAGATTCGGCCCGATTTAGGGGACAGTGATTCGATTTGCTGATTCAGATCACTGTCCCAATTTGATTCCAAATCTGAAGTTTCGATTCTGATTTGGAGAATCAGCGATTTGGCCTTAGACACACCATTATGTTTTTTTTACATACCTCAAGGTACCAGGCACAGCTCATGAACACTGAGATGGTGGGGCAGATGGAGCATCCCACAGGAGCATGGGGGGCCCCGCATACGTGGCGGTAGACCCCCTCTCCCATGCTCCCCCAGCTCAGCAATAGGCCACAAGGGGACCCTGGGTACCCCCCTAGACCTAGGAGGCATCAGTCGCCGAGGTGGAGGAGTCCCCTGTACACTTGGTTGCAGACTCAGAAGTGGACCAGAAGTACTTCTGGTCCACTTTCAGGTCCACTGCCAAGTGTGTGAGGGACACCCCCCCGCGCTCCTGTAGGACTCTCCATCCACCCCACTATCTTAGCCTTCATGAGCTGTGCCTGGTACTTTGAAGCATGTAGAAAAAATGTATAAAGCTGTGTTTATGGCCAAATCATTGAATTTCTCTGAATCTTGTCAAATTGAATTGGAGGCTTCCAATTCGATTCAGAGAGATTAATGGGTCTCCTGATTTGATTTGAATTTTGAGATTCAGCTGCCGAATCGAGCCAAATCTCCTCTGAATTGAATCAGTGACCGAAGCTTCGCACACCCCTAGTGTTACTTGAA
>NW_005841881.1:1657098-1659823 GCF_000455745.1 Alligator sinensis | reverse complement strand
TGTAGGGAATTCATTGCAAGTTTCCCAATATTTAGATCTCCTTTTTATCTCATACAGGGATCCGGAAATCCATTGTCTTATTATTGTATTTTCTTCTCTCCATTTCTTTACAAAATGCTCGAATCACAATCTCCTGTTTGGGGTTAAAAATTGATTAACTTCCCTGCTAGGTACTAATGCCTGTGTGAATAGGAAACTATTCAATTCAGATTCAGATTGGGCTGATGTGGATGCCAGCAATTTGATCTGTTGATTCAGATCACTTTTCCAATTTGATTCAGCCAAATCGGCTTCGGAAGATTCGGAAATCAGCTGGCTCATAGTGATAGTGTTGGTGGCACCATCACCAGCAGCCCTGTCCCCCTCCAAAGCATCTCTGACCATAAGGTGGAACTTGTGTGCCACGCAGCGGATGCCCACAAAGTTGGCATCACAGATGGCCTTGACCATATTGGCCCTATTGTTCGTGACCATGAACCCGCGTGTGAGCTCGGCCTGCCTAACAAGCCATCCCTGTACCATGCGGTTCATGGCCACCATGATCTCCCTTGTCGTGTGAGACTCATCCAGCACCTCCGTTTGGAGGAGAGACCACCAACAGCCTGACCGATCATACCCATGCCCTGTGAGGGAGAAGTAGGCGTGATCACCACCTTGGCTGCTCCAGATGTCTGAGGTGAAGTGCAAGGCTACCTGCAGCTCTGCCTTGTGCAGCTTCTCCCTGAAGTACTCCCTGATGCCTCATACAGGGAAGACACCACTGTCTTGCTAAAGGTGGTGCATGCGGGCATTTGTTAAGATGGAACAATGAGCTCAATGAGCTCTGAACCCTGGCCGCTCAACTACGGAGATGGGCTGGCTATCCAGAGCAAGCATCTCCCCAGTGGTATGGGTGATCTTGCTCACCTTGGGAAGGCACCCCCTTCAGTCTGCAGCTTTCCCCCACTGCTCCAGGGTGGCCTGCCTCTGCTTTGTGGGGATGGGGGCTTTGGAGCAATTGGGGGACTTCCCTTTGGGCACACTCACACTGGTGCTAGGCTGAGCAGGAAGAAGGGCAAGGGGGTGCTGCCTCCTGAGAAGCAGCAGCATTGACATGTTTCACCTCGTTGCCCCGGCTGATCTGCTTTCGGCAGTGCTGGCAGATAGCAAAACTGGGACCATCTACCAGCTCAAAATGCTCCCACCCTATGCTACTCACCCACTTCTGGGTTTAGGGTGGGGATTCTGACTTATCCCCATCCTCAGCAGGCTGAGGCATAAGAGCAGGAGGAGCTGCCTCACCTGAGCCACTTGCCTGAACCTCCACAACCTGAACCTCTTCTGAGGTGCTGCTTTCTGGAGAAGGAGACCTGGGTCTAGGGGAACTTTGAGGGGTGTGGAGCACAAACTCTGTTTCCTTCTCAGTCCCCAGAATTGCTTGAGCCAGGGTGCTCAGGTCCCCTGATTCCAGCTCCAGCTCCTCCTCTGGCAGTGGGAGATGACATTGGGGTGGAGGGTACAGTGATTCTGCTGCTGGTGCCTATTTCTGGAGTTAGGGGAAGTAGGTCAGATGCAGGGACCTCCGGTACTGCTCCCACCTCCTTGCTTCCACTGGAAGCAGAAGCCTCATGGCTGCTTGGGAAGAGGATGTGTCTATGTTTTGGGGGGGTGAGAACTTGCAGCTCTAGGTATCCCCCTACCCCCTCTAGACCATCTCCCTCCCCTGCCAAAAGACCTGGCACCTGCTTTTCCAGCATGCTTCATATTAATGTTTCCTGTGCTGGAAAAGATGTGTGTGTTCTTCTTCAATCGGGTCTTGGTCTAAATCCAAATGTGTAGCGGGCTGTCAGTGACTAGTTCTTTTCTTCTTGAGTGCTGTGTGATTTTTTTCCTCTGTAGGACTGTGGTCTGATTGATTACTGATGTGTGTGTGTGTGTGTGTGTGTGTGTGTGTGTGGTATGTTATGTTACTATTGTGTTCTTCTTCGAGCTAGTCTGAATCTGAATGTGTGGCTGGCTGACTAGTTCTTTTCTTTTTCTGTGTTGTCTTTAGTCTGTATGTAAACTATTAAAACTAACTATAACTAATTATATTAATAACTAATTCATAGATTCATACATTCATAGATGTTAGGGTTGGAAGGGACCTCAATAGAACATCAAGTCCGACCCCCTGCATAGGCAGGAAGCAGTGCTGGGTCTAGATGACCCCAGCTAGATGCATATCCAACCTCCTCTTGAAGACCCCCAGGGTAGGGGAGAGCACCACCTCCTTTGGGAGCCCGTTCCAGACCTTGGCCACTCAAACTGTGAAGAAGTTCTTCCTAATGTCCAGTCTAAATCTTCTCTCTGCTAGCTTGTGGCCATTATTTTTCGTAACCCCCGGTGGCGCCTTGGTGAATAAAAACTCACCAATTCCCTTCTGTGCCCCCATGATGAACTTATAGGCAGCCACATGGTCGCCTCTCAACCTTCTCTAGCGGAGGCTGAAAAGGTCCAGGTTCTCTAGTCTCTCCTCATAGGGCTTGGCTTGCAAGCCCTTAACCATACAAGTGGCCCTTCTCTGGACCCTCTCCAGGTTATCCGCATCCCTCCTGAAGTGTGGTGCCCAGAATTGCACGCAGTACTCCAACTGCGATCTGACCAGCGCCCGAACAGAGTACACTTCACTCTCTCGTCCAAGTCGCTGATGAAGACATTGAAGAGTATTGGTCCAAGGACCGAGCCCTGCGGGACCCCACTGTCC
>NW_005841881.1:1650006-1656143 GCF_000455745.1 Alligator sinensis | reverse complement strand
TAGGCTGCCCTGGATTTCTCTGGTCAGCCAAGGAAGCCTCCTGGCCCCTTTCCCTCTTTTTCCTCGCATCAGGATCGTCTCCCTTTGTGCCTGAAGGATCATTTCCTTAAGGCACAGCCACACTTCTTGGGCTCCTATCACTTCAAAACTTCTACTCTGCCGTGCATCCTTGACTAATCACCTGAGTTCATTGAAATCTGCTTTCCTAAAGTCTAGCACTTTCACCCTACTAGTTACCTTACCCACTCAACGTCTTATGAAGAATTATATTATTAGGTGATCACTGTCCCCCAGATGGCCACCGATCTGTAGGTCCCCTACCGTATCATCCCCCCGTTGCAAATACCAGGTCCAGTAAGGCATTCCCCCTAGTGGGACCATGTACCTCCTGTGTCAGGTGGAGGTCCTGTACACAGGATAGGAACTTGCATGAACGGTGGGACTTTGCCGTCTGTGTCTCCCAGCAGATGTCTGGGTAGTTTACTACAGCATAATAGGAGTGCCTGCTGGCTAGCCCCATCTGAAGCACCCAGTCAGCCCCTCCACAGCATGTTGAGTCATGGAGAGGAGCCTACCCCATCTGAGGCAGATCTCAGAGACCATAAAAGCTAAGGAGGTGGTAGTCATGGGGGACCTAAACATTTTAATGCCTCAGGAGCCCAGGATCTAGTTCTTCCCCTTGGTGTGGGTCCCCTGAGGGAGCTAAACTAATTTACTCCATAGCAGGCTAGTACTTGTAAATACTATGCTGCTGCAAAGTAAAAAACTCTGCAGCAGTGCACATGTAGATGCTGGATGGACTGGCTCAGAAATAAGGGTGCTTCAGTGCAGGGACTGCCTGCTGGCTAGCCCCATCTGAAGCACCCAGCCAGCCCCTCCACAGTATGTTGAGTCATGGAGAGGAGCCCTGGAATCTGCTGGAGCTCTTCTACCCCATCTCAGCTTGCTGCAATCCCAGGAGCACATGCAGATGCATGCCTGGCAGCAATAAGCTCTGGAGGTTATTGCGTGCATTAATAGGCACATTTAGATGTACACACTGATACAGACAGGATACGAAATGCAATGGGTCAGATATTTTATTTGTATTATATTAGCACAATGAGATTGGAGTCATACTGTACTAGATTCTGTACAGACATTTAATAGGAGACAATTACTATACATATAACCTACTGTCTAAACAAATAAGATAGACAAGGGGTGAAAGGGAAAGGAATGTATTGCAAACTGAACTAGTTTGCCAAGGTCACATATCAGATCATTGCAAGAGCCTAAGAAGAACCACAATCTCCTGACTTTTAGGCTGATATGCTATCCATTAGACCATCCAGTGCTCAATCTGGAAATGTAATCTTTTTGTTCCTAGGAAATATAAGCAATCATGATAAATCAGATAAATCTGAATACAAATGGGGATTGCCTTCTGGTAGTGTTGGGTTGAATCTTATTTAGGCAACCATTTTGAGTTGAATTTTGTTAATTCACATAGGATTATGAGGACAAAGGAATTGCTATCATGGACAAGACCCATGACCCAACTACTTCCATATCCTGTCTCCAAAGCAATCAACAATTGTTGCATTAAAAGAAATATATTAAAAAATTCCCCACTAGGCTGATGTTGGGAAATGTGCCCTTCATAAAGTTAAGACTTTAGTAATTCCCAATAGAGGCTGGCTTAAGCCATGGCATATGATATTTTAGATCACTTCCAAACTTTTTCTTTTAATATTAACTCTTATAACTTAACTATTATTTCCTATGCCCTCATTCTTACTGCCTTGCTTTGAACCACTATAATTCTGCAATATCCTTTTCCAAATGGAGTAACTAGTACATACTTTTCTAGATGATAGTTTATCACTGATTTGCATAAAGTCAGTATGATGTTTTTCATGTTGTTTTCTAGCCTACTTTTTATGTATCTCAACATCTTGCTTGATTTTTAATACTGCAGGTGGTCTTCCATTGCCATGCCAAGGTTCCTTTATACTTTATGGATAATTAAAATTGTATCTTCCAATACCTTGCATTTATTAACATTACATTTCATTTAACACCCTAAGATGTTCACCTCATTTGCTGAGGTCCTGCCAAAAATCCATCCAGCCTTCTCTCGATTTGGCTAATCTAAATAACTTTGTAATCTGAAAATTTTGCTGCCTGACTACTACTTTCCAGGTTCTTAATGGATGTATTAACTCTGGCCCTGACCTCAAAAGATCTTTACTTTAGGCTTGAAGGCTTTTTGACTAACCTCTTTTTATTGAAATATCTCCCTCTAAATTTTAGTTTCACTATATCACTGTGTTCACATTCTCTTAATCTGACCTTCCCTATAATTAGTGTACTATAATGGTTCAGTGAATACCAGTCTAACCCGATGAATACTAGCTTACAGTAGTTATATAATGATTGTAGCTAAATTCTCTGCTGGCTTAGCTCCATGTAAGTCACCTCTTCTTCCTAAAGAAGTCTGTGTACTGCTGTTGGCACAGACTTCTTATCAGTTTCCACCACCAGGCTGGCTGTCCTTCAGCTGTAGTGTAAAGGTCTTTTAGATATTTCAAGATGAAAGATGTTATGAAAATGAAAATGGCAACAATAGAAAGATCATTAAGACACACACAACAAATAACAGGATAATTTTTTAGACAGTATTATTAAGTAAATAAAATAATAATCCCAAAAGGGATTGAGCCTGAATTCAGGAAGCCAAAGAGAAAGGTCACAGTGACATGACATGGTAAATCAAGGACCATTGAGGATATGGTGAGCTACTTCAGCAAGATTTTCTAGTAAGTGATTTTTTTTTTCCTTTCTGCAAAAATTGTAGTTCATTTTACACATACTCACTACTGACTAAATGACTAAATAAATAGAGGTTTCCTCCTAATGTCATGTGTCCTTTAGAAAGAATCATTTGGGAATTTTTCTCCTATCTTTTACAAAGTATGTTAGGAAAGATCTTAACTTTTAAGTGCCTGGCATCAGAGGGTGTCTGTATCACAGTGGTAAAATCTGAGTCTCACCACTGAGTCTATAATCCCTTCCCACTCCCAACAATTCGGTAATGAAGAGTCTGTGGTGGTACCCCAAACTGAAGCAGCTGAAAACTCCAGAAATCTAGGTCTGAGTGTAGTGTCAGGGAAACCCCAGTGCATTCTTAGCACCTCATTTCTGAGCTTGGTAGACACAGAGCTTGAGGTGAGGCTTATTGGGTCAACAATAATGCTGATCCCTCCCTACCTTTATGTAGGTATATACCAGTGTAAGCAACAACCCTTTGTTAAGTGCTTAGATGCTCTATATTGTGCATCCAGGGCACAGAGAGACTTAGGTGTGTTGAAATGGAATCCAAAATAGCCAGTAAGATCAAGAATGAAAAAATAGGAAATGGCAGAAACTTTAAGCCACATTAATGTTGATGAGTAAACATTTATTTGAAGAATATTGATTATTTATTTTCAATGGATAGATTTGTCTAGGGGATTTTTAGGGGATTTTTCTTGTTTTTTAAATGTATATCCATTCTCAACTTCCTTGTACAATGGGATAAATGTAGATTGCTGCCTGGCCTGACTAGATCTTTCCTACACTATTGAACCCTGCACAGAAGTGTGGCAAAGGAGTACAGCAGCTACTGTTCCACAATAGTAGCTGCAGTAGCAGTACTGCCATCCAGAATGAGGGCATAAGCAAGATACACTTCTTCCTTCCAAAATGACCAGTAGATCTGGCCTAGGTAAAACGTAGATCGTTGCATACTCACTTGACTGAGCTGCCTTCACAATATGTATTTCACAGGAGACCCAGGAGGAAGTCAATGCAATTTTACTGCACCTTCACTTTATATGCAGTTCAGGGTTTTACCATACCTGGCACAATCCATTGCCCATATTCAGGCTTTTTAATTTAATATCATATTAATGAATCTGTATTAAATCCATCTGTTTTGCATAGTAGTTAGATGCAACATATATTCATTGAAGGTGGAAATCTATTTCCCTTTGTACATCTAAACAACAACTTCCTAGCTGTATATTTGGGGGTGTTTGGCTCTGGACATTACTCATGCCCAGACTGGATTTGAACCTCCATCTTCCTGATTTCCTGGAATAGTACTGTAGACAGATATTCACCAGTGGTCCTTTTGTAGATAAAATCCTAAGTGATCCCAGGATAGCAGTTACATCACAAATATATATTACACTTGTCCATCAGGCTCTGTAAGCAACAGGGCATGGTGGACTAACCCAAAACACATATATAAACATCATGGCAGGAAACTACTACGGGCATGGAAAGTGAAGTATAGATATATGTATGGGAAGTGTAGACACAGCTAAGTCAAGCTGAGTATGTCTAATGTGTGCTATGAAATGAAGGCGCTTTTCACAGTGATTTTCTTTGAACTATTCTCCAACATGTTCTTCATAGACTGGTTTTACTAATGCATACAATGAATCTTTTAGCCCTAACCGAGGCTCATAGAAATTTTATTTTCTATAGTATAATCTCCACAAATCTGCTGCATAGTGTAGTGTCAAGTCCTGGGGGATACAAGAAAACCAAATTTCCGAAACAGCATATAAGAATATAACTGATGTGCTTAATGGATATAAGAAACAAAGAGAGAACTGTATAGAAGGAACTGACACATGGTAAATATCAGCTTAGGCGCCACCAGCTGCCATCTATGAAAACAATCCCGAGCTACAGGTTGTAAAATCAATAAAGAAAAACACAGCAAAAACAATCACCAGGAGAACTAGAATCCCTTAGCTTTGAATGAAGACTTTCTCTGATGTGCGTGACACAAAGTCTATTCAAAAAGCACATTTCACATCAGAATAGCTTTAAACATTGAAGAAATCAAGGTCATTTTTTAATGAGGGAAAATATTTTACACTACTATCACCTGGAGCAATCCTATAATGAGGAACATGGCTCATCTCTTGCTGGAACGTAAATCCTGCTCTAAACAGATCTCCTGTATTCACACATGGAAAATTGTGTCCCATTCTTAGCACATCATTTCAGAAAGATATTAAAAAATTGGAAGGAACTCAAAAAATAACTACAAAAATAATCCTAAAGCTGAAATATTCAGAGGGATGGAACAACTGACTTAAGACAAAAGCTTTAAAAAAATCACTTATACCTCAAACCAACACATCTGTCTGCTGGCATTATTGATGCTTGAGTGTAAATCCCACAAATTTAATAACTCAAAAGCAAGAATAAACATACTAGTACCCAGATATGATATGACACTGCAAAATGTTGAACCTGCTTGTGCACCAGAGCACATTCTCTTGTACTTCTGAAAATATAACTACCTACAATGAACGAATCAGATCTCTCTAAATTAGGGGTGGCTGAGCCTCAGCATGGAAGTCATAAATGGCACATAGATTCATAGATTCATAGATGTTAGGGTCGGAAGAGACCTCAATAGATCATTGAGTCCAACCCCCTGCATAAACAGGAAAAAGTGCTGGGTCTAGATGACCCCAGCTAGATGGTTATCTAACCTCCTCTTGAAGACCTTCAGGGTAGGGGAGAGGACCACCTCCCTTGGGAGCCCGTTCCAGACCTTCGCCACTCAAACTGTGAAGAAGTTCCTCCTAATGTCCAATCTAAATCTGCTCTCTGCTAGCTTGTGGCCATTATTTCTTGTAACCCCCGGGGGCGCCTTGGTGAATAAAGACTCACCAATTCCCTTCTGTGCCCCCATGATGAACTTATAGGCAGCCACAAGGTCGCCTCTCAACCTTCTCTTGCGGAGGCTGAATAGGTCCTGGTTCTCTAGCCTCCTCTCGTAGGGCTTGGTCTGCAAGCCCTTAACTATATGAGTGGTCCTTCTCTGGACTCTCTCCAGGTTATCCGCATCCCTCTTGAAGTGCGGTGCCCAGAATTGCACGCAGTACTCCAACTGCGGTCTGACCAGCACCTGATAGAGGGGGAGTATCACCTGCTTGGATCTATTTGTCATGCATCTGCTGATGCACGATAAAGTGCCATTGGCTTTTCTGATGGCTTCGTCACACTGCCGACTCATGTTCATCTTGGAGTCCACTAGGACTCCTAGGTCCCTTTCCACTTCCGTGCCACCCAGCAGGTCATTCCCT
>NW_005841881.1:1648973-1649270 GCF_000455745.1 Alligator sinensis | reverse complement strand
CCCTCGGATGGAGCTCATCCGGGCCTGCCAACTTAAAGGCATCCTTTAAAGGCACTCTTCCAAGTGACTCTGCACCATCTCATGGTCTACCCATGGCAGTCTGGTGCCTAGCTGCTGCCTCTCTACAATCACGGTGAGAGCCTTGTCTTGCCCCTCACTTAGGAACACTGAGGCAAAGAACTAGTTGAGGAGTTCAGCCTTGTCCCCCCTGTCCATCACCAATTGTTTCTGCCCATTTAGCAGGGGTCCTATTCCTCCCTGGGCCTTCCTTTTACTCCCTATATATCTAAAAAACAA
>NW_005841881.1:1627872-1647922 GCF_000455745.1 Alligator sinensis | reverse complement strand
CAGGTTCCCAATGTTCTCTTTCTTCAGGCTGGGCTGTCCTTGTGGGTGCCACGTGGTTTGGTGGTCCACAGCTTCCCCCGCCCTCATCTTCCCCTCCCCCGGCGAGCCTAGTTTAAACCCTACCGGAGGAGATCCTCCAACCTAGAAGAAAACACATGCTTACCTTTGGGGGACAGGTGAAGCCCATCCCAAATGAGCATATCCCTCATCGCGGTGTGTGGGTCGTTGTCCAGGAAGCCGAAGCCTGCCTCGAGACACCACTGCCGAAGCCGCCAGTTGGTCTCTCAGATGCAGTTCTCATGCCGTCTTCCGCGTCCTTTCACTGGTAGGATGCAACTGCTTTGTTTGATACATGGCAGAACTGGCAGGAAACAGGGACAACAGTGAAAGATAGGGCGGGGAAGGGGGACCAGAGCAGCAGATCAGACCGTGGTAGGGTAGGGAAGTGGCATTTAGGGAGGAGGCAAGGCTTACCTTGTGGGATGGCTTCCAAAAAATTTGGCCCTCACTGCTATAAATCATACTCATATGTAAAACCTTAATTACTACCATGGCAAGGAAAGGTTTTTTGGGGTGTGCATGTGTGTGTATAAGATAGAGAGTGGATATTCTTTGAGCCACAAAGCACCCTTCTCCAGTATGTTCTTTTTTCCCGTTATTTAGCTTAGACTACTTAGTGTCTGTTTTTTTTCCCAGACCCAAAGAAGAGTAATTTGTGCTAAAATCTTGTCCAACATCTCTTCCAACTCTGTAGGTTGTCCAATAAAAAGTAACACAAAAAAATGTTTCTTTTCCTACATTTCGTAGACTGTTGTGGCTACAACACCATGGTTAAGTTAGTTTTCAATGCCAGAACTTCAGCTATCAGCTTAATTTCAGTGACCTAAATGTATCACTAATTTACAAAGTCTGAAGATCCAGTTCATATTCTTTATAGAAATATGTATGTCACTAAAGTCTACAATATGTTATTTCTATTGGATATATAAGCAAGTATGAAGTCAGATATAAGGCTGCCTACTTGAGAATGGCATAGAGGAACTTGCTGTGTTCTCTGATCCCTGATATAGTAAATAATATAGTGGGAGGTGTTATTGTATGGGTGCATCTACACACACTGATTTAGGATGCTTTAGCCAATTTTAAGGCACATTAAGGGCATGGGTCTACACGTGCATGACCTTAATGTGCCTTAAAATGGCAATTTTAAGATATTTGCTCTTAAATTTGATATCTGCAAAAGCAGGTATCAAATTGATGTGCCAATAGCTAAAGTGCCTTAACACATGTGTAGACATGCTAAGGCGCAGCAATGCTGTGTATGTTAACTGACTTGGGACTAATGTCCCAAGTCATTCCGCATACCACGTTAATGCGCCTTAGCCTGTGCATGTGTAGACGTGCACCTATATTGCCTTAATATGCATTAGGCAAATGAACATTAAGCTTAGGTGCACATAAAAGCACTTGTAGACATGCCCTATGTGTATGTGCATGGTTTTGTGCATACTGCAACGAAGCAGGTGTGGTAATCATTCTGGAAATAAAAACAAAAACAAAAACAAAGAAGCCTACTTCCTTTGCAACAAATTATTAATATTTAGGCTTTGCCAGGATTCTCTTAGTGCCAGTGTTTCAGGTTCCAAGGTTGATAGAGCCTATTAGCCTCAGATCTGTTTTTACAAATGGTTTCCACTGCATGGTTATCAAATTTATTCCATAGGTCAAGAAACTTAACCTAATAGAATTGATCACAGGATTTTCACCAAAGCTGTGGTTCTGCATCATCCCACAGAAAAAACAAGTGTCTCAGTTTTCTGCCATGGGAAGGTTTTCTCTTCATACAAGTGAGCAACAAAAAGAAATTTGGAACCATGAAAGTTACTGTAAATGGAATTGTCATCATCCTCTTGTCACCTCTGCTTACTAACAGAGCAGGTCAAGTAATGGAAAAACATATGTACAAAAAAAAGGTAAAAAATAGACCAAACCTTACAGTCAATAGAATGTTATTTAGCCATCAATGGACCTAGTAAGGTAAGAAAGAATTATTCATTTTAATTATACTAAGAAAATTCACAGGTAATATTATTTATTAGAAAGTTACTAACCAACTGTACTTACAGACTTCAGAATACTTTGAGGCATGTGCTCCTCATAATCTTGATCTGTTAAATTGAAAATACTCTGTCTCAGGGGAAAGAATGAGAATGGAGAATAGGAAATATGGGCTTAGTTTCCAATGCTGTCACTGACCTGCTGGGTGAACATTGGCAAATCACTTCTCCCTCTGCTTCAGTTTCCCCAGCTGGAAAATGGGGGTATGACTGAACTTCTTTGTGAGGGAATTTGAGATCTATTGATGAAATTTCTATGCAAGTGTATTGTCATCATAAGTAGGGGTTGTAGGCAGGTGTAAGGGTTTGTTCCTCTAGAATAGCTAACAAGGCTAGGGACCTGAGCTATTCAAGCAGAAATAGAGAACAAAAAAAACAAAAAACAGTTGTTCAATTTGGTAGAGAGACATTTGAAGTAGACAGGAAAAAAGTTGATTTGTTTGTGATTTTTGTTTTCATGTCTGCATTTAATGAATATATATGCAGAGTTCATAGACCCAAAGGTATTCATTCTATGGATTTATGATGTAGTAATTGGTGTCGGGATTTTATTCATAAAGGAAATCTATAATTATTATTTTGATTACTGTTTAGAATTAAATCTATATAAATTATACAAGTATCTTGTTCTGCTAAATATTTGTTTTTTTAAGCTTATTCACTATTCTATATTTAGCTGCTCCTCATTCAATAATACAATAAGATTGAAAGTGACAGCTACACCAACACAGTGAAGATTACCTTACCAGTAGTTTCAACAAGAAAGCATGGTGGTAGAGAACTCCAGAGCTTTTACTGACTTTGGGGATTGGAGTAGAGTGTGTGTTTAACATATTAGGAAAGCAAACAAGGCAAATGAAACTATTTTCTTGGTTCATTCACCTGCAAACTTTCAGATGAGAAGTGTTTTGGTGAGAATATCAGGTAAATATTTGGGGATTTACACATCTTTGTGTAAGCTAAATCTGAGGATGACCTATGAATGAGATTATAGCACCCAGACTATCAACTGAAGTTTATTTGAGGTCCCTGTCATCTTTACCTAGAACCAGACTATCAACATCATTATCATTAAATTATATTGTTTTGCTATAGCTACAGAGTTAATGACATTTTTACAGAGGACAGCTAAGGATAGAGAATGATTTTCTTCATCATATAGTATGTAAACTTCCAAGCTAAATTGTCAAATTGTGCGGTCAACATTGAACCCAATAACCAGACTCTTAGGAAATGACATCTACATTCCTTAACCAACTATAAGCCTTATAATCACATAAGGCCCTAATATAATTCAGCCCAGATAAAACCAATTCAGCCCTAATATAAATGGACAAAATTCATTTGAAGACAAGGGCAGATTCTCTTGCATTAACATTAATTTTACACTCATGTAATTCCAATGGAGCTAATCTGATTTGCTTCAACAAGGATTCAGGCTTGCTGAATCTGGCTTGTTGTTCTACTAATAACATATGAGCCAAGTACAGACATTAGATTTTTATCCGTATAAGTGATCAGAAACTGATTTATACCAGTAACTAGTTTTATGCCACTATAAAAAATTGGGCATTTGTGGCATGACAAAGTACTACTGATTTCTATTTGCTCAGCATTTGGGCCACCATAAAAAACATTAAAAAGGCTCAAAGGCGATGTCTGTTTGCAGCCTAAGCCTCACTTATGGGTCTGCTGAGACAATCTAACTCTGTATTTGAAAAAAAAGCTGTCTCATTTTTTCTTTACTTTTTTTGGATATGTTGGGCTGCTCTTGCAGATGATCTGGGTGCTACAGCTGATGAAGAATCTGGCAGCCTGCTTTCTGATATGGGTGGTTCACCAGGAGTACATTACTCCAGTACTCCAGTCTGCACAGACTCTCAGTACATTTACAACTGCAATTCAAGGTACTGGTTTTGACTTAGAAGGCCCTAACTGCTGTGGGTACTTAGGGATCTCCTCCATTTATGTCCCACCTTGATCCCTAACATCAGACAAGAACAATCTCTTGCAAATACCACCTGTGCGCCAAGCTTGTTTGGAAAAAGCATACAGGATATCATTCTTGGTAGAAGTTTTTCTGCTCTGGAACTCTCTCCTCCTTGTAGATCAAAAATTCTCAGGTCAGCTCGCGGAGACAATTAAGTCAAAGGATGTGGTCATCATGGGTGAGCCCTGCAGACATCTGCTGGGAAGAGCAGTCAGCCAGGTCTGACTGCTAACGTAGGTTCCTAGCTGTGTTACAGGACCTCCATCTAACCCAGGAGGTGCACAGTCCCACCAGAGGAAATGCTTTGCTAGACCTGGTCCTGGCCACAAGCAATGACCTGGTGAGGGGACTGTGGGTGCTCAACCACCTGGGCGATGGCGATCATTGCCTACTGGAATTCACCATCCAGTGCAGGGTGGCAAAGGCCTGCAGCAAGACAGCAGCCTTGGACTTCAGGAGGATGGATTTCATTGAGCTAAGGAGACTAGCTGGGGAGGCATTGAGGTCCTGGAGGGATGGGGAGTTGGGAGTCCAAGATGCGTGGTCATTCCTAGTTTCATAGTTTCATAGTTGGTAGGGTCAGAAGGGACCTGAGCAGATCATCAAGTCCGACCCCCTGCCATGGCAGGAAAGAGTACAGGGGTCAAACAACACTGGTGAGGTGTTCATCCAGCGTCCTTCTAAAGACCCCCAGGGTAGAAGCCAGCACCACTTCTCTTGGAAGCTGGTTCCAGATCCTAGCCGTCCTGACAGTGAAGTAGCGCCTCCTGATATCTAGCCTGAATCTACCCTCTGCCAGCTTGTGACCATTATTTCTTGTCACTCCTGGTAGTGCTCGGGGGAACAGGGACTCCCCCAATGCCTGCTCCCCCCTGACTAGTTTGTAAATGGCCACTATATCCCCCCCTCAACCTTCTCTTGTGGAGGCTGAACAGGTTCAGGTCCCTTAGCCTCTCCTCATAGGGCCTGCCCTACTGACCCCTGATCATGCAAGTGGCCCTCCTCTGGACCCTCTGCATGTTGTACACATCCCTCCTGTCCCTCCTGAAGTGCAGTGCTCAGAACTGGATGCAGTACTCCAACTGTGGCCTGACCAGTGTCGCATAGAGGGGGAGGATCACCTCCTTGGACCTGCTTGAGATGAGTCTATGGATGCATGACAAGGTGCAGTTAGCCTTCCTGACCGCGTCCCAACACTGTCGGCCCATGTTCATTTTGGCATCAATAATGACCCCAAGATCCTTTTCTGCCTCTGCACTGGCAAGAAGGGAGTTCCTCAGCCTCTAGGTCTGCTGCTGGTTCTTTCCCCCCAGGTGCAGCACCTTGCACTTGTCACTGTTGAAACTCATCCTGTTCTCATCCGCCCACCCCTGTAACCTGTCCAGATCTGATTGCAGCCTATTTCTCCCTTCTAGCATGCCCACTTCTCCCCACATTTAGTGTCATCTGCGAATTTGAACAGGGTGCTTTTTACCCCTTCATCCAAGTCGCTGATGAAGATGTTGAACAGTGCAGGCCCGAGGACTGAGCCCTGAGGAACCTCACTGCCCACATCCCTCCAGGTTGTATAAGACCCGTCAACCACCATTCTCTGGGTGCGACCCTTCAGCCACTTAGTGGCCCATCTGACTGTGTAGGTATTGACACCACAGTCTCCTAGTTTTTAATGAGAATGGGGTGAGAGATAGTGTCGAAGGCCTTCCTAAAGTCCAGAAAGACTGTCCACCGTGACACCTGCATCTGAGGATTTTGTGACCTGGTCATAGAATGCCACCAGGGTGGTCTGACAGTACCTGCCTCTAAAGAACCTGTGTTGGTTGTCCCTAAGCATTATCTCCCCTGCTGGGTCCTCGGGGACATGCGACAGGATAATTCTCTCAAAAAGCTTCCCCAGGACCGAGGTAAGACTAACTGGCCTATAGTTTCCTGGGTCCTCCTTCCTCCCTTTTTTGAAAATGGGAACTACGTTGGCCCTTTTCCAGTCCTCTGGCACCACACCAGAGCAGCATGAGTGCTCGTGAAGCTGTGCCGGGCTAACCCTAACCCTAACCCTAACAATGACCTCTGCTATTTCCCTCAGCACTCTGGGGTGGAGATCATCAGGACCTGATGATTTAAATACATCCAGTCCCTCCAGAACTTCCCTGACTAGGTCCTCTCTGACCCTAGGCCTGGTTGTGCCTCCCCTGGGGCCTACGGGGGTTCCGGGGTGGGGGGGGGGTGACCTGGTTCCTGCTCAGAAAAATGGAAGCAACTTCTGGTGGGACTGGACGTGTTCAAGTCAGCAGGTCCTGACTATCTCCACCCCAGAGTGCTGGGGGAATTAGCAGAGGTCATTGCGGGACCCCTGGCACAGCTTTACAAGCTCTTGTGGTGCTCTGGCAAGGTGCCAGAGGACTGGAAAAGGGCCAATGTGGTCCCCATTTTCAAAAAAGGGAGGAAGGAGGACCCAAGAAATTATAGGCCTGTCAGTTTTACCTCGGTCCTGGGGAAGCTCTTTGAGAAAATTATCTAGGTGCACATCTGTGAGGGGTAAGCAGGGGACTGTATGCTTAGAGGCAACCAACATAGGTTCATTAGCGGCAGGTCCTGTTAGACCAACCTGGTGGCTTTCTATGACCTGGTCACAAGATCCTTGGACACAGGTGTCGCAGTGGATGTAGTCTTTCTGGACTTTAGGAAGGCCTTCGACACTGTCTCTCACCCCATTCTCGTTAAAAAATTAGGAGATTGTCATGTCAATGCCTACACAGTCAAATTGGCCACCAATTGGCTGGAGGGCCACACCCAGAAAGTGATGGTGGATGGGTCATTTTTGACCTGGAGGGATGTGGGCAGTGGGGTTCCCCAGGGCTCGGTTCTTGGGCCCGCACTGTTCAACATCTTTATCAGCGACTTGGATGAGGGGGTGAAAAGCACCTCGTTCAAATTCATGGATGACACTAAGATGTGAGGAGAAGTGGACATGCTAGAAGGTAGGGACAGGCTGCAATTGGATCTGGACAGGTTACAGGGGTGGGCAGATGAGAACAAGATGGGATTCAATACTGACAAGTGCAAGGTACTGCACCTAGGGAGACAGAACCAGCAGCATACCTACAGGCTGGGGAACTCCCTTCTCATCAGCACAGAGGCAGAAAAGGATCTTGGAATCATTTTAAACTCCAAGATGAACATGGGCCGCCAATGTGGGGATGCAGTCAGGAAGGCTAACCGCACCTTGTCATGCATCCACAGATACTTCATGAGCAGGTTCAAGGAGGTGATCCTCCCCCTCTATTTGACATTGGTCAGGCCGCAGTTGGAGTGCTGCATCCAGTTTTCGGCGCTGCACTTCAGGAGGAATGTGGACAACATCAAGAGGGTCCAGAGGAGGGCCACTCGCATTATCAGGGGGCAGCAGGGCAGGCCCTATGAGGAGAGGCTATGAGATCTGAACCTGTTCAGCCTCCACAGAAGAAGGCTGAGAGAAGATTTGGTGGCTGTCTATACACTGGCCAAGGGAGACCAGCAGGCAATGGGAGAATCTCTGTTCTCCTGAGCACTACTGGGAGTAACAAGGAATAACAGCCATAAGTTGACGGAGAGTAGATTCAAGCTAGATATCAGGAGGAGCTACTTCACAGTCAGGGAAGCTAGGATCTGGAACCAACTTCCAAGAAAAGTGGTGCTTGCTCCTACCCTGGGGGTCTTTAAAAGGGGGCTAAATAGACACCTTGCTAGGGTTGTTTGACCACAGCGTTCTTTCCTGCCATGGCAGGGGGTCGGACTTAATGATCTGCTCAGGTCCCTTCTGACCCTACCAACTATGAAACCTCCACAGCCTAAGTCTGGATATCTTCCAGAAGCACTGCAAGACTTTTATTTGGGCAGACATTTGGCAGGCAAGGTTATATCCATGGATTGTTTGGGGAGTTTTTGTTATATATCTTATTTAATATTTTATCTGCTTTAGAAGTTGTTTTGCTTTTTCACTGCTAGCTGCCCAGAGCCTTTTTTGGGGGTAAGGGGGATATAGAAATTTACAAAATAAATACTTTTAATGTATTTAATTTATTTACTTAATTTACTTTTAAAAAATTAGGTTAGCAAAGTAATAACAGAAATATATTGTGCTTTTATAGTGCTGTCTATATCAGAAGCTCATAACATTTGATAAATGTTTAAATCTAAGCTTCAGAACACCCCTATGAGAATAGTGAGTATTTTTATGCCCTTTTTATTTTAAAGAAGAAGAGAGACTGGGGAGTAGAAATGTTTGTTAAAAGATTTTCCCCACACCTCACAGAAATCTCCAAAGTCCCAGTCCCTATGATTTAAGCATTTAACTGTGCTGTCCCATATATTGTGAAACTCTGCAGAAATTCTGCACTCTGATGTGAATCATCTGTGAAATTCAGGTATCTGGCAGTGCTCCTTCAGTTTGTTTCTACCTTGATTCAATGGACACATTTAGGAGCTAAGTATAGATTTCCAGTTTTCTGACTAGTCAAAACCTATCTAGTCTGTAAAATATTCAGTCCATTATTTTATTAAATACTTTCCCCTGACATTTTCCAAACAAAACTTTAAATATTTGGTTAATATTTACCTAACAGCCTACAGACTGAGGACCCTATTGTCCATTATGACTAATCTTGAATTTTCTAGTTCATCCCATTGGCTGATGTCAATTTGTTGACTCTAAGTGACAATCAGGGATCTGGGTTTTCCATTTCCTGTGGAAAAATTCAGATTTTCTCTTTTAAAGAGAAAAACCTTGGAAACTCTGGGTTTCCCTTTGAAGTCTGGCAGAATTCCTGGGGTGGGAGGAGGGCAGGGGGAGCAGGAGGAGGAGGTCAATCAGAGACTGGGGATGCCACATGCATGTGCGCGCACACACATGCATGTGGCTGGCAACAGAGCCAGGCAGCATGGTGGAGAGCAGTTCCTGCAGTTCTCTGCACATAAATATATGAGGAAGGCAGAGTCAACATGTGGGAGTGCGGGGGGAGGGGCATAGGCAATGTGTAGTGGGGCACTTTGGGGGGCACAACTTGTGGGCATATTGAGGAGGCAGCAGCAGCTTGTTCTGAGCCTGCACAGTGAAGGTGGGAGTGGGGCAGTGTGGATCTCCACTGCTGCGTGCAGTTATGAGAAGGGTTTGGGCCCATAGGCAATGCACTGGAGAGGCATGGGGGGCACATGCCTCCCCAAATTGCTGTGCCCACAGTGGGGCATGGGGCTGTAGCCTGGCCAGACCAGCACTAGGTAGGAGTTGCCTCCATGGCCCACCAGGTGGGACATGGTGCAGGACAGTGGAGTAGGGCTGGGTGGCTTGGTGCCATCACCAGTACCACCACATCACCTATGGTGATGCCTATGCCTACACATGCCCTGCCCCACACACACACCCTTCCCCACACACTGGGGCCTGGGGGCAGGGGACAGGTGGTCAGGAGAGAAGGGCTCATGAGGGGATGGGGGGCTTTGGGGCAAGACTGAGGGGTAGCAGCAGGTCTGGGGGGGGGGTGTTGGTTGGAAGAGAGCGGCCATAGCATGGGTAGGAGCAGGGAACTGATGTAACAGGGCTGCCCGGTGTCATAAAGCAGTGTGGGGACAGCTACAACCGGATTTGTGTTCTGTTGAGCAAGTGGGACAGGGGGAGCTCTGATTTTCCATGATAAAAAAACAAAATCAAATGCCAAAATATAAAGGTATTTAGAATTTATTTTATTGTCGCTGAGGCACTGGTAAGCTTCCAATTTTTTTAAAATTGTAAATATATCAATAAAACATTCTGTTTAACTGATTCCTATATATAAAGTGGCATTTCATTTTAACCATGGAAAATGCAGATTTGGAGTTTTTTAATCAGAGAATTTTTTATTTTTTATGAAAGAATTTTTTACTTTTAACAGAAAAAAAACCAGGATCCCTGGTGAGGTATAAATCTGTCATTTGTGTCCCTGTTAGAAATAATATTTTTCATCTTTTAAAACAATGATTTCACATCACACATTTTCTAGGTGATTATCCCATCACCTGCTAATTATTTTAAAAAGTCTAGAAATAAATAAGATTAATAAAATAAGGAAAAAAAGAAATGTTGTTTTCAGAACTAGATATTCACAATTAAGCAACAGGCTAAGTATTTGGTGGATAGATGGTCGAATGCGTCAAAAATTTTCAGTTCCTAAATAAGTTTTGAAGTTCCATTATATCCTAACACGTCATACATGTGAAGTATTCGAAAGCTTCTAAGTCATTCAAGTTCTTCTGAAAATTCTACTTGAGTTGTATTACAGTATATATATTTGGTTAAGTAAAGCATTAAGATACAGAATTTATCTGCATTTTCCTGGATTGTCAGTAAATTATAGGGCCTAAAATATTTAATTCCAAAGAGTACAAAAAACATTTAAATTAAAAAAAAAAAAAATTAAGCCAGAGAATACAAATAAAATGAAAGATCCAAATGAAACATAGAACCATAACAATATTTACAGCTGAAGTTGAAATTCCATCCTTCCCAGCCCTGTCTTAGTGAGCTGGCCTTTCCAAGTATCACTCATTGGGAATTCTTTGAAGTCTCTCAGTATTGTGTTTAAAGGCCTTTTCAATGTGTTTCACTCAGACATGTAAAACTTCTCTTAGTTTCTTAAAACTCTTGCTCATGTTAATCATTATAGCTGGCAATCCCTAAAGGCATCCCATGTATTGCAGTACCTTTGCACAGAGAAGTGAGTTGAAGAGAATAATAATGATACTGATTTAAATGTATGTATATTATTTTTCATCTCAGGGTACCACTGTGGTACAGCAACAACATCTAGCCGTTTAAGATACAAAGTGAACAGTGAAGTTTGTTCAACCTCTCTGGAAGATCTAGCTATCACCTATTAAGTCTTCATTATTATAGCTCCATTACATATAATGGCCTGGGTTCTGCAGTCCTTAGTGTTTCAGCATACATGTAAATACATAGTCAGATTTGACCATAGGCGGCTAATGGGACTTAGCCCCCTCAAATGTGGGCAGTGGGTAGGGCTGCAGGGCAGCCTGGGTGTAGGCTCCAGGTGGCTGTACAGGGGGAGGGGGGAGAGGGACATGCACAGACATGCAGCTGGAGCCTGCAGCAGCCTGAGCACAGCACAGCACAGCACAGCGGGTAAGTCTGTCATGGGGAAGAGAGATGGCGGGGGCGAAGATCGAGGCCCCCATGGTGAGGGAGGGAGTGGAGCAGAGGCTGGGGCAGGGGCAGGGGCAGGGGCAGGGGGAGGGGCAGATGGTTGGCAGATGGTGCATCCTGAGATGCGGGGGAGCTCCAGCCACTGAATGCAGCCCAGCAGAAGCCCATGGCGCACATGCCCCCCAGATACATGCATGGGGTGGAGGATCCCAGCTTCTACCAAGTTGTTCAGCATTGCAGCTCGTTCAGCACAAGAGGCCCTGGTACCTCCTGATTGCCCAGAAGGCAAAGTCAGCCCAAAAGCAGCAGCCTGCCCTCCTCCCCCCCATCCATACAGCGAGACCCAGCCCCCTATGCCATGGGTGCAGAGCCACCCCATGAGCGGGATAGGTCAGGAGAGAGGCTGGGCTGTAGCACTGTGTGGGCCTGGGGCCCACTGGGAGAGGGTGCAGTTGTGGGAGCCAGCTGCACTGGGCACTCTGCTATCATTCCTTCCCCTGCCCCACCCCTTATTAAAAGGAAGCATTTCACATAGGGATCTGGCAGCTCTGGGCCTGATGGGAAGCTGGGATGTGCCTGTCTCCCGAAGCACAGCTTTGTGCTGGCCCAGCCGGGCCCCACACCTCTGGCCTGGAGGAGGGGGCGGGCAACCAGTAGCAGAGGCGCAATTCCTCAGCTGGGCTCTGGCCTAGCTGCAGCAGCCCCTTGGGGATGCCCTGGAGGAGCCCAAGCTGGAGTGCAGTATTAGCAGCCCACAGCTGGGCCCATCTGCACCACAGGCATGGGGCACAGCCTGGAGCAGAATGGAGCCACTCTGTCCTGCAGGGGCTAAGGCTCTCACTGACTTTCTTCCTTCCTCACTTGAGCAATTTCTTCCTTTGCCACTAAGCCCCACCTGTCCTTCACTTCCAAGCCCACAATGCCTACATCAGAGGCCATGGGGCTCCTCCTAAGGCCACCTGGTTGGGACTGCATGAGGGCTTGAGGCCACTGGTAGGCTGCTGGCACCACCACGTGTGAGCTCCTGTCCTGCTGGGCAGCACATGTGTGGCCCACAGAGGGGCACCACTGCCCTTGTCCCTCCCTGGCCCTGCTCATGGAACCCGTGTGGTGGGCAGGCTCCTGGGACTTGCTGTTGTGGGTGGGTGGGTGACTGCATGGCCCCTGTCAGGTGGGACAGAGGGTGCCATTCAGTCCTGTCTGATGTGTGCAGCCAGCTGTTCTTGGGGGAAAACAGGGGCATCACAGAGTTATTACCCCAGCCCAGCAACCAATGGCTGTGGCTGGTTCCCCTCATGCCATGAAGGTCTTTGTGGCCTCCCATGCTGATGGGGCTCTGTGTGCTACTGCCAGTAACATTAAAAAAAAAAAAAAGTAATAAAGGGGTACATAAGCTGAAACTTTGAGACAGAAGGGATACACTTGTTAAAAAAGTTTGAAAAACCCTGTCGTACAGAATTCTGAGACTCATGAGCAATTAGAAAAGTGCAGATGGTGGAGCTGGCTGGGAATATTTATGACCAACAGATAGTCAAGGTTTTAGGATTATCCCAGGCTTGTGGGAAGGGTGGGGAGGGGGTGGTCTAGGGCCCCAGCAGTCAAGGCTGGTAGGAACAGCAGGAAAGCTGAAAACACTGGTATGACTCTCAGAGGGGCTGGGTGGTATCTTGATGAAAGGGTAAGACGTGTCTTTTCATTCTGTCTCCAAACCTTATGGTCAGTTGTTCTTGTATAATTCCTTTTTTTCTATATAATAAATCCTTTTGTTGTTTTGTCTCCTTACCAATTGCTTGTGGTAAAGAGTAATGTTATATTAGGGTAAATGACATTCCAGAGTGACCCATTTTATGAAAAGGGGGTCCTTAAAATCTTCACAACTGAAAGGGAAGCCACTTGGAGCTAGCAGAGACTCACCAGCTGCAGCTGTGAGGTCCAGCATAAAGACAGTGGAAATAAGAATAAAGAGTTACCCCAGAGCAAATCTTGGTCTGATCCTTAAGACAAACAGTGGGACAATGGGGAGAAACTTGGGTTCTGGGGTATCCTTCAGATGGATTTGTGACACACATTCTTCTGATGGAAAAGTTTTAAAAGATCCAACTTTTAGGTAAATATTTGAATCATTTATATTATCTATATTCATTTTCAATTCCTTTGTATCACTGAGTAAAGGTTGGGAATTTGGCTTGATGCTTTCATACACTACCCTTAATGCTTTGTCTTTCATGTATACTATAAAGAACAATCCTTCTGCAAAATAATCTTCCTGAGCCCCTTACCTTCCCTAAGAGTTTTTGTTACATGTTCTGGATTTCCAATTTACTTTAAAGCTTTAGAATTTCTTTGTGGTCTATAACATGCTAATATTTTTAATTGCCAGTGTTAATTCCAACAGATTTTTAGACCTTGTGGGCACATTAAAAGTGCAAATTGATGTAAATTCTCTCGGGCATATTTCTACATGTGCAGGGACAAAGAAGCGGATTTGCTGCTCCTAGCAGCAGACTGCTTTTGCTCCCTGCTGGCCTGAAATGGACCCCTGCAGCAGCCAGGGGGAGCTCTAGGCTGCCCCTGGATGCTAGCCCAGGGGCCAGGAGATGGGTGTCTCCTGGCATGGGCTGGTACATTGCTCCTGGGCCCTGGGAGCTGCCTGCTGCTGGGGTGAGCTCTGCTACCAGAACCTAGTTGGAGACAATGTTCCCCTGCCCCGGGAAGAGGGAGCTCCCAGCCTCTACTCTGTGATTGTGGGACTGGGAGATCCTTATCTCCCATTTATAGCTCCACAGTCTTTATCTCCCATCCTGGCCCAACGACCATGGAGCTGGTGCTGTGAGAGAAGGATCTTCCAGCTGGAGCCCCATGGCTGTGAGACTTTGGCTGGGAGATAAGGGAGGAACTCTCAGCCCTGCAATTGCGAAGTGGGTCCTGGCAACTCCCCACTGCTGGGGCAGGAGGACATTGTACTCGCTTGGGGTTTGGTGGCAGGGTCCATTTTGGCAGTAGGCAGCTCCTGGGGACAGGGAGCAATCTCCTGTGCCCTGCTGCACATTGCTCTCAGTCAGGTGTCTACCCATGCACTAATGTGCAGTAGGTAATGTCAAGTAAATTTGCTATTTCCATTTGCAGGTAGCAAATTTACTCATGGTTACAGCCAATTACCATGCAGTAAGTGTTTGCATGTGTAGATGTGGTCGCTTTTTGCACAGTAATTAGCTCTACTGCAGAGTAAAGCATCTTGTGTAGATGGGCCCTGTAAAGATTTCATTTGAAGAAAGTTACCTTGACACTGTCATGTTTATAATAATACAGCTGTGAATGTCTGGTTGCTCATTGATCTTTCACTTAGTTGTGTGTAATAGAAATTGAGTGTGGTATAATTTTTGGAGAGATACTGCATTAACAGTTCATAATACAGAGATAATGAAGAGGATTTGGGAAATTAAATCAAGGAACTAACTTTGGCCATATTAACATCTGAAGGAAATTGAATTTTATTAATGGCAAGCACAATACCATATATATAGAAGTAGCAAGGAAGATCGTTTATTCTGATCCAACTTATTGGTTCATATTGGAGGCTACCACATTTCTCCATTAAGTATTTGATAAGTATTCACTTTCAGCAAATTAAATGTCTCTAATAAGGCTTTAACAAAGGTTGATAACAGAAATTAAAACTACAAGATGCTCTGCTGGCTTCATATATCACAGATAAAATCTAAGATGTCTTGTTATGATTTGTAAATAGGGACAGTCAAAAAAAGGCCAGTAGTAATGCAATTTTGATGACAACCAGCACGTTATCAGCATTTTCACAAGTGTCCCTGCTATTCCAATCACCGGAACTTTTAAGTAAACCTAGATCCTGTTTATGCAAACCTGGGGCTGCTTTATGTTTTCCCATGAGGTTCATGAGAATTTAACATTCCCAGATGGGTTGTTGTCTATTTAGAATTAGATGAGTTCAGAGGAGTTTGACTTTGATATTTATTACAAAATCATTCCAACCCCTAAAGTCATGGTGAAACTCAGTGTGGAAAGTCAAAGGTAAAAGCACATGGATCAAAATCAGATAAGATACTTATATTAATCCTTGGAAAGAGAAACTACTTCTTCTCTTTTTTATCAGTCTTATCACACATGCAGGTATAAATCTATAGTAAAGAACTCCATGTGCTTCATACGTTTTTATAACTGATGGAGTATAAGAATCAGAAAGGCAGACAGGTGAGTAGATCAATAGACTGACAGGCAAAGAGACACAGATTGGAATAGGGCCCTGCAGTTTTGAAAACTCCTAAGAGAGATTCAGAGATGTGAAAGCTCACCATTGGCAGGATTAAGTACATGCCATTTGCCCTTTATGTTAAAAAAATAGGATTTTGGTTCAAGATCTAAATATACCAGTGCTGCTTTTAATTTAAAATGGATAAAGACAGTTTAGCAGACTGAGAAAGGGGAATTGTATTTTTCCAATATCAGCATTTAAGATAAGTGGTATTTTGTTGGGATTCTGGCATTTTGCTCACTAATAATATAGCTGAATAGCATATGTATTTAGGAGATGTCAAGACAGCTTTGGTGCTAACATAGGCAGTGTCCATGGGTGTTAATAGCTGTTTGACATGGAGGGGGAGGGCGGTGAGGTGTGAGGGAAGAGAAATGCCATGAATAACGTAGAAAACTCTGCAATTAAGCGTATTCATCTCAGTCTGTGTGTGTTTGTATATGTGCGTTGCAGTAAGTAACTGAATTCAATTGTATCATAAATCTGATCAGGCCTAATTGTAATGATCACTCTAGTCTCTTTGTATGAATGTAAATAAGCCACTTCAGTACCCTCGCTTTGACAGAGTAATATATTTTTGTTTTATTTAACATAGGCATATAAAGAATTAGAGATGGGGAGAAGTTGACAAGTTCAAATCTGAATCTATAGCTAGATGCAAACTTTTTCTAAAGTCTTGGAGCATTCATTGATACGGTTTTCTTCCATTGTTTAGAAGGCGTCCAGCCTTCTAAACCTTACAATATCTTTAAAACCAAGGTGTTAGTTGCACTGCAGGAAAAATTTGCACCAAAACTTCAGTATAGCCTTTCCTTTCAAATATACATATATATGATTTTTTCCTGCAGCGTAACTAACCCCTGGAAATAAAGGAATGCAGACGATGGTATATCAGAATATATAGAATAATGGTCCATCTAGTCTAGCATCCTGCCTATGGCGGTGGCCTCTGCTGGATTCATCCCAGGAAGAAAACTCTTTCACCTATCAGGCACCTATCCAATTATCCAACAGCCCCAGGAATTGTTATCCTGATTAGTGTAACTTAAGAAGCTATTTTTATTCACATGTGAAAAGGACCATGTTTTTTAAAGGGCTGTCCTTTGTGCTAAAGCCAAATATGTATGCTCAATCAATTGCTGCTTTACACGAGACATTTATCAAAATTAGTGAATCGTTTTAATAACTATACATGCAAATAAATGCACAGACATAAGACAGAAGAAACCCTCTATAGATACAAACGTTTGTGAATTATAAGAAGCTGTTTTCCCTAACATATTATGTGTGATAGTAAGGGTTAACTCCCTTACTAAAGAGTGATGTCATCCACAGGAAGGGGTCAGTTGACCATTTTGGGTCAAGGGTTAGTTTTTACAATAAAGGCTTAATGAGGACAAAGACTCTTCCTGCTTCTTCCTATGATCCAGAATAACACATGGTGTAAGAAGTGGTGAATCCGGCCAGCAACAGGAAATCAAACAGGTGATTCCCAACTGATGGGTCTGACTCTAGCAGCATCTGAATCCAGTGCAGAGCAAAGCCTCAGCAGAGCCCAGTACAGCGCTGAGGCTGGCTACAGAGACCATGCAGGCAGTCAAAGTTACATCACCAGAGCAGTTTAATTTTCAGTCCTCTGGAAAGTGGCCTTGATGGATCAGGTGTTTTAATCGCTTCAGGGAAGTGTTTGGCCTGTACAACCAGTCAGAAGTTTACCAAGTGAGTACTCTTATCTACTCTATGGGAGATCAGGTGGATGAAATTCTGCTGTCACTGCCTCTTATAGACTCAGAGAAAAAGCAATATGCTGCAGTGATAGAAGCATTAACTGATCATTTTTCTGAGCAAAAAAAATGTGATTTATGAATGAGCTAGATTCAACAGCCATACACAGGAGCCTGCAGAACCATCTTTGTATACAATAGCCAAATGCTGCCAATATGGGGAGCTTAAAAATGAGCTAATTAGGGATCATTTAGTTGTGGGGCTTTATGATACAGAACTCTCACAAAGATTACAGCTGAACCCTGATTTAATGCTCCAGAAGGCTATCACACAGGCTTACCAATCAGACCTAGTTAAACAGCAACAAAGAAAAATCATGAGTGATTCTCAGTCCTGTCAGGCATTAGTTAATATGGATTCAGTGCACACTGTAAAGAAACTATGAACAAATACAAATAGAACTAACAGGTGCAATGAACACAGGGAGTGGTCCCACCAGCACCCACAGTGGCAAACAAGTGAGAAAGGAGGCCTATGCCACAGGTGTAGACAAACTCCAGGACATAGTCATGCTCAGTGTCCTGCTACAGAAGAAATATGTCAGTGATGTAAAAAGAAAGGTCACTATGCTTCAGTTTGTTGCTCCACCAGCAGAGTCTGTGAAGTCACAGAACAGGATGCAGAGGATTGCACAGTACTTTTAGATGAAGTTACAGAGTCTTTATCAGCTCCAGGAGTTTAGATGACAGAAACTGGGTTCAGTGGACAGCAAATACCATTTAAAATAGACACAGGAGCAACACTCTCAGCTATCCCTGATTCTTACTACAGCCCACACAGGGATGGGCTTCTCTTTACCCCTACTGAACAGCTATGGGGACCAGGTGACACTACCCTCAAAGTACTGGGATCCTTTAATGCAAAGATGACACTGAAATGGAGATGGATAGACCAGGAAGTATTTGTGTTTGGTAATCTTGCTGTGTGTTTACTTGGCTTACTGGCTATACAGGTACTCCAACTCATGTATCAACTAGATGAAATATTGGACCAGAAATCCTTGGAGCAGTACTAAAGAAACAAAAACCCAGGGGTCTTTTCTGGTCTGGGAAAAATGTCAAGTGAATATCAGATATGCCTAAAATCTCATGCCATTCTGTATTCATCAACTATTCCAAGACAGGCACCTTTGCCACTAATGGACAAAGTTAAAGAAGAGCTAACACACATGGAGGAAATGGGAGTAATTACAACAACTGAAGAACCTACTGCTTGATGTTCTGTGATGGTGGTTGTGCCAAAACCCAATGGTAAGATTAGGATATGTGTTGACCTCACACAACTGAACAAGAATGCATGCAGAGAAAGACCCATTCTTCCTTCTGTGGAACACACATTGGCTCAACTTGCAAGAACCAAAATTTTAACAAAATGGGTGCTCGGCTGGGGTTCTGGCAAATTCCTCTAGCCACTGAATCATTTAAACCACCGGGGGTGGTTCAAGCGCCTTCATTGAACACCTTCAAGATGAAACTGGATGCTTATCTTGCTGGGATCCTATGACCCCAGCTGACTTCCTGCCCTTTGAGCGGGGGGTTGGACTCGATGATCTTCCGAGGTCCCTTCCAGCCCTGATGTCTATGAAATCTATGAAATCCAAGCTACCAACTTTATTACTCCATTTGGACACTACCAGTTTAAATGGCTACCTTTTGGAATTTCATCAGCTCCTGGATTCTTTCAGTTCCAGATGTCATAGATATTAGCTGGCCTACAAGGTGTTCTTTGCCATGGCAGTGATATTTTGATTTATAGGACCACCAACGCACAATATGATGCAAAAGTGAATGCAACACTTGGAAAATTTCAAGGACTGGAGTTACACTTAATGAAAAGTGCACCTTTGCTACTTCGCAGCTGATGTTCATGGAACATTGGATTACACCATATGGGATCTAACCAGATCCATCAAAAGTTGCAGCCATCAAGGGGTTCCCAGAACCCAAAGATGTCCCTAAATTACACAGATTTTTAGGCATGGCCACATGCTTGTGCCTTTATGTGCTGAACTTGGCAACAATAACAAAGCCTTTAAAAGACCTCTTAAGTGACAAGAACATATGGCTTTGGGGACCTCTACAGAAGTTGGCATTCAGTGAGATCAAATCTATATTCAGTTCATCCCAGGTACTGGCCCAATATGATCCAACATGAGAAACGTGTATTGCAGCAGACGCTTCATCATACAGGATTGGAGGAGTGTTACAACAATGTCAGAAAGCAGGCCACTGTGCTCCTATTGCTTTTGTGTCAAGAGCTCTTTCTCCACCTGAAACTCAATATGCACAAATAGAAAAAGAAGCACTAGCAGTTACATGGACATGTAAGCGATTCAGAACTTTCCTTGTGGGTCTGAATTTTACTTTACAAACTGACCATAAGCCACTTGTATCTCTGTTAGGAGACAAACATCTCAATGAACTTCCACCAAGAATCCATAGGTTTTGCCTTAGAATGCTGAAATTTACTTACAATATAGTACATATCCCAGGAAAAGATTTACAAGCAGTTGATACTCTTTTTAGGGTACCATTATAGACCACATTGTCTCTGTCATGACCCAATGATTGTGTGTGCGCTTTGGCACTGCAGAATTATTTCCCGCCATCTGGAGCTTTCTTTGCACGGTGCAATTCTCAGCTGCAGAGAGAAAACCCCGGTGCAAAGGAGTTCCCGCCACTCGCATGCAAATTTGTGTC